>NC_064862.1:49780384-50087884 GCF_024139225.1 Suncus etruscus | reverse complement strand
CGCTGCATATTCCTTCTCTCGGCTCGGTTCCCCGCTTTCTCCTCCGACTCTCTAACCTTTTATCCTCTTCCCTCTTGCCCCCCCCCCCCCCCACACACACGCAACGAACATTTTCCTCTCTCTTCCCTGGTCTCAGGACACGGGGACTCCAAGCTCACACAGTCGCTCCCGGCAGCAGAACATTCTCAGGGCCCGGACAATTTCTCAGAGGAAGAACGAGTCGGCAGGCCTTGGGAGTGTGAGCAGATCCCAGGAACTCAGAACAAAGTCCTCATTCACTTTTTCCACCCTCAAGCTGGGATTCTGGGAGACTACCTGTGTAAGAGGTTGCCAGGTTTTGGAGGGGTGAGGAAAAAAAAATAGGGACCAGGGTTGTGAGATGGGTTCTCAGCTGCCAGTGCCCCTTCTTGGATAAATATCTGGTATTGGAATTTCACAGCTTCTATATCTTGGACTTCCATTGTGGCGTTGTCAGAGTTTTGTAAATATGTGGAGGAGACTCACGGGGCATTTGCCGCCCCCCCCCATACTGAATATGTGAGGGGGTGCGCAACATTTCATAAATAATTACATCCAGTATACTGCTCTGCGGTAGCAAATGCTCTAAGCTCTGGGAGCATGGAATGGGGCCTGGATTCTCCAACAGCACAAAACTGTGGCCTTCTTCCTGGTGGCTTTTTGCTTCCTGCCTTGCATCACCTCCCAACCAAGCTTGACCTGCCCCCTTTTCTGGATTTTTCCAAATTCATAGGCCCCAAAGGGTGCTGCCAGTCTGGGGCAGCCATAATTGAGGGATAATTTAAGAGTCTGTGATGCAGTGGGAAGGGAGGGGGTGTGGAAGAACTGAGCTTGGGGCCCCAAGCCCTATTACCCCAAATGCCCAGTTTAAGTTCCAGGAGAGACTCAGTGGTGTATCTGGGTGCAGCCTAGATCACACCCCCACAGTGTGTACCCTCCCAGGAGCCTTTTGGGTCTGCAGAACTAACCTCAGTATGCTGTCTTGAGCTGCAGGAGCCCATCTCCACTCTCTTCCCCCAAATCTCCCTTTTCTTGCCCACTTTCCACAGCTAACATGGAAGGAATATTTCCACACCCATAAACATTGCATCCATACAACCATTCTGTGCACTTGCTTTGCTTAAATGGGCTGATTTTACTCTGCCATGTAGCACACACACACACACACACACACACACACACACACACACACACACACACACTAAAAGGTGGATATAGCTCGCCCCTAAACAATGTGAAACTTACTCTAGCCACAGGAACGATTCCCTGGATGGTTATTTGACCCTAAAAGCCCAGATTACACACACCTCAACAGTGGCTGTGAAGACATTTGATCTAGAAAATTTTCCAAATCAGCTTTAGATGCGCACGAGGATTTATAAATATCTTCTATCCTTCTATAGAGGGATAAATACCTAAATATTAAGATTTTCCAAGCTCCTAAAGTCTGAAGGCATTTTCCGTTTACCCCAGGCATGGAGGGAGGAGTCAGGGTAATTTTCGTTTCCTTACAAGAATCTCCATCTAATAAATTAATTCTTGTCATTTTTAGAATCGACGAAATTTCTCTGGCTGTTTTATTTTCTTTCGCCAACTCCTCGCCCCCCGCCACCCCACCCCCCGTGTATCAGAATAAATCCAGCTTCTAGTTATCCTCAGGAAAGGGCACCGGGTTCGAGTGCAAGCAGACAGTGCATTGACCCAGCGCGACTCCAGGTGGTCCCCAGACCGGTGGAGACATGACCAGGAGGTGGAACCTGTACCCACCACCAACAGGCCCCTCACTTCGCCTCAGCTCAGCCAAACCGGGCCTGCCCGAACGCCCGAGTCCGCCCGCAGCGAAAACTGAAAGCATATTTCGCAGCAGACGATGCCCGAAAACTTTCTTCGATGCAAGTTTTGGTAGCGGCGTGGGGAGCGCAGTGCGCTCGCCAGGTGGGGCTAGGCTGGAAGAGGACACCCCGGGACAACCGGGCCTGAGCTGGGCGCACCTAGGAAGAAGGGGCCTATTCTTCCATTTCTTGACAACTTTTCCTTCCCCTTCGGAAAAGGCAATTTCCAAGGGGCCGAGGACACCCGGGACGTGCGTACTTGGCAGCTTGCAGCAGGCAGGAGGCGGCTTTGCAAAAAGTTACAGAAAGCTGCGGCCCCCAAAAGGCTCAGGAAAGCTTGGGACTCGGCGGGCCGAGTGGGCAGAAATTGGCTGGGGGAGCCTCATGGGCCTGGGGCTTCCCTCTTCTCTCCCCCTCGAACCCTCGCAATGAAAAACCTCCCGCCGCTGGCGCTGGTAACTTCCCAGGTTGGGTCCTGGCTCGGTGGCTGAGATGCGGACTGGCCGCCTAGGCAGACCGAGCCCCGCAAGAGGTTTGCACCGAGGGGAAGACGTTCCTGCTCGCCTCGGTTACCCAGACAGTCCCTGCTAAGCTCCGCTTCTTTTCTCGGGAGCCAGCCCGGGAGAGCGGCAGTCTTGGGGGGTCGGCGCGGGCGCGAGTGCGCGTTGCCGGTGCAAGGAGGGGCGGCCGGGGGGTCTCTCCGAGGGGCCTGTCGCCGGGGCCGGCCGCGGCGGGTGAGTGATGAGGGCAGAGAAGGGCGCCCATAAATCGCGGGTGTCAGGGCGAAAAACTCTCTTTATTGTCTGCGTGATGGATGGGCCCGGGGACGAGACACCAAATACTTCGTATCGCCTTTAAATGGGAACACATTTTCCGCGGCCATAATTCATGTTTTTTAAATAGAAAGTTTGAAATGTTGCCTATATTTCACCGGCCCTGACATATTTATGAATCGCTCCCTGCATGCAAATATCATTATTTAAAGCGCCGGGGAGAGAGGGAGAGAGAACTGGGGTGGGGGGGAGAGGAGGGAGAGGAGGAGGCGCAGGCCCCAGGACGGGGGTGGGGAAGTGTTGAAGCGGGGACGCGTTGCGGGTGGATTCGGAGTAGGGGTGTAGGGCACGTCCCTAAAGTGCGGACAAAGAGCAGAGCCTCTTCCCGAAGCGGAGCGTGCCCCTCCCGCCGCCGCACCCCGCCAGCCGCTCTGGGAAGTTGGAGCGCCTTTTGGAAGGATGGAGAACGCGCGCGAGGGTGGGTGGGTGGCTGGGGTGGGAAATCAGGGCACTTGTTTTTCTCTCCGAAGACACCCTAATATCCCAGCCAAAGCCACCTTACTTTTGTTTAGGAGGAAATTAAGACAATACAAATAAAAAAAAAAAAGAATTTCACAAACGCAAATAATCACAATCCAACGCGTTTCATGTTCTTTGCAACGGCATCGATTTTTATTGATTTTTTTTCATTTTGCAAAGCCGAGGCTCGTGCGCGCCCGGTCGGGGCGACTGTGAGACAAACACACACCCCCAACACCATGGGGGGGGCTCTGCTCTGGATGTGTGTGTGAGTGGGGTGTGGGGGGGATAACCCTCGGGGGGCCTTGGCAGGGATCCGCCCCCCAGCCCACCCCGCCAGCTCACCAACTCCTGGCACCACAGAGCCTGCGCTCTGTGAATCCGGCCTCTAAACTCAGGGGGGGCTTCAGACTTGGCCCCCCCCTCTGCCTTCTCAAACAGAGATGCGCTCTCGGGGTCCGCAT
This sequence comes from Suncus etruscus, assembly GCF_024139225.1. NCBI lineage: Eukaryota > Metazoa > Chordata > Mammalia > Eulipotyphla > Soricidae > Suncus > Suncus etruscus. The sequence goes on along the minus strand of NC_064862.1, from coordinate 50,084,278 downwards.
GCCCCTCCCCGAACCCCACCGTCTTTGCAAAACAGGCCGGGCACCTGCCGTCCGCTTTTTCTCAGTCGATCGGGCCGAGTCTGATTTACCTGTGCGGTTCCCCGCCGAAAGAGAGACACAGAAGAGAGGCTGGGGCTCTAGGAAAAACCAGAACCCCGCTGCCGTCGGCCTGCTCCTCAAACCCAGGGCCTCCTCTTCGCCCCCAGGGCTGGGGGGGTCCCGGCCCAGCTAGTTCCAGAACCCAATTGCGCGGGGAAGAGACCCGGGAACCGGCCGGGAAAGCGCTGGGGCGGGCCCAGCCGCACTTCCGATGTGGGCGGGGCCTCTGACTGCCGTCATGGACCACGCCCCTCAGAAGCCCCACCCCCACGCCTATATGCTCCACCTTTCGCCGCACAGCCACGCCCCCCAAGCGCTCCAGGCTCCGCCCCCGCCGGCTGGGCCGCGCGATCACGCTCTCCACCTTGCTTCATTCACGCAGCGGCCGGGTCTCGCGGGAGGACCCGCGGGTCCTCTCGGGGTTTGACCTCTTCGGGGCTTTGACATGCACACACGCCTGTCAAATGGGTCGTGGAGAAGCATGGTTTGACCCCCCTCAGGCGCTCTGAGAGATTCTCAGGGATCCCCTCAGTCAGTGGGGGGGACACATGGCGGATCCCGCTTGGTCTCCCTTGAAGGAGCAAAAAAGCCAAAGCAAAGGCTCAGAATGTTCTCTCTGTGCCAGGCACTTGGGGAAGTGGGGAGGAATTGTCCCCTCACAGCAACCTCGGCTGAAGGGGTTATGACGAAGGAATGAAGGCGCCGCCGGGAGAAATCAGCCTTCCTTCAGCCACTCAGCCTCGGTTCTGAACCTAGGGTTTCTACACGGGGGACTTTACTTATGGGAGGTGTTTGGGGTAACCGTTGAGCGACGCCTCACTTGAGACAGGAAGGTTCAAGAGACGTGCACTCCCATTAGGGCATCAGGGCATCAGGGCTGACTACCTCAGACAAGTTTTCTTAGTTCCTTGGACGTCAAGGTGAATACTTTTACCACCACCCCACCATCACTCCACCACCACTCATTTTAAAATGAACAAATCCGACAAGGGTTTTCCTCTCCTACAAGCTCCTACATTTTCAACTTCAAGTTGGGCTCATGTTGGCTAAGTGTCTTTCTGCTGTGGTCTCCCTCCTATGTCCCTGTACACTTCCACCCCCGCACCCTGCTGCCATTTTGCCATATTGCATTTCAAGGCTATTTTGGGGTTACCTCTGTGTGCCAAGACGCTGCCCAGCTTGGGCATCTTACCAATGCTTTTTCCCTCTGGAATGAATGACCTGCCCTAGTCACCTGGCTCATTACTTCTCTTCCTTCAGGTTTCAGCTTAATAACCCCTTTCTGCTTCCTGCCCTCTGCTAGAAGGTTAGGGGTCCCTTGTCATCTGGTTTTAGAGTTGGACCCACCCTGGGGACTTGCTGTTGAAAGTCTGTCTTCTTCACCTGAGAGTAACATTATGGGACAGAAACTAGTCCTTCAAAGGAAAAAACATTTATTGACATGACTACTAGTTGTGCTGAATATGTGAATGTAATTAGTGTTCACTCCTTTTTGGGGGACCATTGTTAGTATTATGCAACGGAGTGGAAAGCACCTGTGACTCCAGGCATATATGTCTCAAGCTTGGGACCCTGTTCCTTTTTTCACTTCACATATTCTTGCTTGTGCATTAGTTCAGTTAGTTGTATTAACTGATCATGTAGTTGCCACTCTAAGAGCTTTCTATGTTGGTTTCATAGTCATCCTCTCTTGCCTCTAGCCCATAGCAAACATTCTTGAAATATGAATTTTCTTTTTTTTTTTTGTTTTTGTTTTTGGGCCACACCCAGCTTTGCTTAGGGGTTACTCCTGGCTGTCTGCTCAGAAATAGCTCCTGGCAGGCACGGGGGACCATATGGGACACCGGGATTCGAACCAACCACCTTTGGTCCTGGATCGGCTGCTTGCAAGGCAAACGCCACTGTGCTATCTCTCCGGGCCCGAAATATAAATTTTCTTTATCATGTTATTCCCTTGCTCAAAACTTTTCAGTGACGCTCCTGCTTTTCCACTTCTCCTTTCCATGCAGCCCGTCCCCTCCATGCTTCTGTCCACGATACTCAAACCCAATATTAGAATTTAGATATTTAATACTTCTTTTCAGGCACAGGCAAAGTTTTGCAACTCATGTAGGCCAATCGTATTTTCCTCCTTCACAATGATCTTTGCTGTTAGGAATAGGAATACCCATTTTGATAAACGAGGCACAAGTAAGGGGATAACAATAAAGGAAAGGGAAAAGCTGAGAAACTGTTTTCTTTATCAAAAAGGATGAGACAGTTGTTTTGAACTTTCCTTTTCCCTTTTTCCCCTTTTACTTTCATAAACTTGGATAGACTATATAGAATTTAAATAACCATCTTATGACGAGGAGTCTAAGAGAATAGTAGATACTACTACTTCCTCTTTTCTTCTCCTTTTTCCTTTCTTCTCCTTTTCTTCTCCTCTTCCTTCTCTTCTCTTTTTCTTTTCTTCTCTCCTCCTCTTCTTTCCTCCTCTTCTTCCTCACCTCCTCCTTTTCTTCTCCTTCTCCTTCTTCTTCTTCTTCTTCTTCTTCTTCTTCTTCTTCTCCTTCTTCCTCTTCTTCTTCTTCTTCTTCTTCTTCTTCTTCTTCTTCTTCTTCTCCTCCTCCTCCTCCTTCCTCTTCTTCTCCTTCTCCTTCTCCTTCTTCTCCTCCTTCTCCTCCTCCTCCTCCTTCTTCTCCTTCTCCTCCTCCTCCTTCTTCTCCTTCTCCTTCTCCTCCTTCTCCTCCTCCTTCTTCTTCTTCTTCTTCTTCTTCTTCTTCTTCTTCTTCTCTTCTTCTTCTTCTTCTTCTTCTTCTTCTTCTTCTTCTTCTCTCCTCCTCTCCCTTCTCCTCCTCCTCTTCTTCTTCCTCCTCCTCCTTCTGTTATATCTGACAGTGCTCAGGGCTTATTTCTGGCTCTGCTCTCAGAGATCACTCCAGGCAAGACTTGGGATTTCATATGGGGTGCTGGGAATCAAACCTGGGTCAACCACTTGCAAGACAAATACAATATTTTCAGCCTCAGATATTTTATCTTGATATTTTTGGGACCCCGAGTAAGCTCCAGCAATCATCCACATCCAAAACTTATTATATTAAAAAATTAAACTTTTTTGCCTAATTAAAGAAATTTTGATTTTTATCAAATAAAATTTTTATATATGTAGTCTAACATCAGGTTTTGTTTTGGTTTGTTTCTGGGCCACACCTTGTGGTGCTCAGAGGCTACTTTTGGCTCTGCACTTAGGAATTACTCCTGGCACATTTGGGGGACCAAATAATTCCCCTGGTCATCCACATGCAAGGCAAACACCCTACTCACTGTATTATCACTCCAGCCCTAGTCTAACACATTTTTTGCTTGACCTCTTAGGAAATTTTATTTTCAGTAGGGTTATCATTGTTTCAATACTGCCATATTGCCTCCCCCAGGTTTTTTTTTTATTATTATTATTTTGGTTTTGGTTTTTGGGCCACACCTGGTGATGCTCAGGGATTACTCCTGGCTCTGCACTCAGAAATCGCTCCTGGTTTGGGGGACCATTTGGGGATTGAACATAGGTCGGTCCTGGGTTCAGCTGTGTGCAAGCACAGCTGTGCTATTTCTCTGGTCCCACTCCCCAGTTTTGAAACCTATAAGAATTGCCTTCAAATGTAAATTTTGAAATAACTTTAGAAGCAGATAAACATTGAAAAACACTTTGATATTTTAGAATAGTCAAAACTAACTTGTAATCAAATTTGAGCATATTATTAGTCCTTAGTGTTAATATAAATCTTAATAATGGACATGTAGTGTATTTGACTTCTTTTGTCTGCCTACCATCTGAATCTCTTTTCTTTTTGTTCTATAAACATAGACAATTCTAATTAGAGAAGTTAAAGGGATAAAATCTTCTCCTTTCTCTGATAGCAGGTTACTGAGGCATCTCCAATAAAATCTTTGACTTTCAAGGGGATGAGCAGAAGACTGAGGTAAGTTAAAAAACCAGTCTCAAGTGCAGTAGGAACTCTGGGAGCCTAGTAGTAGCATTAAAGCCAGTGTAGAGGCATCTAGTGCTTAAGGGAAGCAGAGTGGAGAGGACAATCACTTTTAGGTCCAGTGTGATCCTTGCAGCCTCTCAGGTAGTACCTACCCAAATCATTACAGTTACATGTCAACTACATCTTCTCTTTCCTTGCCACTTTGGGTTTCTGTACATTAAAAATTCTTGGTCTCTAATGTTCTTACTGTTTCACTGTGTTTCTTCATATCTTTCTAACAGATTCCTGTGCTAAAAGGATCTGTTTAAATTAGACCATTCTAACTAGTTCCTGTCATTAACAGTTAAAATAACAATTGATTTGACATTGAGCTTTAGAGAGTTTCCAAAAGGTTCTGACCAGATCTTTGTTGTGTCAATGGGCTCCTATTAAGGGTACTGGTGGGAACCCCCAACAGCAAGCTGCCTGGCTGATTATCTTCAACCTAATCAAGCGATTTCAGTTACCACAGTAAATTCAGTAGAGAAAACCACAACTGAGTGAGAGAACATACTTAATATTCAGATGATTTTATTGAATGACAACTTTAATGTATACACTCTTCTAGGTAGTGTCCCAATATTACCTTATTTGCCTCTAACCAAAATTCAGTGAGGGAAAAATTATGATCCTCATCTGGCTCAAGAATTTTCAAAATGTTTCTTCTGCTTTAGGTTTTTTCTTTCCAAGTGCCTCTGTGGAACTCCAATGTCTGAGTAAATTTTCTGCTGCCTCAAAGGACACTGTCAATACCAACTACCTCAGGTGATAATCAACACTGATTCTTCTTAGCAGAGTTCAAGAGCTTATGCATTTAGTACTTAAAAAAAGAATGTTCCAAAAAATATTTGTTGAGTGCAATAAATAATAAGGGAATACCTTTGGGCTACATTTTTTTTGAGAAAGTATCTGAAGCATTTGAGGTCTTGAATATTAATAATGGGCAGAAGTTGGTCCCCCATAAGCATGTGTGGAGTACATGTATACCGACTAAGGGAGTGCAAATCTATGTGTGCACTATGGCTGAGTGTGAGAGCACTACAAGCTGAAAATGTGTGAACATAACTGTTAAATGAATGTGCAAGCCCCTACACCGTATCATTGCCACAACATCAACAACAATGGAGTGGAGCAGGGGTCCTCAAACTTTTTAAACAGGGGGCCAATTCACTGTCCCTCAGACCATTGGAGGGTCTGACTATAGTAAAAACAAAATTTAGGAACGAATTCTTATGCACACTGCATATATCTTATTTTGCAATGAAGAAACAAAACAGATACAAATACAATATGTGGCCCACGGGCCACAGTTTGAGGGCCACTGGAGTGGAGGAAGGAGGTAAGGATTTGCCTTGCAAGTGATTGATCAGTTTGAGCCTTACCAAGAGTGACCCCGAGCACAGAGCCAGGAGTAAGCCCCAAGGACAGCCAAATGTGGTCCAAAATCAAAAAGAAGGGGTGGAAAATTTCCCATCTGCATTGCATTGTGCTTTTTCCAACTCCTCACCTTGGCCAAGACACTTCATGTGCCTGTGATCATTATTTTTTTTTCTATGACTATTTCATTTTCTCTGTATACTTTTCTCAGGAATCATCTGTAGTTGGGTATCAAACCGGATTAGTCATAAGCAAGGCAGTTCTTTACCTACTGTACTCTCTCCAGCCCCAAGATTCTAAGCTTTTTAGACCTGAACTAGATGTTTTGTTTATTACCCACCACACAAACTAGCAGAGAACTAAGTAAAAATACAGGCATAAATAAAAATTTTTTTTTTTTTTTTGGTTTTTGGGTCACACCCGGCAGTGCTCAGGGGTTATTCCTGGCTCCAGGCTCAGAAATTGCTCCTGGCAGGCACAGGGGACCATATGGGGCGCCGGGATTCGAACCAATGACCTCCTGCATGAAAGGCAAACGCCTTACCTCCATGCTATCTCTCCGGCCCCAAACATTTTTTAAAATAAGTAATAAAACAAAGCCTGTTGAGTCTTTTTACAAACACAAGTTCCCTTAATTTTCTTTCATTTTTTAACTTTATTTAAACATCATGGTTACAAAGTTATTCGTAATATAGTTTTTTTTCACAGATACAAAGAACCTTCATTAATTTTCACAGATATCCTATAAAGCATGTAATGTTATGTCTTTTTTGAGTGTAGTGATTTGGGTCATGCCTGTCTATGCTCAGGGCTAATTTTCTGTGCTCAAGGATGACCTTTAGTAGTGCTTGCATGGGGGGCCTATATGCTACTGGAAATTACAAGACAAGTGCCCTGCCCAATGTACTATTTTTCAGATCCATTGTTATTGCTTTTACTCAGATGAGTAAACTGAGGTTCAAATAGAAGCCCAAGATCCAAAGGCCCTTATGGCTCACCATGGCCTCTTTTCAGAAATTTGGGTAGTGGCTCCACTTGTTATACCCAAGCACAGCTTCTCTGCTAACCCAGTTCAGCATCCCTACCTACTCCGATGTTTTTTTATTTCCCATGTTCCCATTGGGAGAGATACTGGACATGTATTATTATATGAAGACAGCTGGTTCTGAAAGTGCAGGGTTGCACATAGGCTCACAGTTCATACATGCATCTAGAAAGTAGCCTGCAAGGGTGTTTATTTGACCATAAACTCACTAGTCATTCCAGGCTGTGGAATTATGAGTGATTTCAACTTTATTCTTACATACCTGAACTTTCCACCATAGTTTCTACCTAGAGATAAAAAATGACCTAGATGTTTTTGGTCCCTTTTACAGAGAAGATGCAGTACCTCCAGAACTCTGCTTCCTTGCCCCACTGAGTTCCCATCACTAAAATAGGCTCTCTTTTTCCTCTCTTTCTCTTCTCTTCAGTCTCTGAGCCAGGTGGGCAGAGGCCCATCCCTAGCACTTATTAGTCACAGGTTTGAAATGCAGGGGAGGGCTGGGGAAGAAAAAGTGATTGGTATGGGTGGGAATTTAGGGATTCTTTTTTCCCCTTGCATCTCAAAGGCTGACAGGCTCTTGAGGGGTGGAAATGACTGGTAATTAGTGAACCTTCTCCACAGAACACACTAAAGACACACTTCACAGTCTCTGTGACCTCTGCAGCCTGGTGAGGCTTTGTTATGTAGATGCTCTTAATTGGGTGAGTCACTTACTGCAAACAGCTTTGGAAGAAAGCACCGAGGGCTGCTTTAGTGAGGTTTGCTACCAGGGATACTAATTCAGCAATTGGAGGGATGCTTGTGTGGCAGGAGATGGGGGTGGTGGTGGTGCTGCCTGCTATGGCCTCTAAAGGATTCCACCCCAACCCTGTCAAGTGAGGAGTGATCCCTATGACTTGGAACCAGTTCTCTCTCTGTCTCTGTCTCTCTGCCTTTGTGTCTGTCTGTCTGTCTGTCTGTCTGTCTGTCTGTCTGTCTGTCTGTCTGTCTCTGTCTTTGGCTCTGTCTCTCTTTCTCTGCCTCTCTTCTTCCCATCATAGATCATCAATTCGAAGGTATGACTGGGGATGCTTTGAGGTAAAAACTGGGTTCTCTGTATTCAAGAAGCCGAACACTGTTTGGAAGTTGTATATGCCACCATCAAACAGCAAGCACACAGGAGGGGATTGCAGAGACCACCACTGAATAGTTTCTGAGGGCTGGAGCACAGGGGTCTACAAGGGCAAATATTTCTTGGCAAGAATTGTGGATGAGGATACTATCCAGGATGAGGATACTGCATAAAAATCTTGTCAGACCCACTGTCACACCCAAAGTCATGGCCTACCACATGGAATGGAGCTTGGCTGATTGGAGGCTGATTCTGAGTTTTTGTCACAATAACTCTTTGGTCCCCTTGATATTGTCTTGTGGCTGCTGTGAGTCCTAGAGCACCCTATTTGCTGCCCTTTTTTTTTGTGCAGGCTTCTACTGCATAGAGACTTTTGAAAATGCTTCAGTTTTGGGTCATTGAGATAGTATAGGGGTCAAGGAAATTCCCTTGCATGTGGCTAACCCTATTACTACCTCTGGTCCATGTAGCACTGCCAGGAATAGGCCCTGCCAGGTTTGGTCAAACCCTCCACCTCCAAATTCTTTCCTAAAATGCTACATGTCTTCCTTTAATCCCATCTGTTATTTTGGTGAGTGGAACTATTCTGACTTTTCTAACCTCAATCACGTTGGTCATTGGGACTGTTGTCTTTCTTTACAGGACCTCACAATCCTGAGGGATTGGGTGCTTCAAGACTTGGGTCAGAGATATAATATGAGGGTCAGGTCATGAATTCAGGACATTTTCTTAACCCTCTTCTTCCCTGCTATTCATTTTTCCTCAACTATCAGTCAAACTGCTCTAAAATATAAATATAATCCCTCATTGAGACCTTGGTACCTCAACTGTATTCTGGCCTCTTATGCCTGAGTGCTTTCTATTTCATCTTCAAGATCACCAATGTCTTCCAAGTTGTTAAATCCAATGGTTCATTCTCTGTTGTCAATTGACTTGACCTTGAGTAGCATTGGACAGCTAATGATTCCCACTTTTCTTTATTTATTTCTTAACATTTTTTTTGGGCCACACCCGGTGGTGCTCAGGGGTTACTCCTAGCTGTCTGCTCAGAAAATAGCTCCTGGCAGGCACAGGGGACCATATGGGACATCGGGATTCGAACCAACCACCTTTGGTCCTGAATAGGCTGCTTGCAAGGCAAACACCACTGTGCTATCTCTCCGGGCCCTCCTTAACATTTTCTTTCTATCTATCTATCTATCTATCTATCTATCTATCTATCTATCTATCTATCTATCTATCTATCTATCTATCTATCTATCTATCTATCTATCTATCTATCTATCTATCTATCTGGGAGAGGCACACATGTGGTGCTCTGTGGCTCTGTGTTCAGAAATCGCTACTGGCAGGCTCGAGACACGATATGGGATTCCGGGGATCAAACCGGGTTTGTCCTAGGTTAGCTACATGCAAGGCAAACATCCTACCACTGTGCTATCACTCTAGACCTCCTTAACATTTTATTTATGAAGATTTCAATTATGAAAAATATGTAAAGGACAGAGGAGTTCAATTTCCAGACTCATCAGCTCTTAATGTGTTATCAGGTTAACACACTCTCAAACCCACATGTGTTTTCTTTTTTTTTTTTTCTTTTTATTGTGACCAATGTGAATTACAAGTCTTTCACAGTTATAGTTAAGGTACATAAATAGTGACAGTGAATTAAGGCCATTCCTACCACCAGTATTGTCCTCCCTCTGCCCCTGTTCCCAGCATGCATCCCATACTTCTCCCTTTTACCCCCTGAAATACTAGTGTAACAGGCCCCCTTTGTGTATAACTTGTAGATTGGGTATCTTGATTCTGTTGTAGTTGACTTTAGTATTTAGGTATGATAATTTTTATTTCCACTCAATGTTCATGTGATTGTTTGTTCCTTGTACCATCCACTCCCCCCCTCAATTTATGCGGCTGAACAATATGATTCAAGATCTGTGGTTCTGTTGGGAAAAAAAGAGAAAAAAGAAAAGAAAAAGAAAGCTGGGAGGAGTCCATCTAGGAGCTATGAATATCAATTTAAAAGAAGAAAGGGAAAGGAGGAAAAAAAGCAACAATATAACACACAATAGCAACAATAAACAACAAAAATAAGAAATAAAAAAAGGAAGGAGGGTGGTATGGCAAGGTTTTGTGTTTTTCTTGTTTGTTTGTTTGTTTTTTGCATAGGCACAGTAAGTATTGGGGAAAATTAGAAAGGGAATTCCCTTGGCCTAAGATATAGGGTTTCTCCACCCTTGAAGCATACTGTCATGGGAACAACTACAGGCTCCTGACATATTCATTATTGAACCCCAAGGTCTTTTTATGGTGCTAGGAAATGTTCTGCTTAGTTGTGGTTGACAAAATCAGTCCTCTGTAATTAGAGATCTTGGTATTTGCACAGGTCAGAGGACGAAGTCTAGGGTAGAATCTTTCTTTCTGGTTCTAGGAGTTCTGCTCCATCATGGTTGTTGTAGTCAGTCTTCTGTAATTAGTGATTTAGGTTTTTGCACAGATCCTCAGATGAAACCTAGGACAGAGTCTATTCTTATGGTTCCAGAAGTTCCTCTCAGTCACAGTTGTCAAAATCAGATCTCTGAAATTAATGATCTTGGTTTTTGTACAAATCCTAGGTCAAAGCCTAGGCTAGGGTCTTTCTTATTGGTCCCAGGAAAAGTTCTGCTCAGTGGCAGTTGTTTTTTTTTTTTTTTTTGTTTTTTTTTTTGGTTTTTTTTTTTGGTTTTTGAGCCACACCCGGCAGCGCTCAGGGGTTACTCCTGGCTGTCTGCTCAGAAATAGCTCCTGGCAGGCACGGGGGACCATATGGGACACCGGGATTCGAACCAACCACCTTTGGTCCTGGATCGGCTGCTTGCAAGGCAAACGCCGCTGTGCTATCTCTCCGGGCCCTCAGTGGCAGTTGTTAAAGTCAGTGTTTTGTAGTTAGTAATCTTGGTGTTTGTACAGATCAGAGGATATAGTATCTTCTGATTTCATCTTACCAGTAGGTGATGAGGTAGGGCAATCTGCTTTTAGATCAAGTTGTTGCTATTTTCTTGTTACCAGGGTGTTGTATCCACCTGGCGAAAGTTGGTACCAAAGCGGTATTAGGAACTCCCCGAAGGGAGATTGATTCCTAGTGCTATTGCAGGGAACTGTGTCAATTGTACAGTTGGGATCTGGGGTTTGGGGTTGTACGGTTGCTGTCTGATCACATGAAGGCTAAGTCGAGTTCCTATGACAAATGTTCAGGGTGGGAGGTGCCCCTATATAATAAAATTTATGGGTTCTTATTCCTAGTAGATAAAAGCTTGTTTCTATACATAAGATACCCCTCCTTTTTTTAGTATGCCTATGCAAAAGGGAATGGTACCATATTGTATTACTGGTGCATTTGGGGGTAAGAATGACAGGCTATACAATCTCTGTGCCCTGGTTTTGGCCTGAGCATTTATTCCAGCAAGACTTTTTTCCCTAGAATTTTGTACCAAGCAGAACCAAAACAAGTGAAATTAAAATAAAACTATATATATAAATAAAAAATAAAAATAAAATAAATAAATACAAAAGGATGGAGGAGGCTACCTTTACCTTTGGAAATAAACACACTAAGAGGTATAACTATTCTTTCTTTCTTTCTTTTTTTATGGGGGCATCACACCCGGCAGTGCTCAGGAATTACTCCTGGCTCTATGCTCAGAAATCGCTCCTGCAGGCTCGGGGGACCATATGGGATACCGGGATTGGAACCACCGTCCTTCTGCGTCTAAGGCAAACGCCTTACCGCTGTGCTATCTCTCTGGCCCGTTCTTCTTCTTCTTTTTTTTTGTTTTTAAGAGGTATGACTATTGAGGTATTAAACATATAAGGAAACTATAGATATCCCTATTAAGTCTTTTGAGATATTTTTGTTGAGGGGTGAGATCCAGGGCACATTTTCATCCCACACCTTGATCTTGTTGAGTTTGAGCAATGGTAGTTAAGGGATCAGGTAACGTCCTTGAGTTGAGGGTCCTTCTGGAGCTGAATCTGTTAGCATGCAACAGTCCATACTTAGGGGTGTGTGTGAGAAGAAGGGCCACATACAATGAGTTAGTAAGAGTGGTAGTTGCAGCTTCTTGCTGGGGCACAAGATGTGGTACTGAGAGGGTTTCCTTTCGCTTTGGGACCTGGCCATAACCCACAAATATTTTCTAATCCCTGGAATCAATTGAAAGCTGGGTCCATCTTGAAAATTATTCATGATTTATTTCAAGTTGTATCTTGTAAGGAAAAGGAATTCTCTTATAAAATTAGAATCCAATTAGGGCACCTAAGAAAACTTGTTTAGCAATATACAATTGTTCAAATTTAAATTATTCTTTTTTTTTTGGGGGGGGGGATCGCAGGGGTCAGCACACCCGGAGTGCAATGGGTGAGCCTCGCCCTGGGGAAACCACCTTCGTGATCATGGTATCTCCTCTGCCAGGTAAGTTTTTTTTTTTTTTTTGGTTTTTGGGTCACACCCGGCAGGCAGCACTGAGAGGTTACTACTGGCTCTGTGCTCAGAAATCGCTCTTGGCAGGCACAGGGGACCATATGGGATGCCAGGATTTGAACCACCATCGTCCTGGATTAGCTGTGTGCAAGGCAAATGCCCTGTCTCTCTGGCCCCAGCCAGTGAAAATTAATTTACTTTTTTGTTTGTTTGTTTTTTTGGGTCACACCCAGTGACACTCAGGGGTTACTCCTGGCTATCCTCTCAGAAATCGCTCCTGGCTCGGGATACCATATGGGACACTAGGGATCAAACCCAGGTCGGTTCAGGGTCAGCTGCATGCAAGTCAAATGCCCTACCACTGTACTATCACTTTTTTTTGTTTCAAATTTATTCTTTTTTTTTTGGGGGGGGCACATTTGATGCTCAGGGGTTACTCCTGGCTAAGTGCTCAGAAATTGTCCATGGCTTGGGAGACCATATGGGATGCTGGGGGATTGAACCGTGGTCCTTTCTTGGATAGCGCTTGCAAGGCAGACACTTACCTCTAGCACCACCTTTCTGGCCCCAAATTTAAATTATTCTTAAAACATCTTTTGCTGTTCTTTGTCCATCTCCCACCCCAGCTTCAGTATCCTATAAAAGATTACAGACTGTACTTTGTTGTCTTGTCTCTTCAGTCAGTTTCTATCTAGAACAATACTCCCTGCTTCCCACCCTTTCTTGAAACTGGCATTTTTGCTATCTCCCAGTTACCCTGATGAATGCACCATTTTGGTGGTGGAGTCATAGAACAGTAGGTAGGCATTTGCTTTCAAGCAGTAGACCCAGGTTTGACCTCCAGCACCTAATATCAACAGGAGTGATCCCTGAGCACAGAGCCAGGAGTAAGCCCTGAGTACTACTGGGTGTAGCCCCAAAACAAAAAAGGAGTGTGCCATTTTGGGGATTTTTTTCTGTTTCTGATGAGTAGATTCTAGTCAAAGCTTTTGGCAAGAATAGTGTGTAGATCAGAGACCACATTGTTGCATTATCTTTATTTATTTATTTATTTATTTATTTATTTATTTATATTTATTTATTTTGTCTTGTCTTTAGAGATATATAGTTTTAGTTCTTGGGAAGGGCTTTGACATTAGGTCTCTCCAGGGTAGAGGTACATTTCCCCATTACAATTTATAAGTAACTTGTAGACTGAATTTTCTTGCAACCCTATGCTTTCAACATTATTGGGTGATCCATGGCTGCACCTGTCATTACCCAAGAACACCAGCCTATTTTTTCTTTTTTTTTTTGGGGGGGGGAGAGGCACACTTAGCAGTGCTTATGGCTTAATTCTGTCACTCCTTGGCAATTCTCAGAGGATCATATGGGGATGCCTGGGATTGAATTTAGGTTAACTGCATGCAAGGCAAGCACCCTACCCTGTGTAATATCTTTCTAGCCCCTAAATATAATTTTCTTAGAGTGGCCTTTCCTGAGCATCTGTGTACTCCTCTAATTTCTTACCCACCTTCCCAGCTGCCTTGCTCTTCACAGCACTCATCACTGCCTAACATACTCTATATTTACTTCTTTTTTTTAGGCCTCTCAAGCAGAGCTGGGGGCCACTAGAAATCATTGATACTTGGTGGTTCTCAAGAGCTCATTTGGTGCTGAGGATCAAAGCACATGTGCATATCAAGAATGTGCTTCAGACCTTTAAACCATCTCTCTGGTCCTATGCTTCCTTGTTTATTATTGATTTGCTTACTGAAAGAAAGCTTCATAGAACTATAAAAGCCTTTTCTTTACTTATATACCTCCAGAGTTTAGATAATGTCAGGTAAATGGCAGGCCCCCCTCTTTTCATATATATATATATATATATATATATATATATATATATATATATATATATATATATGTGTGTGTGTGTGTGTGTATAAAATATATGTTTTGTTTTTGTGATGCTAAGGATAGGGCTTCATATACATGCAAGGCAAGTGCTCTACATATATATTTTTCTTTTGGGGGGTGTTTTCCAAAACTGTTGAGCAAATATTTCTTTAATAAATTTACTGAATGAATCGCTAGTATCTCAGAATAAGTCATAAGTTCTCTGGGTTTGAAGTTAGTACTGACAGTCTCAAATGTCTACATTGTCCTCTGACAGATGATAGTAGTAGCTCTTACTGTAGATAGGCACTGTTGTTGTCATTTCCCAGGGTGAAATGGGGAGAAGACAGGTTGCTGCCTTAAGAAAACTGCTACCCACCTCTGTTTCCTGAGGAAGAACCTGGGAGAGTTAAGATTGCTGAAAGTTTGCTATGAATCCTACCACAGCACAGGCATTCATGTCCTGCCATCCTCATGAGGCAGCCCTTAAGCTGCACCTGAAGTCCACTTGTTCTGTTCTGTGTGGGAGATGATCCCTGCCATCCCCGCCACCTGACTTCCCAGGGAATCATGAACTCAGGCTGGAATGAGGAATTGGTCTTTGCAGGAAACTAAAGACTGTCTTAATTTTAGCCAGGCTTTTTGGGTTCATCGCTTTCCCTCACAGGAAAGAAAAGAATTTCAGGAAGATACAAACAGTAAAGTAGAACAAGCTTATTAGGGAAGTAAAGGGAGATAAGGAGAGGTAAGTTAAGATACAAACCCAAGAGAGATCACCAGGCTTCTCTGGTGCACATCCCAATATTAGAGCATCAAAGTCCACATCCTATGAAGGGAGACGCAAGCAGCATGTACAAAGGCAATGTGGGTATTGATGACATGAACTTTGGCACCTAGTGCACACCTCATCCTCTGCCATGCTAGTTTATGTCCACTTTTTCTAAACTGTACATTCCCTCTCCAGTGTGTTGTTAGGGTGGTTGCCAATGGGGATAGCTGGGAAATGATTTATTTTGATCTTATTCACCTGGCCTTTTTTTTTTTTCCACTGTGGAGCCTCTCCTCTCAGGAGTTCCAGCCACCTCTCCTCAGGAAGCCTCCTGCCATTTGGCCAGGAACTTTGCAGTCCAGTGGCTTTTTAGGCCCCTGAGATATGTCCTTGTCATATCTCATGAAAGGCTTTTATGCCTTCAGGATTCAGATTCTGTTTTCCCCACCATGTATTACCAGAGCCCCCATCGTTCTGCCTGTACCAGTGTGCACTGGATTGGGGTTCATGATTTGCATAATAGTCATGAGATGGAACCTACAAATTCTACCTTGGTATAGGCTGTGTGTCTGTGAACATACATATATGCCTATTTGCTTTGGTGTCTCTATGAGAGTAGGCACCAGTGCAGTCATGTGAAGGGTTAGCAATCCCTGTGTTTGTTTTCAGAAATGCTTCTTGGTCCAGCTGCTGTCTAGCAAAGTCTTGGGTATGCAAGGACCTACCCAAAGCTTAGTGCAGCTGGACCTGGTACATTCTGTCTGGCTGGTGTGACACTTTGACACTGGAAGCCCTTGACTTCAAGTTCATCCGTCAAACATAAGCAAAGTGGCAACATGGGACTTAAGAGAATACTCATAGCTTTTGCATTTGCTATTCCCTGTGCCTGGTCTTTCCTAGGTCTTCTCACAGCTGCTGCCTTCTTATTTAGACTTTAGCTCAAGTGTTGCTCCTTTGAGAGAAGCCTTTCCAGGACATCCCTCAGCTGTCCCTGGCTGTGTAGTTTGTGCAGCACAAAGGCATTGTAATTGGGGCAAAAATCCTATCTACTCATTAAGGATTTCTCTTTCTCTTTCTCTCTGTTTTTATTGTCATCAGCCCAGTCAGTGCTATTTAAAATCATGTATCTCACACCCTTGCGATATCTTTTTTTCTGTGTCACCTGTATTCTCCCACCAAAATATAAGTGTGGTGTCTTTTATATTGCCCCAATACTAGTGTCTAATATACTGGTTGCCCAGTAAATACTTACTCGGTGCGTTTTCTTCTTTTATTTGGGGAACAAGAGGCACATATTTTATTGTATTTTTGTTTCCCTATAGTCAGTTTACACTTAAAGAATCAGAGGACCTTAAGAGTGAAAGGGGCCACCCACAGGCACTCAGCCAGTTAGTAACAAATGTAGGTCTTGACTCTAAGACTCCTAAACCACGAGTCTGGCCACCCTGATCTTTTCCTAGCCCTTCCTGATGCCAGCCTTCTGGTACCAGCAGCCCTTGATGCTACTGACAATTGCTCTGCCCGAGCTCACAGCTGCAGAGAGAGCTGGGGCTCTTTCAGAGAAGTGGAATGACTCTGAATTAATATTGGTAAATCACGCCAGAAACCTCGTGTGTGCATTATTATTATTGCCCCCTATATATTCTAAAATAATCCCTGTAAATAATTATAAAAATAAATCTCAGTGACAAATTTTTTATTTTATTTTATTTCCAGGAACACATTTATTCATCATAATCTCTTCAGGGGTAGAACAAATTGGAACACTGGGTAGTGAATACAATTTGCAAATAGGCAATATAAGTAGAGAGAAAATTAATATGTATTCTTCTGTGCGCAAAAAGGAGAGGAAGAGCATTAATAGCTATTTCCTTGCAGATATAACTTTGGAAATGTTATTTCTGATCCATCAGCATGGGGCTCTGTAGAGGAAAATGGTTACAACGTGACAAGAAGCGATTAGATGGGAAATGCCATTTTCTGGCATTCCTCCCCAGGCACTTCATCTTGTTGTTACAGAGGTGGAGAAGGATCCCTATTTTTCTTTTCTTCAGAGAATCAGAATCTGGCCTGAGAGAGCTGCTCATTGTTGGTAACCCTGGGCAAGTCTATTCTATTCTTTGAGGCCTCAGTTTTCTCAATCAATAATTGGAATAGATGATTTCTCAAACAGTGAGTTTTAATGATCACAAATTCAAATTATTTGAGCCTATTTAGGAGAAATGCATATGCCAAGGTGATATCTATGGATAAATAAAAGTCTCATTTATCATATTCCATATATTTAATAGGGACAGGGTGTGTTTCCTCAACTTCTAAATGGGAAAATCTCGCCAAGCCAATTGGGATTATGAAAGAGTGAGGCTTGTGTGTGTGTGTGTGTGTGTGTGTGTGTAGCTATTCTTTGCATTTTTGGACATTATAAAGTCCACTAAGCTATTTTGGTTAATATTTTGTTTTCTCATTCAAATCTGATATGAATTCCTTTTCTCAAATAAGAGATAATTTCCTCTTGCACCTATGTGAGAACTTGGAGTGGCTCATATGTTCCTGATCATTTGGAGAAGAGATTTGTTTCTCACAGTTCTTGTTAGGATTTGTGAAAATTATGCCAAGAGATTCACAGTAAGGCATTTTACTTGCAAAAATTCTTATATCCCATCCCAATCTCTTTCCTGCTCATTCTTGCTCCCCTATTATTAATAGAGTCTTTATTTGTCTTCCCTTTGTCAAACCCTGGGCTAGCAATTTCTCCCAGGCTGCCCTGGGAAATTTAGGAACAGGAACCTACAGGGCAGATGAATCACAGGACAAATAACCACAAGCAGTGGAGATGGCTCCTTCCCATGTTGAAGACACCCATTGCAAAAGGCCCAAAGCAAAAGTGTCCCATTGCTTCTGAGAAGGAAAACCCAGCATAGAAGAGTTATGATTTCAGACAAAGGTTCCTGTTTCATAACTTGCATCACAGTTATGAGGTTCCCAAACACATTCCTGTCCCTGTTCTAGCCCCAGAGCCAGCCACAGTTATGTGACAGCTCCAGGCTCGCTTAACTTGGCGGCTGTGTCTCTGTCTCTTGGAAGTTGTGGCTAGAAACCATTGAGCTCAGGGAACATGGGAGAATAACATGTGTCTACACCACCAGAGATAGTGTGGTCTGCTCTGCAGCTGAGAGGGCACCTGGTCAGATGGGGACTGTGGAGCTTGTGGACATGAAACAGGCATTCCTCATCAGGGGAGGAAAGGATGTGTTAGAAAAACTGCCACAGAGAGGCCATCTCATTTTGTTAGTTATTTTTTTTGGGAAGCACAACTTGTCAAGCGGGTAAGCTACTCCCAGATTTGTGCTTAGGGATTGCTCCCAATAGTGCTTGGAGTACCTTGCAGTGACAGAAATTATACTCAGGTTTCTTGCATACAAAGCTTTTGTTCATCCTACTGGACCATTTATCTGGCTCTTCCCTTCTTGTTCGTTTTTTGTTTTTCTTTTTAAAAAATAATTATTTCAATATTTTGTCTTTATTTTATTGAAGTCATTGTAGTTTACAATGTCCTTCATAGATGGATTTCAGATATACAATGAATCGGGGCCAATCCCACCGCCAGTGTCAACCTCCCTTCACCAATGTTACCCAAGAGCACCCCATACCTTAGCACCTCCAACACCTTAGCCTGCCAATATAACAAGCCCATTTTAAGTTTAGATTGTTATAGTTTGGGTCTCTTGATTTCATTGTTGTTGACTTTGGGTTGGATATTTATATCTGTCCTTCTAATTACACCACCAATGCACCCGAAACTGCTTGGTTCCTGGCCCCTATCCTTTCAACTTTGTTTTTTCCTTCCTCTACTCAATTTTTTTTCCTTCTCTTCACTATACTCCGGGGCCAAGGATATTTGAGACAACTCCTATTTAATCCAATGTATTTCTTTATGCAGTTATTCTAAATACTACATATATGTGATGTCATTCTGTATTTATCTTTTATCTGGCTTACTTTAACATATATTCCAGTTCCATCCATGTTGCATGAATCATTCCTTACAGCTATGTAGTATTCATATAGCACATCTTCATGATCCACTCATGTCTCTTGTTGGACATCTAGGTTGATTCCAAGTCTTAGCTATTTTACTGAGTGCTGCAATGAATAATGGTGTGCATACATTCTTATGGAGGAAATTTTTCTGTCCTGGGGATAGGTACCCCAAAATGGGTCATATGGCAGCTCAATTTTGACTTTATTGAGAATTCTCCAAACCATTTTCCATAGGGGTTGGACCAGGCAGCATTTCCACCAGCAGTGGATGAAAGTTCCTTTCTCAGCATAGCCCTGCCAACAGAAATTATTTCTAGTATTTTGGAAATGTGCCATTCTCACTGGTGTAAGATGATATGTCATTGTTGTCTTGATATGGATTTCCCTAATGATAAGTGGTAATGAACATTTTTTCATGTGCCTGTTGGCCATCTACTGGCTTTCCTCAGAGACCCTTCTTGTTAAGGACAAACATTGTGTGCTGATTGCAAAAACAATAAATTTGGACTGAAAAGAAGAAAGAAGCCTCTCTCCTACATATTCCTTTCTCTCCTCCCTGAATATATTTTCATTTTAATAGAGACAATAATAGAATATTGTAAGCTCCAAAGAATGAGAAGCCAGACAAAATTAATAATTATGGTAACAATTATTAGCATAGTAAATAACAATACTAAACTAACATTTGTGCATGATATTCAGGCCAGACATTATGACTATATTTCATATGTATTTTAAAAAATTTAATTTGTTCTGGTTGGGAGATGAGAAGGTGTTTTGGAGCATAAATTATCCTTGGTCTTCATGTGTGTGAAAATATTGCAGAGGGTCTTTGGAAATTTCTCTTATCTACAGCTCCTAAATTCCTTTCTTTAGGTCAGAGGCTTCTTTATAAACAAATAACAAGGGATGCAGCGATAGGATAGTGGGGAGAGCCTTTGTCTTGCACATGATTCATCTGGTTTGACTTTCAGTAGAGAAGTGCCAGGAGTAATTTCTGAGTGTAGAGCCAGGAAGGAGTAAATCCTGAATATTCCTGAGTGTGGACAAAAAACCAAACCAAAACCAAAAGCCAAGAGCATTTCTATGCAAACATGCAGGGTTGGTGGTTAATTTTTTTTTTAAATTAAAACCTAAATGTGATTCTGAACCAGGATCCTGGAAAAAAATTAGTTATAGCAATCACTTCAACCTTATCAGGGGATGAGTGGACCCATATAAAAACAGTTCAGGCTAAATAGAAGTTCAGGCAAGGGGACCGGGAAGGTGGCGCTAGAGGTAAGGTGTCTGCCTTGCAAGTGCTAGCATAGGACGGACAGTGGTTCGATCCCCCGGCGTCCATATGGTCCCCCCCAAGCCAGGGGTGATTTCTGAGCACATAGCCAGGAGTAACCCCTGAGCGTCAAACAGGTGTGGCCCAAAAACAAAAAAAAAAAAAAAGAAGTTCAGGCAAGTAAAGGTAGCAGCAATTATAATAAAATTTGGTTAACTGGCCCTGTCTTTCTCTTAGCTGTTGATGCAGATAGAGTTGGAAGACTTAAAAACATCAGTTCCTGTCTCACTGGTTCTGACTGACCCCCAAATCAACTCCCTTGATTAGAAATAAACAGGATATTCCTTTTTGTTCCCAGGAATGTGGTGGAGGAAGAACTCTAAGGGAAAGGACGTCTTCTGCCAAAGAATAACAATCAAAGATGACAGTAGGAATAAAATATTACCCTCTTCACCCAGAGCCACGAGGAAATGTCCAGTTGTATGTGTTGAATCTTCTCACTCTTGGCATGCTTGTGCTATTGCTCTAGAGTTCATAGGCCAAGAATTTTCAGCTCAGGTCTGATTTGAACTTTCTATTCTGTGGTTCCTGTTAGGACACTACATAGATTGGGTTATTTGTTTCAGTTCTTACAGTTTGGGTACAGCACAACTTGTGGTGATAGTATTGCAGATATCTGAGCATGAATCTGTTCTGAAGGTTATATCTGAGTCACGAATGCCCTCAGAACATTCTACTTGGTTCCATGGAAGCTGGGGCAAAGGGAATGAAGACATAAAATGAGTCTGAGGAGGTGGTGTTTGCAACACACTCTCAGTAGGCCTTGGAATGGGGTCAGGGGACTGAGGAAGAACCTGGATGACTGCAGGAGTTTTTTCTTTCACCAGCACCCATGGTCTGGCCAGAAGCTGAACAGTTTTTATAAAGAAGCCCCAACAAGACTTGTCATCACTCTTTATCTTTATCACTCTTTATTCTTGGGAACTCCTTGTATTCCATCTCCTGTAACCTTATCTTTATTGCCTTCCTTCCAAAGAAAGGGCTGCATTACCTGAAATATCTTACCAATGTTATGTCTATTAACTTTGAGATTTTAATTTAATCTTCTTTGTTTTTTTTCAAAAGGGTGATATTTCTTGGTCCAGAGATACAAATCCTCCTTCCTGCCTGCCTGCCTGCCTGTCACATTTCTGACTTAGTTTTTTCTCCACTGTAAATCATTTCCTTGGCCTTTCTTTCCCTTACTTCTTGTCTTCTGTTTTGAAAGCTACGTACTAAAGCTTAGGGAAAAGGTATAAGCCTGTTTTAGATGAGTTCTCTTCCTACTACATTCAACAATTTTTTCTATAACTTTTAATAGCTCCCTTTTGTCATTAGTTTACATTTCCAACACTAGGGTTTGCCTCTTTGAATTACCCTGAACTTAAGGTTTAGTGATTCCCCCCATTATCTTTCTCCTTTAGACTACTGCCTTTCTGATACATTCACTTATTGAAGAATGTGTGGAGAGGCATTGTAGGCAAAACTAACAGTTAAAAGCCACACAGAGCATGAGATGAATGGGAAAGAAGCCAGGATGGGCTTCTAAAGAACTTGAGAGACATGTTTGAAATCTTAGACTTTATTAAGACTTGTCCAAAGGATGGACCGTGGTTCGATCCACTGGCGTCCCATATGGTCTCCCAAGCCAGGAGTAATTTCTGAGTGCATAGCCAGGATAACCCCTGTGCATCACCGGGTGTGGCCCCAAAATAAAAACCAACCAAACAAACCCAAAAAACAAACAAAAAAGAGTTGTCCAAGAGGCCACTTTGCCTTGCAAAGTGGTTTGATCCTGTTATTCCATATGGTTCCCCCAAGTACTGCTAGGAGCGATTCCTGAGAGCAGAGCCAGGAATAACCCTTGAGCATCACCAGGTGTGGCCCAAAAGTGGCCCAAACAAAAAGTTGATGGTTTTAAATATTTAAGTAAGATCAAATTGAGCATTTAGGATAATGATCCTGGGCCTGTGAGAGAAGAGAACAGCAGTGAGGAGATCTGAAATTGGGAAAATATTCCTGCCCCTTTGGCATTATTGGCTGCCAGTACCTGTAGTACAGTAGTCTATGCTCAGAAGACAGCTGTATGGGAAGACAAGGGCATGGATGTAATGACATGGAGTCTTGGAAGAGTCGGGTAGGGAGTGAGGCCCTCCTATTTCATCCTTAAGAAGGGTCAAGCTTGTTTCCACATGTCTTCTCCTGCTGCTCAAAATCTTTCTAGGAAGTTCAAGATGAAAGGTGCCTGGAGAGGTCAGCTTATCATGACCCATAGGGCTTGGACTTATTTCCTCTTTTTCATGCAGGAAAGGAAGACAAAAGTGGGCAGTGGACCAGACAAGGCACTTCCAGCAGAGAAGAAGGGAGGAGTCAGAGGCACTGTTGGGGGGGGGGGGGCAGTAGGCCTTGGACGATTCCCTTTTATCCCCTTATCTCTGGAGGACAAGCTTTGTATTTTGGACTGTGGGATATTTTGTTGCAGCATTTCCTGGAAGCCCCCAAAGTAAACACAGCCAAGCTTGTGTTTTTAATCTCCACTTTGCTGTGTCTACTCCTCCCAGTAGAGAGGGGAGGTGGGTCAATCATCAGAGGTCAACACCACTCATCTGAATGCTGACAATAAGACCCATATTACAATGTGTTGGCACCAGGCCTGAGAGACAATGATGATAGCCAAAAAATGTTTAACCACAATTATTTATAATCATCATCATCAGCTAAACAACTAGGGGTTTCAGTGCTGTTTAGACACAATGAACAATGAAAACAAAAGCTCTGTGAAAACAGAGATGGGGTTGTACCATTGTCTACAGGCCCATAATTTGAGGTACCTGAAACATTCATGTAAGACCTTAAATCTGGCAAGTCAGTTATCCCACTTGTAGTCTTTTTTTTTTAATATATATTTTTTTAAATCTGGGGCATCATAATTTACAATGCAGTTAATGTTTCAAGCCATCAACATTCCAATACTACACCTTCTACCTTAGTGTTTGCTTCCCTTCACCATTGTTTTAGTGTCTCTCCCCCTTCCTCACCACAATTTTTCTCCACCTTGGTAGGCTCAGCTCTATATGAATTCTCAGGATTTATTGCCTTTGGCCAGTTGCTGTTCCCATGCTATTTCTTTATATCCCACATATGAGAGAGACCATTCTGTATCTATCCTTTTTTTCCTGACAAATTCTATTCAGCATGATACTTTCTAAATACTTCCACATAGTGGCAAATTGTATGATACCATCTTTAACTATATATGAGTAGTATTTCTTTGTGCATATAGACCACACTGTTTTTTTTTTGTTTGTTTGTTTTGTTTTTTGTTTTTTGGTCACACCTGGCAGGGGTTACTCCTGGCTCTACGCTTAGAAATCGTTTCTGGCAGGCTGGGGGGACCATATGGGATGTTGGGATTCGAACCACCATCTTTCTGCATGTAAGGCAAATGCCCTAACCTCCATGCTATCTCTCCGGCCCATTGTTTTTTTTTTTTTTATAGAATCTTTATTTAAGCATCATAATTACAAGCATGACTGTAGTTGGGTTTCAGTCATAAACAGAACACCCCCTTTCACTAGTGCAACATTACCACCACTAATGTCCTCCTCTTTCCCAACTCCTACCTACATTTGAGAAGTTATTCTACTTCTTTCACTCTTTTTTTTTTTTTTTTTTTTTTTTTTTTTTTTTGGTTTTTGGTCACACCCGGCAATGTTCAGGGGTTATTCCTGGCTTTACACTCAGAAATCGCCCCTGGTAGGCTCGGGGGACCATATGGGATGCCAGGATTTGAACAACCAACCTTCTGCATGAGAGGCAAATGCCTTACCTCCATGCTATCTCTCTGGCCCCGCTACTTCTTTCACTCTTTAAGAGAGACATGATAGTTGTTAAGTGTAGTTATTTCCCTAACTGCACTCACCACTCTTTGTGGTGAGCTACATATTGTGAGCTGGTCTTTCTGGTCCTCATCTCTATTATCTCTGGGCATTATTACAATAATGTCTCTTCTTTTTCTTTTCTTTTTTTTGGGGGGGGGCACACTCGTTTGATGCTCAGGGATCACTCCTGGCTAAGCGCTCAGAAATTGCCCCTGGCTTGGGGGGACCATATGGGACGCCAGGGGATCGAACCTCGGTCCTTCCTTGGCTAGCACTTACAAGGCAGACAACTTACCTCTAGTGCCACCTCTCTGGACCCATCACTTATTTTTCTTAAAACCCATAGATGAGTGAGACTATTCTGTATCTATTTCTCTTTCTCTGATTTATTTCACTCAGCATACATCCATGTATAGGAAAATTTCATGACTTCATCTCTCCTGATGGCTGCATAATATTCCATTGTGTATATGTACCACCACAGTTTCTTTAGCCATTCATTTGTTGAAGGGCATCTTGGTTGTTTCCAGAGTCTGGCTATTGTAAATAGTGCTGCAATGAATTTAGGTGTGAGGAAGGGATTTTTGAATTGTATTTTTGTGTTCCTTGGATATATCCCTAGGAGTGGTATAGCTGGATCATATGGGAGCTCAATTTTCAGTTTTTTTGTTTGTTTTTGGGCCACACCTGGCAGTGCTCAGGAATTACTCCTGGCTATGTGCTCAGAAATCGAACCTGCAGACACAGGGGACCATATGGGATGCTGGGATTTGAATCACCATTGGTCCTGGGTCAGCGGCTTGCAAGGAAAATGCACTACTGCTGTGCTATTTCTCTGGCCCCTCAATTTCTAGTCTTTTGAGGAATCTCCATATTGTTTTCCATAAAGGCTGGACTAGACAGCATTCCCACCAACAGTGAATAAGAGTTCCTTTCTCTCCATATCCCCGCCAGCACTGCTTGTTCTAGTTCTTTGTGATGTGCACCAGTCTCTGTGACGTGAAATGGTACCTCATAGTGGTTTTGATTTGCAACTCCCTGATGATTAGTGATGTGGAGCATTTTTTCATGTGTCTTTTGGCTATTTATATTTCTTCTTTGAGGAAGTGTCTGTTCGTTCATTTCTTCTTCCCATTTGTGATGGGGTTAGACTTTTTTTCTTGTAAAGTTCTTTCAATGCTTTGTATATTTTGGATATTAGCCACTTATCTGATGGGTATTGGGTGAATAGTTTCTCCCATTCTGTGGGTGGCTTTTGTATCCTAGACACTATTTCCTTTGAGGTGCAGAAGTTTCTTAGCTTAATATATTCCCATATGTTTATCTCTGCTTCCACTTATTTGGAGAGTGCTGTTTCCTCCTTGAAGATGCCTTTAGTCTCAATGTCATGAGTGTTTCACCTATGTGTTGTTCTATGTACCTTATGGTTTCAGGCCTGATATCAAGGTCTTTAATTTATTTCAATTTGACCTTTGTGCATGGTGTTAGATGGGGGTCTGAGTTTGCTTTTTTGGGGTGAGTTTTTGCCATTTTTTTATAAATAATTTTTTTTTTTTTGGTTTTTGGGCCACACCCGGCATTGCTCAGGGGTTACTCCTGGTTGTCTGCTCAGAAATAGCTCCTGGCAGGCACAGGGAACCATATGGGACACCGGGATTTGAACCAATCACCTTTGGTCCTGGATCGGCTGCTTGCAAGGCAAACACTGTATAAATAATTTTTATTGTGACCAACATGAATTGCAAATCTTTCACAGTAATATTTGCGGTACATAGTGGCATTGAATTAGGGGTATCCCACCACCAGTGTTGTCCTCCCTCCACCCTACTTCCCAGCATCCCCTCCTTTGCTCCTTAGGCTGCTGATCCCCTCTGTGTATAGCTTGTTGAAAATTGGCTATCGATTCTGTTGTCGTTGACTTGGGGTTTGTTGTTTAAGTCTGATCCTTTTTTTTTTTATTTCTACTCATTGTTTTTATGACTGTTTGGTCCTGATACCATCCATTTTTCTCTTTTTTTGCAAGTGGCTAACCAGTTGTGCTAACACAACTTGTTGAAGAGTCTTTCCTTGAGTAATCTCCAAGAGCCCAATAAAACAGTTTTTGGAAATGAGTCACTCCTGGCAGCGCTTGAGGGCCACAAGAAAAGAGATTGAATCCAGGGCCTTGCACATGGAAGGTGTGTCTTTTCTCGATCCACATCTCTGGCTCCTTTCCTTCTCTTTATTTTGAATTTCTTGACCCTTTATCAAAAACTGATCGTATGTTTGGGGAACATTGAATACTCACGTCCATTACACTGATTTGAGGATCTGTCTTTATTCTAATATCATGCTGTTTTAATAAATATTGCTTTGTAATATAATTTAAAATAGGGGAAAGTAATGCCTCCCACATTCCTTTTCTCAAGGATTGCTTTAGCTATTTGTGGGTGTTTATTGTTCCAAATGAATTTCAGAAGTAGACCACACTGTTTATATCCAGTCATTTATTTGGTACTCTTGGGTTATTTTCAGATTCTGGCTCTTATGAATCATGCTGCAGTGAACATAGAGCACAAATGTCATTTTAAAATAGAATTTTTGGGCCTTTGGGGTTGATGCCAAGACATATAATTGCTGGGATCATATGGAAACTCAGTTCTTAGTTTCAGATAATGTCCATATTGTACTCTACAGAGGTTGAACCTTTTTTATTTTTTAAATATATTTTATTTAAACACCTTGATTACATACATGATTGTGTTTGGGTTTTAGTCATGTAAAGAACACCACCCATCACCAGTGCAACATTCTCATCACCAATGTCCCAAATCTACCTCCTCCCTACCCAACCCCCGCCTGTACTCTAGACAGGCTTTCTATTTCCCTCATACATTCTCATTATTAGGATAGTTCACAATGTAGTTATTTCTCTAACTAAACTCATACCTGTTTGTGGTGAGCTTCATGAGGTGAGCTGTAACTTCCAGCCCTTCTCTCTTTTGTGTCTGAAAATTATTATTGCAAGAATGTCTTTATTTTTAAATTATTTATTTATTTATTCCCCTTTACTTCTCTTTTGTTGTTCTTGTGAGGAGTGTCATACATACTTGATGAAGTTCTTGCAAATGTGTTCCCTGGGGGATCATACTCTACCTTTGAGAGACTATGTCTCCTAAGTCCTATTCAATGGTTCCATTGGCCACTCCTTCCTATATGTGACCAACCATTTGGGAAGATTCAATGCTAGAACTTGGTGATGCAATGTTGCTTAGACTGAAGTTGCTCTTGGGGCCTAGCACAGGCAAAGCCTGCACCCTTGTCCCCTGAGCTCACTCTCCATCCTGGATTGTTTTCTTTAGGTATATTGCTCATGTAGTGCTCATTGATTACACTGTAGTGCTCATTGCTGAGGGCTTTAGTGCTGCTAGAATGATAGTTCAGCATGTGGGATGTTATCCAGGGTTGTACTCAGGTTTGATTAATCTTAAGTGCTTTGCCCTTGAGTAATCTCCAAGAGCCCAATGAAACAGTTTTTGGAAGTGAGTCACTCCTGGCAGTGCTTGAGGGCCACAAGAAAAGAGACTGAATCCAGGGCCTTGCACATGGAAGGCGTGTGTTTTCTCAATCCACATCTCTGGCTCCTTTCCTTCTCTCTTTGAATGGTGCCTGTCCTCACTGGTATAGAGGGTGCATGGTAAAGAGACAAGCTAAGGCCAGACTGGACTTTTGCTGTGACAGGGAACAGATATTACTATGACAATGGATGACTGGTAATATCTTTGTGCATCTTGGGCATGGAGGTGGGAAGGACAGACAGTCTGGGAGAAAACTTGGATCCTTCCTTTCTTTCTTTTCTTTCTTTCTTTCTTTCTTTCTTTCTTTCTTTCTTTCTTTCTTTCTTTCTTTCTTTCTTTCTTTCTTTCTTTCTTTCTTTCTTTCTTTCTTTCTTTTTCTTTCTTTTCTTTCTTTTTCTTTCTTTCTTTCTCTTTCTTTCTTTCTTTCTTTCTTTTTCTTTCTTTTCTTTCTTTTTCTTTCTTTCTTTCTCTTTCTTTCTTTCTTTCTTTCTTTCTTTTTCTTTCTTTTCTTTCTTTTTCTTTCTTTCTTTCTTTCTTTTCTTTTCTTTCTTTCTTTCTTTCTTTCTTTCTTTCTTTCTTTCTTTCTTTCTTTCTTTCTTTCTTTCTTTCTTTCTTTCTTTCTTTCTTTCTTTCTTTCTTTCTTTCTCTCTCTTTCTTTCTCCTCCTCCTCCTCCTCCTCCTCCCCCTCCTCTACATTTTATTTGTTATTTTTTCTGTTTTTGTTTTGGGGCCATACCTGGCAGTGCTCAAAGGTTATTTCTGGCAGGCTCAGGGGACCATATGGGATTCTGGGGACCGAACCTGGGTCAGTTGTATGCAAGCCCTTGGGAAGAGAATGAGAGAGAGAGAGAGAGAGAGAGAGAGAGAGAGAGAGAGAGAGAGAGAGAGAGAGAGAGAGAGAGAGAGAGAGACAGACAGACAGACAGACAGAGACAGACAGAGACAGAGACAGAGAGACAGACAGAGACAGAGACGCCGCCATAGATGACAGCCTCCCAAATCCAACCCCTGGGTCTTTTTTTTTTTTTTTTTTTTTGGTTTTTGGGTCACACCCGGCATTGCTCAGGGGTTACTCCTGGCTGTCTGCTCAGAAATAGCTCCTGGCAGGCACGGGGGACCATATGGGACACCGGGATTCGAACCAACCACCTTTGGTCCTGGATCGGCCGTTTGCAAGGCAAACGCCGCTGTGCTATCTCTCCGGGCCCCCCCTGGGTCTTTTTTAGATATACACACAGCGACAGAAATAGAGGCAGAGAGAGACAGAAACAGACCAAGACAGAAAGTCCAACTTCATAGAGGACAACCTCACAAGTATGTTTTCCAGAGAGGCAGAGAGGCGGGAACCACTAAGGCTCACCTGAAATTTGGACTCATCACTAGGTTTGCTTTACTGTTGGTTGATCTGCTTCTGTTAGCTGAGCACTTGGAGGGAAACTGCCTTCTTCCCGGGGTCTCTAGACTTCCCCTTTTCCTTCCAAATTGGGCAGACGTCCCCATCCACACCCCGTCTTCCTGCACTTGAGGGCAATTATGTGACGTTAGTTGTGCAATCTAGGAAAAACCGATTTCTTGCCTCTCCCTTCCCCCACCCCTTGCCCAATCCCTAACATTTTTGCACTCCGGGGGGCCGGGAGTTTGGAACCTGCTAACCCTAACAGGAGTCTTGGTCACTCAGGGGCCACGGGCAGTATAGGGTCAGCTCAGGTCCTGGGTGGGCCTGGGCGCGATGCCACCGGCCAACCCGTGCTCACAAGTGCGCGAGGCCAGGCTGAGGCCGGGCCGGGCCGGGCGTTGGTGTGGCCAGGGCAGGCGGCGCCTGGGCTTCCGCCGGGTCAGCTGACCGCCTGTGCGGAACTGCGCTCCGACCCCGCCGCCGGCACCGCGCTCCGCTCAGGCTCAGCCTCCCGCCCAGTGCTCGTTGCCGCGCCCGCCCCGTCGCTATGGCTGGGGTTATGGTCCTTGGGACTCAAGTAAGTCCGTTGGGCAAGTCACTGCGCGTCCAGGGAGGGAACCCTACGCTGTGGGGTGCTCTGAGTTCCCCCAGATCGTGTTGAGGTCCCTTCTGTTCTTTTCACCTGCCAGTTCTCCCCCTAGGGGCACCGGTACCATCTCTTAAGGGCTGGACTGCAGGTAGGGGTCTGTCCTGCTTCACACTCCCCGCAGATCTGCTTCATTTTGGAGAGGGGAACAATCGTGTTGTCCAGCCTGCCACACCCCCTGATTGTGGGGTCCCCCTCCACGTCTCTCCCCTGGCCTTCTGACCCGGCCCAGCCTGGCAGCTTCACCATCTGGCAGACTGGACAGTACCTTCAGCCCGCAGTCCTTTTTAGGACCCACAAAATGTATAAATTACTTTCATAATTCAAAGCGTGGGGTGGAGGACCAGGTAGGGCATCTTTGGTCCTATATAATGTTTTGATGTATGAAATATTAGTATATTCATTGGTACTTAGAAAACAGTAGTGGAAGTTTTGTGTTTTTAGTGGAGGAAGGCATTCAGGAAGGTACAAGCGTCCTGGGCCTCTCAAAACCACAATGTCTTGCTGTATCTATGCAGGTCCAAGGAGGGATCTAGTGCAGAGCTGTTTTGGTGTTTGTTGAGCCCGGGAAGGCTGCTATTTCCATGCAGGTGAAAGGCCTCAGCTTAATTGGCTACCTGATTTCTGGAGCAGGTGTCTGTGGGATGTGATCTTCCACTCAACCCCCGTGATCAACACCTATCCCTGCTTGCTTTCAGCCCTGAAGCGATGCCTCGGGTGTTTTTAGTCACCGGAATCAACCATGCTAGAAGCAGGGAGGTGTGGAGACCTTTGCCCTGCTGGAGAAACCTGCTCTCTTCAGTTTCTGATTAAACCAACCTTCCAGCTTCTCACCTTTCCCTGCACACCCAGAGAAATGGGTCTGAGGTCCAATGGGTCCTATTGGACTGCCTGAGGCAAGCAGCAGCTGTCACAATTATACTTGGAGAGTTCTTGGGCCTAAAAGGCACCTCTTGTCAAATTGGGAATGAACAAACCAGGGAGGCTGTGTGTAGGCTCCAGAAGAGATTTAGAAGGGATGGGAGTGGTGGTGGGCCAGAGTATAGTTTACAGAGGCAGGGCACGTGTGAAGTACAGGAATTGGTCCTTGACATAGCCTCTGAGCACTTCAGTGTGGCCCTGGTGATCTTAGATCAACCCTAAGCTCCAAGAACCAGTAGCATCAGCCAGCACTGACTGACCCCAGCTCCACTGAGCCCTGCTGGGTGGACACTCTGAAAAAGTGGCAGGGCTTCCCTAACTGGGAGAAGGTACTTTGTTGTCATCTAGATGAAGGGACTGGAGAAAGACCTCTGCCTTGAAGTGCCCTTTTCCCCACACCATCAGCCTTGGTGTTTCAAGGTCTGGCCTCTGAGTTCATTGGTGGACTTTCCATAAAATTGTGGCACCTTTATTCTCTTCCTCTATTTTCTTTTGATAGAGTAAAAAAGAGAAATATGAAGAATCCACATACATGTATGTGAATGTGTGTGTGTGTGTGTGTGTGTGTGTGTGTGGACATGGAACACATAAGGAAGGACTTCTCAAAAGGTGAGATGTAGGCAACCCCCAAGATGGAGATTGCACCCTAAAGTAAGCGAAAGGAATGACCCATCCTAGGTTGATGTGTAGGATGGAATCCCAAGATGGTTCTCCCATTTCCCTAACTTGGGGGTATTTCCTCCCACCCATTGAACCATATTCCAGTCAGCCTAAGGGTACTCATTGGTGTAGTGGGTAGTATTTTGGACCCTTTTGGACTATGTTAGTTTATTTACTTTTTGGAAATTTGGGCCCAACCCAGCAGTGCTTAGGGACTATACCTGGCTTCATGTTTGGGGTTGTTCTTGTAAGTGGATGGGGGTCTATACAAAGCTGGGAATGGAACCTGCTCCCATATGGGAGAACAGCATGTGCTTAGCCCTATGAGCTCTCTCAGTAATCCTTGGGGACTGTTTTAAGCTGATGGAGCCCAGATGGCAACTTGGAAAAATGCCCTTGGACATTAGTGCCCCATCGTAAACCTTAGCCAGTGAATCTAAGTGGCTTTTCCTAAAGTTGGGTGGATTTTTTTTTAGCATTCCTCTCTGCATAGTTTCTAATGATGGATCTTACAGGAAGTGGCACTTTTAATATGTATCACCTGGTATCTTTCCAGTGTTGGAAGATTTTTCTTAAGGGATTAAAAAACATCCCAAGAGCCCACGGTGTTGATACAGTTTTTATTACAATGGCTCTTGATTATATAAACATTAAACTAAATAGAACTTTAAATTTGTGTTTACAGCCCTACAAACCTCTCAAATGGGATAGGTTAAGTGTAAAAACCATTCACCATCGTAATTAGAAAGTGAAATGATTCAGTGAGATGTATGTTTTTTTTTTTTTTTTTTCTTTTCTAAAGCTAGGTCACTGCTTCAGGGCTACAAGCCCTAGTTTGTTGCCCTGATTTTTGGGATTCCTCTGACCTGTCATATCACAGGCTTGGTGGTGGTTGCCCTCCTTCATATTTCCATGTAAAGAATTTTCTTTTCTTCATTTGGTCTTGACTAGAATATCTTATATTGACTAGCATTGCTTATATCCAGGGTATGTTACCCACTTTCTTTTTTTATTATATTTTATGTTTTTGGGCCACACCCAGTGGTGCTCAGGGGTTACTCCTGGCTCTACACTCAGATATTACTCTTGGTAGTCTTGGGAGAACCATATGGGATGGTAGGAATCGACCCTGGGTCAGCCATGTGTAAGGCAAATGCCCTACTTGCTGTGCTGTTTTTCTATCCATTATGACAGTACAATGATAGATATACACGTGCAAGTTTTGATCATCAGAATATGCTCAAGAGACAGTAGAATTACATAACCCTTTTATATATCCCTTTTTTAGGAATATTGGTTTGATTCAACAATTATTTACTGAGTGGCCAGTAAGCCCCCAGGACAGTGCTCTGTGCTTACTCCTATTAAGTAAGTGAAATAGGAATGATATTTGGGACCTGGAGCTGTTTCATGAGGATTCCATATATAGCAGCAGGCACTTAATATTTGTTAACAGTTACACTGTCCTCAGTGCATTTTGGGGCAGTTAGCTTTAGGCTGAGTAATATACAGAAGAGGAAACACACTACCAGTTATGATCCATGTAAGATAACACAGCAGTAAATATAGTACAGGGACTCAAACTCATGCTTAGAGCTATTTCAACTCCAAGAGAACTCCCAGTATTAAGTATTTACAGTCAAGTATTCCTGGTTGGGTTAGGCATCATAAAATAATCTTTTAATCTCTCTACTGACAAACCATCTCCATTAATGTTCTGGAAGCTAGACAATGCCAATTGCAAAGAGAAAGACAGTCTCCTGCATTTGGTATCTTTCTGCAGCTTCTGCTCAGGTCCTGGATCCCTCTATAGAGGAGGAGTCTCTCAGATGACTTGTCTTCCTCTCTGTAGGAATTGATATTCCCCTTGTATTGTTACTTTTCTATTAGTCCATAAAGGGTTGAAATCTTAGGATACAGTAGGCAAACTGAAAATATAAAACTTTCTTGGGTTTGGAGAGATAGTATAGTGGGTTAGACACTTGTCTTATATGTGGCTGACCCGATTTTGATCTCCATATGGGTGAACCTGCCAGGAGTGATACTTGAGCATTGCCAGATGTGGCCTATGAGGTAAATAAAGGTTTTTGTAATAGTTCTTATTTGTATCTTTTCTCATTGCCTGCTTTTCCCCCCTCCCCAGAGGGGAGAGGTGCTGCTTGGAGCTGAATAAATGGGAGATAGGAAAGCTGGGAGAGAGAGAGAACTTTTTTCCTGCAGGCTTGGGGATCCTTGTTTGGAGCAATTGGCTTGTTGGTGAACTGCTTGTAGTGTGAGTTTCTTGCCTCTTATAACCATCGTCTTTGTGTGGATTATTTATTGTGGACTACTACAACTGGAACAGCTTCCCCTGTCCTCCCTGGATAGGGGATAGGGGATTTGGGATTTCCATTTTTCTTTTGGGAACTGTGAAACAACCAAATGCTTCAGTGGTCCAAAAACCAACAACAGAAAGAAAGCATAAAACTTCCTTAGTTCGGGGGCGGGGAAAAAACACCAAAACTTCCTTAGTTCATTCTGAATCAAGATAATAAGCCAAGAGCAAAGAGTTCTAGTTCCTATTTTTTGGGGGAGTTACTTCCAGCTGTGCTCTGTGTTCAGAGATATCAAACCCAGGCCACCTGCATGCAAGACAAGTGTCCTACCAACTATGCTCTCTCTTTGACCCAAAGATTTCTAGTTCTATGGGTGCTTTTGCTTCTTTGCCATTTAAGATTTCACAATTCCTGTTTGCTGCAGAAGCAAACTATTAGGTCTGGCTCCCCTGGCCTTTCTTAAATTAGGTTTATGCCCTAAGACATTTCCTGAAAATCTCAGAGGGAATGTCCTCTGATTAATGATTCTTTTCTTTTCTTTCTTTTCCTTCCTTCCTTCCTTCCTTCCTTCCTTCCTTCCTTCCTTCCTTCCTTCCTTCCTTCCTTCCTTCCTTCCTTCCTTCCTTCCTTCCTTCCTTCCTTCCTTCTTTTCTTTTCTTTTCTTTTCTTTTCTTTTCTTTTCTTTTCTTTTCTTTTCTTTTCTTTTCTTTTCTTTTTGCAGGCCTGGGCCCTTGCCCTCTCACCCATGGGCAAATTGGACATTTTATTTGTAAAATAGACATTTTATTGCACTTTAAAAATGCTAGCTATTCAGTTATGTTTATTGGTCAGTTTATTGATATTATTTTCCCTGCAAATGGGAATACTGATATTTATTACTCTTTTTGTTTGCTTTGATTTGGGGCCACACCAAGCAGGGTTCAGGTCTTGCTCCTGGATCTCTGCACAGGGATTATTTCTGGAGAGCTCAAGGCACATTTGGGAGGTCAGGAATGGAACATGCAAGGCAGGTGCCCTACCTGCTGTGATATCTTTCTGGCTGGCTCTCCTCTTTTTTTTTTTTTTTTTTTTTTTTTTTTGGTTTTTGGTTTTTGGGTCACACCCGGCGGTGCTCAGGGGTTACTCCTGGCTGTCTGCTCAGAAATAGCTCCTGGCAGGCACGGGGGACCATATGGGACACCGGGATTCGAACCAACCACCTTAGGTCCTGGATCGGCTGCTTGCAAAGCAAACACCACTGTGCTATCTCTCCGGGCCCACTGGCTCTCCTCTTAACCATTTATAATCCACCTTATGTTTATGCTTTTTAAATTTTTTTCTTTTTCTTTTTTCTTCTTTTTGGGTATCACATTTGGCCATGCTCAGGGCTTAATCTTATCTCTGTCCTCAGGGATTACTTCTGGTGGAGCTTGGAGAACCATTTGGGATGCCATGGATCAAATATGGGTTGGCAGCATGGAAGGCAAATGTCCTACTGCTCTGCTACTGCTCCAGCCCAAGCAGTGCTTCTTAAATGAGTTTTGCTTTCAGTGTCTGCCAGTCAGTGGTTGCTGCTCATTTTGAGGTTGTCCCAAACATTTGAAACCCCATCAACATGGCCAACTTAGTTCATGACTGTAAAAGTTCCCCGCAGACCACTGAAACGGTCCAAGTATGCAGATGCCTTAACAAATTGGCTTATCAAATTAATACTGAATTTGAGACTTACTCCTCATTTCTGTGAAAGGGGAACAAGATCATGCTTTATTACATTTTCTTGGGCTGTTTTCTAAGACCATGTAATAAAATGTGATGATAAAATTCTCTTTAGACCTATCATGAGTGACCAAGTACTTCATGGTGCTAACTACATGAAACTTCTGTTTCCTCTGATGGGGATTTCTACAGAAGAAAAAGCGGAGCAAATATTCCTCTTTGCCTAGGCTCTGACACCCTTCTAGGGCTGTCATCGTGGTCTCATAAGGTAGTTCTTAACGTTTCAACTAGGAAGAGTCACTTTGAAGTTAAAACATGATGTTAGGTCTGCCATTGGCATTTGTTTATGAAGAAAATGCATGTTGTACATCTACATATAGATCTGCCAGAACTGCTCATTTCCCAAGTTGGAAGTCCTCATTTCTGGTGCTGGACATGGTTCCAACCCTGTCAAGAAGCTTTTTTGTTACTATCTGGGCCCACTTTGGAGTCTTGCAGTGTATAAAACACAACAAACTGGTTATGTTGGGTTTAAAAAGCAGGGCCCTGCTGGATTCATCTCAACTTCTGTATCTAAATCTTAGTCTTTCTGCCATAGATATCACAGAGATGTTGAAGGTACTTCAGGCCAGATTAAGAGAGAGATGGGTTTTCTGTTGAGCCTAGGCATCAGTGTGAACTTACAATAAGAGAAGAAGCTTCTGATGGAATAGAGAACTTGAGGAAAATAGCAATGCCTAGATTGTTTGGACCTCCTATTCCTTATCTCCCTTTGCAATAAATGCCCATCTTGGTTTGGAAGTGCAATTCAATTTATTGTGCAAGGAACTCAGAGAAAATATAGTCTCATGTATAAAGAGATGTAGCTAGATAGAACTTAGTGTGCTTTATGTTTTAGTTGGCATCTTCTTGTGTCAAAATTAGCATTTCTTCAGGCCCTTCTTCCCACATTCTCTGACCCAGAGTTAAGTTACTTGAGGAGAATAAATACTGGATACTGTATTATCAGCAGTTTATCCCCAACAGATAGGAAAAGGTTGAGAGATGATTGAGAGATTGAGGGTGTTAGGGTGTAGTGTGATTTGTATTAGGTTGAGTCAAATAAAACACTTTTAAAAATGATCCTAAAATAGTAATTAATATGAGTTAACTATTGGTAGGACAGGAAACAGTCACTGTATTGCTGTCCTTTCTCCTCATAGGTAACATAACTTCTGGGACTCATTAATTCCAAGAAATCCTTGACTATATATGTCAAAGTGTGTACATTTGTAAGGGGGGAAGAATCAAGGTTGAGCCATGTGATGGGTTGAGCTTGTGGTTAAAGCTGGGGACCTTTAGGAAAGTGTCACATATTGGCACTGAATGGGCAACTCACAATTGGCAGGCTTATTTTGCAGATTTTTTTCCCAGTCCTCCCTGCATGGCACTACCTGTAAAATTCAGGTGGTCAGAGCAGTAGAATGTTCTTTGGCTTTGCTTTAAGCCAAGAAGTTTGTGGATCAGATTTCAGCTTTTTTATATCTGAGCACATGCAGATAATAATACCAACAATTATTTGGAAAAGAATGCTCTAGAAGCAGCTCTGTAAGCAGAGTGACCACTTGCTAAGGGACTCTTTCTCGGAAGCAGAGGGCTTGGGAGCTCTGGCCACCTATCATTGTCCTGTTGCTTTCAGATCAATTTGGTTCGAAGTGTGGAGGATGGGTTTGGCCAATTGAGGTTTTCTTGTTCAACCATTTCAACCAGCCCTATTTGTTTTAGCACCCTGCAGGTTGAATACTAGCTATGTATTATAGCTATATCTGCTATGTCTTTTAACATACATCGCAGGGTATTTGGGAGGCAGTGGAGGAGAGGGCTAGGGAGAGCCAGAGGGGCAGCTGTTGGAAAGTCCCCTCAGTGAGAGACTGATGGCTGCAATTATATCAGAAGTCTCTGACACGAGGGTGTTTTTAGACACCTGATTCCCACCAACTTTATTTCAATTTTATTATGTTGTTATGAGTCTCCATTATGCTAAGTGTGCCAGGAAAGGAGAGCTATTGGCAGTCTCTGACTCCTGCAAAGCTGATGTGATCAAGAAAATAGCCCAAAATGTGAGGTGTGTGTGTGTGTGTGCGCGCGCACACACACACACATGCGCGTATAGTGTGCATTTAAAGTTGCGGAAGCAATCATCAGATCAATGACATAGGGTTGTGTGCAGCTGGATGATTTCCGTTCCATATTGTTTCTGTTCCATTTAATTTCCAGGTGTCCTACATAGGCCAGGACTGCAGAGAAATTCCAGAGCACCTCAGCAGGGACTGTGGACATTTTGCAAAGAGGCTTGATCTGAGCTTTAACCTTCTGAGGTATGTGACCTTCACAAGATGCAGACCAGGGCCGGGAGACTCAGTTCCCCTGAGCATTTAATGGCCTGCAGATGAGAGTCAAATGTTCTAGCTCTGCACTGTGTGTAGAAGTCTGATGTGTGGAATTGCAACCCTAAGTTTTGACCCTGCCTTCCACCATTCCTTGGCTGGCCCCATCTGTGCTATTGAAGAACCGATGAGCATATACACAAGCATCAGCCATCTCATAGGAATTACTGAGGGGATTGGAATTGTATGTCATTCTTTTCCTTTCCCAATGATACCCAGGTGGACAAGTTAGATTCCTCTTGAGGAGTATTAAAATGGAACTGGCAAGAGTGTTTTGAGGACTTGTTGGGGGTGGGGTAGACATGCCTTTCTAGATAACTGAATATCCACAAAGAAAGCATTGCCAAGTTACAGGTAGGCAGTGTTTGTATGTTTTCTTTCTTTGCTTTTTTTTATTTTTATAAACTGGAACCTTAAATATTTGCAATGATGGTTTCTCCCAGATGGCATTTCAAAATAATTAGAATGCTTTAGCACAGGGTGGGTAACGTGTATGGAAACTCTCCACCAACTGTTCCAATCTTGGCAAAAGGTAAGTGTGATTTTATATATTATTCCAAATGGAAAACTCAGTTATTTTTTTTTCTTCCCCAAAGGTGGCTGAACTGTGGCTGCATTTGGGGGTTTGAGTGTGGGAAATAGGGGGTACCTAGGTCCACTTGGGAAGCTGTGATAGGTGGGATACATGAGCATAGGTTGGGTTGGTGGCCTGTTCTCTCTCTTTATTTTCTTAACAATTTGGTCCCCTGAAAGGATGTTTGCTTGTCGTCTCTCTCTGAGCCATGCTAGATATCTTCTGGCTTGTGAGCTTTAAAATGTTGTGATGTCACAACAAGTTGATATTTGGGGCCTGGACTCCCTCTTACTTGTACTGCGTGAAGCATATTGTTTGGGAACAATGTAGGTAGTTGAATGTAAGGAATATGCTTTATACTTTAACTACATGTATGGCTTTGAGATCTTCTCTGAATGGAACAAACTGTTTTGTACCCTCCAGTTCCTGTTTTCTTAATTTATTTTCTCAGTATAAGACATTTTTATTTAAGACATATTTCTAGATTTTTACTTTTTATTTATTTATTTATTTTTGTTTTTTTTGTTTGTTTGTTTTGTTTTGTGGGGGGAGTCACACCCAGCAGTGCTCAGGGGTTACTCCTGACTATCTGCTCAGAAATAGCTCCTGGCAGGCACGGGGGACCATATGGGATGTCGGGATTCAAACCAACTACCTTTGGTCCTGGATCGGCTGCTTGCAAGGCAAACACCGCTGTGCTATCTCTCCGGGCCCAATTTTTACTTTTTAAATATATATATCTGTATTATAACTATCCTTGTAATATTCATCAAGGAATATATT
Source organism: Suncus etruscus (assembly GCF_024139225.1). Classification (NCBI taxonomy): domain Eukaryota; kingdom Metazoa; phylum Chordata; class Mammalia; order Eulipotyphla; family Soricidae; genus Suncus; species Suncus etruscus. The sequence goes on along the minus strand of NC_064862.1, from coordinate 50,045,323 downwards.
TCTGATTGGTTGCTTAGGACAAATTCGTGGACACAGATTTGTCAGAAGATTTTTATATAGATGTCAGATTGCCCTTACCAGGTCATACCAATTTTTGCTACCAAGAATATTTGAATATCCTTTGTCCCAAACTATCCCTTGACTTGAGTCTTTCATATTTTACTCTGCTTTTCAGTAAAGAGTCCTATACCTTAGTCCTTAATTTCTCAACTGAAGGCCCTATGGTTCCTGTGACCTCCAGAATATTCCCAGGAGGCCACAGGTCAAAAATTACATAAATTGGAGCATCACTGCATCAGAGAGATTTGGGGCCAACTGGTGGGGTAAGGGCCCCAGGAAGAAAAAAGGTTAGAAGTTTGGAAAAGGGTCAAGAAACACTGCCTTAACTAGTGATGTTTCTTTGATCTGCTCAAGGCAAAGGGCTCAATGAGTTTCCCACTTGGGTTTTCTTTCTTCCTTGGTTGGGAAATGGTTTAATTCTCCCTCATGGCCCTGTTCCCTTCCCCCAAGGGCCCGAGTGGTGTGAGTGGGTTGCCTGCTGAGCTTGTTGAACACAGCAGGCATAGCAGGGTGATCCTGCAAACAGTGATAAATTCTCCAGTGTCAATCTGGCAATAAAATGGAGAGGGTTTAATTGATCAATGGCAACTGGAAGCTTATGTTTTAAAAGTTAAATTATTTTCAGTCTTATTTAGTATCACTCTGATAAATGTGCTGGATGGGGGAATTGCTTAGGAGAAAATTTCCTAGATGAGAGCTTGCTTATTGCTTTCTTGGCTTGGGTCAGGATGAAAGGGAAGCACTGGGGACTTAGGGTTTTTGAGTATACAGACAGTTACTCTATTCTTCCCACCTGTCATTCCTCACTACTCAGTGTGGTGTGAACAGACACCTTGTGTACTGTCAAAGCTTTGAACGCACACCACACCACTGTGACTATGTCATGAACTGGTGAACGAAACTGGGCCTGTTAATTTGCTGATCAGTTGGGAACATTTGTATTATAGGAAAGAGAATCAAGACCACCCTGGTTAGAAATCATGCTTTTATAACTCATCAATTATTTAACTGGGCCTAGGCTCATTGTCAAAATATTGAGAGAATAATTGTGTTACACAGAGTGTAAGCTATGTGTAACATGCCTAAGGCATTTTCTGGCATTTGTAGTAGGTCTCTGGTACATATAGCTATGGCTAACACTTTAGTGTTTTAGAGTGGCTAAAAGTCTAGTCTTGACACTTCATGTAGAGGCCTTTTCATTCTCTATCATTCCTGGGGACTTCTTTCAAAATTCAGGATTTTGTCTCCTGTACATATATATATGGTTTGTACATGTACATCTCTGCCCCCTTTGTTATGACCAGTGGGCAGAAACTAAGAGCAAGTGTATAATTTTCCACTTTCTCTTTCACTGCTATTCTCATCAATCTTGGATTCTGACCATATGTGAATAGATAGCCTTGCTGATTCATGTCAAATATAGATAAAATTTAATCTGTACAATAATATTTTAGGATATTTGTTAATGTAGCATACTGAGCTTATCTTAACTGTTATAAACACCTTAGTTTTCTACTGTTCTGGCATTTCCACAGGCTGAAACCTTTGATTTCATATATATGTTTTACTCTTGCCACTTAGGTATATTTGTTAGCATTGACTGGCTCTTCCTTTTGTTGTTTCTTTGTGGTAGAGTCCTTGCTCATATTTGTTTTCAAAACACAAATGGCTTTATCTTTCTTACTTTGGGAAAAACCTGATATTGGGATGGAGGGGTAACAATAGAGCTATGTCAGCAGTACTTGAAAGGAAGAAATGATGATAAGAAAGAAACCTTAGAAAGATATTAGTGCATTTCCAAAATACTTCAAGGGCATTGATAAGCCCTGAATTGTAGGGTACTTAAATTATTTAACACTACACTGAATGATTTTGAGGAGGCAAGGGTTTAGGTGTATTGAAATAACTTTTTTTTCCCCGGGGGGCACATTTGGTGGCATTCAGTGATTACTCCTGGCTCTGAGCTCAGTGGTCATTCCTGGTGGTGTTTGGGGGACTATATGAGATGATGGGGATTGAACCTGGTTTAGCCACGTGCAAGGCAAATGTCCTTTCTGCTGTGCTATTGCTCCAGCCTCATAACATTTTTTTAAACCCAAGCAGGACTATGAAAAGGATTTTTTTTGTCTTGTTGTTGTTCCAATAATGTCATTGGCCATTCTAATGTCTTCAGCATGCAGTAGAACATTCTTTCAAAAGGTAAAGTGAAAACTAACTTGCCATTAACAATGTCTCGTAGCAACATTTTGATTTCCCTGATGAAACTTTCTGGAGTTATTTCCTTTGCTTTAGAATCATGCAAAAGCAGGTTGAAGATGCGGGGGTGGAGGTGGAGAGTATAGAAAGGAGGGAGAATCACTGTGTGAACAGGTATCAGGCCAATGTGAGGAATTGTCCAGGCCACCCTCCTACCTACCCAATGTCTGACTTTCTGGATTTATACCCTTTGACTTAGAGTGAAGATTGAGTCTCATTGATAGGATAGGATGTGGAAGTGGTAGATGTCTGTAGAGTGGTTCAGGGGCCATTGGGTTTCTCAGTGTCTAGCTTTCACCTTGGTGATGCTGCTCTCTCTAACTTGCAGTGTGATTTAGTTTGGGCTTTGCCAATACTTCATGAGGCCTGGTGGGGCACAGAGGGTATGAGTGTAGGGAGGGTCCCAGAGAATTCTTTTTTTTTTTTTTTTTTTTTTAGTTTTGTCAAAAAGCATTAAATGTATTTATTTTCAAACATAGTATCTTAAGTATAATTTGAGTGCAAGCATTTATTAAGTCATTTCTTTTTTTTTTTGTCCCCCAATTCACAATACAGACCAGGCAAAGGGCCTGGGTTGAGGTGTATGAGGTTTATATGGGGTGCATTTACTGTACCTAGAGAATTCACTCTTGAGTGCCACTCAGATTTGGGGTATGGCTCAGAAGGTGACTGTCATGGGCAGAAAGAGTTTAACAGTTGTGACTCAACCTGGGGAAGAGGGATCTTGAGAGAGATAATTATGTGCCTGAATGCTGAATCTGGAAAGAATAGGAGAGAGGGGGAGAAGGAAAGGGGAGAGGGACAGAGAGATGGGAGTGGGGGGGAGAGAGGAGGTGAGGGGAAATGCAGGAGGAGGTGGATGAGAGAGAGAGAGAGAATCTGTCCATCCACTCATCCCTCTGTCCTTACTTGCATGTGTTCTCTTCCACACCCAGCATCCACCTTTGATAAGACCCTTTTCTCTCATGTTTCTGCAGGGATTGTGGGTTGGGTGATTTCAGCTGTTTCCTACTTCTCTGTGATGAAAGGGGAGTGATTAGGGGGTCTTTTCTTTTTTTCTGGGTGTCTGTTTAATTGCAGGGATATAATAACTGCACATTCTCCTTGGTCAGGCATTCCCCCTGCAAGATCTCTCTCCCAGCTGCTCCCTCTTTTTCTTTGTGCATCTACCCGCATTTCTGCCATAGCACAAGGTCATTTTGGGTTTGAATGTGGGAGACACACATGCACATGTTCAGGTTCCATTTGGAGTTTGCAGGAAGTCATCTCCTTCCGACCCATCATTATGGAGATCAACCGCATGTCCCCCACCTTTGTACCACCTCCTGTAAACCCCTTTCTGAGCTTATACTGAACCCATTTTTTCAGTCTCCCGGGTATCTGCTTTTTCTCTGACTCTGTAGAAACAAGAGACTGGAAAAATGGGGAAGACCAACAAAGAAGCTAAAAAAAATTTTTCCCAACCAGTCTTGAGATAAAGCAAGACTCATTAAAAACAATTGGAGGCGAGGTAGGGAGGGGGGGGTATTAACCCTATACCCAGCCCAATTTCTGCCACTAGAGAAGTAAATGAAAGAAAAGAAAATGTACCGTTGTTAAAAACTTTCTTCACCCCCTTGATGGATTTATTTATAAGGTAAAGAAATATTTTTCCCATAATTGGGTAACTCTTAATAGTAGCAATTGCATATTTATCAGTGTGAGGGGCTGTTATTAATGTAACTGTCAGGCCCAAACACATTTCTGCATTAAATCCATTTAGTATGTGCATTATTCGGGCTCGAATGTCACCGGGACATCAAAGCCCCGTAGGCATGGAGAGCTCCGTGCCCTGCTGTGGCTGCCGAACAGGCCCTTGATCAATAAATGTAACATGTTAATGCAGAGCAAATAGAATAAAAGATTTCTTTGACAAGACATGAAAAATCACCTTGTGGCAGCTGGCATGTGATGCTGTTTCTGGGGAGACACTAGCAAAGTTGATCTGACAAGTAAAGAGGAGAGATGATGGTTGTAAGGTGCTTTTGTTTCAAACTTCTTTCTTGACCTGTCAGGTTTTGAAGGCGCCTCAATGGCTCTTTTTTGTCATGTGAAAATTGTAGTCTTAGGTAGTTATGAAGCAGTTATCTCTTCTCAAATTGTGAATGCTTCTGTTTAATTGATTCACTTAGCATTTGAAACTGTCACGCATTAATAATTGCAAAATCCTGTAGATACCGCACTAGTGTGTCATGCTTAAATGTGTAGTTATCAGAAAATTAATATCCTTAATGAACCGGTGCTTTCAAACTAACATTGCATGAAATCTCTTTTTGCCCTTTCATTCGCTGAAGCCACATCCGCCCGTTTGCAGAGAATCACCTCTCGACAGTTTTTGCTTTCTTGATGCCCGACAAATGCCAGCTTTGCTGTGGGTACATCGCGTGCTCAATGACAATAAATACAGTAATTATGCTGGAGTTAGTAATTAACATAATTGTAGTCAATTACGACAAATATAGTGCAGAGCTAAATAAATGAGAGGGGAGAAATTAGCAAGCTAATTGATTTATCTTTACTGGCTTTTCTGTTACAACTGGCAGGGCTGATTTTTCTGGGGGTGGGAGTGGAAGGGGGAAAAAAATCCCCACAAGGATTATTTACAAATAACTGATTTTGTTTTGAAGTTGCTTTGTCTTTTGACTTATCACACATCATTCTCCACTCTGCTTACAAGGAGGTAAAAAAGGAAAGGGGAAAAAAAAAGAATTTAAATGCTCAAGGAACATTTTGTTAATCTAGCTATATCAAACTGAATACTGCTGCTCAGGTGAGACAGGATGGAGCTTTTGCTAAGGCTTGAGGAGTTAGCAATTATTTTTTTCCTGCAGCTTTGCTGTGGGTAAAGGAAACTTTTATTTGCTGTTATGTGCTTCTGTGTTCGAAGGCTCTATTGGTGAGGTGGTGCCGGGCTGGACAGACATTTGGGGCTGTGCGTACATGCTAATTTGTTCCATTCTGCACAGCTAGCTTGGAGGAAGATGGGGGTGTAATTTCATTCAATGCAGCCCCACTTGGTCTTGTTATGCCTTCTTCCCTTGGTACGCCAGAAAGAGAAGTAGGAACAGAACTGCCAGTGCTATGGAAAGGGAAGGGTCTTGTCCCCTGCTCCCTTCTTGGCTACAGGTCAGACTGCTCTAGTCCTGAGGCTGCCTAGAAAGTTTCTGTGGGGGGTCTCAGTGCTCATTTGTTTTGAGCCTGTTTATTCGGCACTGCCTGGAGCCCTAGTTACTGGTGTTTAGAGTGTATCTCTGTCTTTGTTCAGACTTTCCAGTGTGAATGCTGCTCATGAGATCCTGCGCACATTTGGACATTAGGGGTTGCATCACAGCCCTGCTTTTCTTCACAGCTCTCACAGGCACAGCTTTGTACATTTTTTTTTCCTCCTTTGCCTCTTGACACAAGAATGGAGTCCAGTGGCCAGAAACCTTTCACGAGTTGAAGTCCTTAAAATCTTGGCCTTTCGTTTAGCCCAGGCAAAAATTCAGGCTTTTAGGGCATTACAGTTAAAAAGATAACCCAATATCAATTTTGCACCTTATTCCTGAAAAACTTGGTGTAGTGAATGGAATTTTATTTTCAGGCCCTTTGTGTTGTTTTACTTCTTGAACATCTCTCTGGGCATGTCACTAGCCTGACAGGAAAGAGTTAGGGGCAGCATTTTTCTATAGGAGACACACAGCCATTCACCACCTTGTGTGGAATTCAGCATACTAGTTGTGCTGAGAATGAAACTGCAAAGCACCAAGCAGTGCTCAGACACAGTGCGGTGTGGTCATTTTTCATATGCAATTCATTTGGAAATCAATTTCTGAAAATAAGTATTTATGGGCAAAAAATTATGTAAATTCTTTAAAGTTGGCAGGCATTATGGACTTTCTGATGAAGTCTCAACTTATTTCAGTAAATGTGTGGACCTTCTGAGGAGGAAAAGCTTTTCACAGATGGAGGAAGGACAAGACCACCTGGAGTGTCAGACTCATGTGGTTGGATGTGGGTCCAAGGGAAATTAGGGATTTTTCTTTTGTAGTCGTTTTATTTACCAAAAAAAAAGGGAGTGTAAAATTGAGGTATTGGATACCTATATACTGACTGGGCATTGTGCTCTAAATACCTTGGAGAGGCAATGGGAGCAGATGAATATTTGTTTGGTTTTGGTATTGGGATCACACCCAGTGGTGCCCAATGCTTACTCCTGGCTCTATGCTCAGGAGCCATAGGGGATTCTGAGGACTGAACCCAGGTTGGCCACATGCAAGGCAAGTGTTCTGTCCTCCTGAGAAGGAGAATATTAATGAATATAGGTAAAGAGAAGCGGCTCTGTTGTTGATGACTATAGTCAAATGAGGCACTTGTTCTGTGGCCTCTACTCGGCTGTAGTTTGTCTTTACTTCCCAATGGCATATTCAGAGGAGCAATGGAGAGAAGTGGAGAACATAGTATTACTGCAAAGGACACTTCTTTTCATTTTCCTTTTAAAATGAAACTTGCCCTAATTGGAGCTAGCTTTATTTTGTCCCTGGATTGCTAGAGAAATAAGAGTACAAGGTATAATTTAGATGTATTCTTTTCAAATAAATTGCTGTTTGTAAAGGCACCATTTTCCTAAGACTCTTTTCTTTCACAGAAACTTACACCCCTCTAGACGTTTAAATATGGGAGTTTTGAGGTGCTTTGTTCTTCAGAAATTCTAATGATTTTTTTCTTTCAACATTTATTCAGCACCGGCTCTGTTGATAGAAACTATTAAATGCATTTGTGGAGCAGAAGGTGAGAGGTGATGGAGATAAGAGCCTTTGCTCTCTGTTTTCTAAGACATGAGTGAACATTTGCTCATGAATATCAGTCTTTGAGGAGGGTGCAATGGAATTGTTTGTTTTATTTTAGGGACTGTCCTGCCTTGTTTTGTTTTATTTTGGGGTACATATTTGGTCCTGCTCAGAAGCTACTTCTGCTGTGTTGATTGGAAATTGCTTTTGGTGGTGCTTGGGGGAACAGTCATAGCTGGGGGATTAAATCAGGACCTCCTCATGCATTGCCTGCACACTTGTCCTATGAAGCATCTCCTTAGCTTCAATGAATACTTAGAATGTTTTTTCCCTCGTCTTCTAATCCATCACTGTGGTTCTCTGAGCCGCAGGATTCTTATTCTTTGGGAACAGTGTGATGGGGATCCTGATGGCAGTCCGGGATGACAGTCTTAGTTTGTGTTGACAGTGGCACTGAGAAGTCCAGCCTAGTTAGCTCTTGAGAATTTTTTCCTAGATGCATGATTCAGACTAAGATAATAGAAAAAACTCACCATCTTTTCTGTTGTAACTGGATATAGCAAAGCAACACTTTGAATTCTGTTTATGGCAAATGAGCTTTAAGTAAGAAAAATTAGTCTGACCTGGGATAGAGAAAAGTGGCAAGGACTCCTGAAGGTCATTTTGTCTATTGTCCTGCCCCGGAGGAATGTCATCTGTGATCTAGTCCATGACATGAAGTGGACCAGAATATAGGAGGGACATGTTTAGCTCCTTAAGATTTTTCTTATCTTTTTTCTTTTCATTTGGTAGTAGTTGGGCCTTTGGCCTGTCTGTTGGAGGATGTCAACAGTCTTTTTCTTTCTTTCTTTCTTTCTTTCTTTCTTTCTTTCTTTCTTTCTTTCTTTCTTTCTTTCTTTCTTTCTTTCTTTCTTTCTTTCTTTCTTTCTTTCTTTCTTTCTTTCTTTCTTTCTTTCTTTCTTTCTTTCTTTCTTTCTTTCTTTCTTTCTTTCTTTCTCTCTCTCTTTCTCTCTCTCTCTCTTTCTCTCTCTTTCTTTCTTTCTTTCTTTCTTCTTTCTTTCTTTCTTTCTTTCTTTCTTTTCTTTCTTTCTTTCTTTCTTTCTTTCTTTCTTTCTTTCTTTCTTTCTTCTTTCTTTCTTCCTTCCTTCCTTCCTTCCTTCCTTCCTTCCTTCCTTCCTTCCTTCCTTCCTTCCTTCCTTCCTTCCTTCCTTCCTTCCTTCCTTCCTTCCTTCCTTCCTTCCTTCCTTCCTTCCTTCCTTCCTTCCTTCCTTCCTTCCTTCCTTCCTTCCTTCCTTCCTTCCTTCCTTCCTTCCATGCTAATGGTTGCCTCTGTGGGTGTAGCTCTTGGTAGCAGGTCTTAAAGGATTTATAATAGTGAATATAGCAGTGAACCTGGGTTAACATTCAGCTAAGTGACGTCTCATCAAGATAGTATGGTTCTCCTCAGGCTGTAGGAACTTGGCTCACTGTTTTAAAGTCACCTCCTATCCACATACAGTGTATGATGATGTCTCCAGCACTGGAACTTCAATATGCTCAGTGTAGAGCTTAGAACTAATACAGGTGAATTTCTTAGAGGACAGTATGGGGTCTCTGTCATATTTTTACAAGAAGACACCGAGAGCTCTATAGTTTTCTTCTATTGGGGTACAGTTATTCTCATTCACCATTAAAGGAGCTTATTCTCTTTGAGTAAATGAGTAGTTCTGGGGATCCATACATGGAAGTGTCCTTCATCAGTGCGTCTTGGAAAGATTTCCCAAGACAGTCCCAGACAATGCAGTCCAGTGATGTGTCAAGGGAATTCGCTGGTGATCAGACCCAAGAATGTCTCAGAAGAAAGGATACTTCAAAGGAAACCTCAGGAAAAGACTGGAATTGGAGACCACACCCTGAAGATTGCATCAAGAAATCCAGCAGGGCCAAAAGAGATATTACGGGAGTTAAGGTGCTTGGCTTGCTTGTGACTGACTCTGATTCAATATCGAGCTCCACTAGGTTCTCCGGGCATTGCTGGATATAACTCAGGAGGCTCCCAAATGTATCTGGGGTGGCCAGAGTAACCCTGTGCACACCAGAATCTAAGTAGTACCTCAGCCTTGGGCCCTCACATTGACCTCCTGGCTCACTTGGTGGCGAATTGCTGGGAGGGCTCCCTAGGCTTCCTGAGCACTGCTTCAGAGGATGCTCCCCTCATCCCTAATCCAAAGAAAAGGAAAGAAGATATCTTTGCATGGGGAATAGCTTGCAGTGTCAGGGCTTTGGGTCAGGGTTTGCCTTGAGAGATGCTGAGACTCTGGTGTGTGCTGTTAGGAATTTGGGGGTGGGCGGCAAATCTAGGAAGCAAGAAGGTAACAGTATAGAGTCTGCTCTCTGCTCACACAGATGCTAACCCCTGACTGTGCCAAGCAGGTTAGCTCTTGGGACATTGGAGCTGTTAAAAATGGACAGACATTTTTAACAAAGCCGATCATGGAGGGACCCAGGAGAGGTAGACCTCAGGACATCACACTGGAGTGACAGGCATGTCTGGGAGACATGTCGCCTCTGGTCATGAAGGGTAGCCTATTCCCAGCGAGAAGGGCTTGGGTGTTGGCCCTGCCACGTACACATGGTAATTACGCTATTAGAGGGGTCACTGTTAATGCTGCTCTGCCTTGATTCCTGCCATGAGTGTGTGTGCTGCTTAGCACCCAGTCAGGCCTGCATCTAGGCCTTAGGCTGTTCAGAGGAGGTCCTAAGCCTCGGAATTGCAGCTTTGAGAGTGGCATTTGTTATTGTTTTTTCATGCCACAGTGCTTCTGCTGGCTGACACCTAGGGGGCACATTCTTCCTCACTCCCCTCCAGCTTTGGAGAATTTGTACTCTTTGGCTCCACGAGTGCTCTGGGGCCTTACAGTGAACCTGTCTCCCACTGGAATGGAAACTTTATCAGGATGGGATTCCAGCTTCTCTTTCAGGAATGCCTGAGTGTGGTAGTATAGACTGGGTAACAGTATTGAATGGGGGAGATAAAATAATGTCTTCCAGGCTCATGAAAAGAGGATGAGTTTTTTCTCTTTCAAAGCTGGTTCTGTTCTATTTTCTTCCTAAACATAAAAATTTGACTTCATTTTTTATTTTTTTTAAATTTAATTTACTTTAAGAGCATGTGTCAGGTAGTTGACATAGTTGATCATAGTACATTTGTTTCCAGGTAAGCAGGAGAGAAATTGTTAAAAAAAAAAGAAAAGAAAAGAAAAGAAAGAAAAAAGAGAAAGGAAGAGAAAAAAGAATATAGAAATAATAAAATTTATGAAAATTATTGTATATCTAGTGTGACCTCATTCTTTAGGTGAAAGAAAAACTGTAGTCAGTGGGACTTTAAATAATTTTTTTTACAGGCCTGCAGACATTTAAATTGGGTTAGTGTTTATTGTCCTGGTCCTTGAAGATCTATAGGTACAACCAATACAATATTTTTCCTTGAGGGCATTTAGAATTTAGCTCTCTGCTTCAGTATTGAGGTTTACTCTCCATGTGTTTGAATCCCACTTCTGCTGTGCTTGTCTGGACAGCCCATCAGGAGGTATGAGCCTCTATTTTCTCATCACTTCCACACAAAAAACTTGAAACACTTCTCAGGATAACTCTGAGTTGCATAGTCCTTAGGTTATTTGCATGTAAATGCTTTGGAAATTGTAAATACTGCTTGGCTGGAAGGAATTTTTTTTAAGCAATTTCATGTATTTATTTCATTGCTTTTGAGTTGTTTTATTTTTTATTTTTTTATTTTTTTTGCTCATGATGTCTGGGGTCTGCACACACTTGGTTGTGATGTTCCTCTGGGTATGATATGTACTTGGTGTTGATTGTTCTCACACACTTGTTTTTGGGTCATTAGAAATCACACGCTTTTTTGGGGGTGATTTTTGGGATCTGAAACAGAAGACTCCCCTGGATGGGGGCATGTGGAATGGAGCTAAGATTGAAAAATTCACTGCTTTTCTTTTACTTCTAGGCTTGTAGACAGGCCCTACTGCTGAATTATCTCTGGACCTGTTGTGATTATTTTTAAAATAAAAATGGAACCCCCACTAGTTTTAAGTTCTGAGTCATTGTTAAGAGACCAGAAGGCCAGCAGCGTTCTGACTGGAGCATTATCTGGTGGTTTAAAAATAAAAAAGCAAAGGGATTATGAACAATGTCCTTATTAGTTTTTATGGTATCATAGATTATTTGCGAGATAATGAGCATTTAATGTGCTGCTGTTTTCCAAACAAGGGATACCTATTAGGGTTTTAAAGATGAGATGAAATAGTAAAGGTGTTAGAGTTTTGTTCCTATGGTTGACGTGTCAGAAGAACAGATATGGGGCCAGGGATGAGCCTTGTAGGTCATGAATTTGGTTCCTGTGCTCTACATATACATGAAACAAAATCTTATTGGCTCTGTGTCTGGGATCTTTGGGGGCCATAATTGGCTCTCTGGCTCATAGCTAGGTATGTTTAACCATTGCAACTACAAGTTGTGATTCCAGCAAGTACGGCAGCCAAACTGTGTGCACACCACCACCACCAACACCACTAGGGATGCAACTCCTCAGTATGTCACAGTGCCCCTCTGGTGAGCAACAAAATCAGAACATATACATTCATCACAGCATGTGTATTCACCATGTGTGAAAACTGCAACCAAAAGGAAATGATTTTTGTACATCACCACATCCAAGTGAGGGAGCATCATAATGAGATGTGCCAGCACCATAGTCCAATGCAACCTCTCCTTGGTCATTGCAACAGTAGGAGAAAGGGAAGGATGAGTAGCTATTATCAAAATAATTCTTCCCGTCCTTCCTTTCCCCTCCCCTCCTTTCTCTTCTCCTAATCCCTCCTCTCCCTTCCCCTTTCCTCTTCTTCCCCTTCCCTCCCAACCTCTCCCTTCCCCTTCCCTCTCTATCCTCTTCCCTTTCCTTCCCTTTTCCTACCCTTCCTTCCCCTTCCCTTCCCTTCTCATTGTTGTTTTAATTTGTTTGCTCCTGATGGCTGGGGTTCTGCACACACACTGCTCCCTTTGTTATGGTATTTAACTATAGCCTGCCAGGTCTCCCTGTATTTCATAGTGTCCAAAGCCTCAGAAGTAGGTAGGATGTTTTAATCCTCTGGCTTGTAGTTTCTAGTAACAGAATCCTTGGGAAATCAAATTTTATATAGAAAGACCATTAGGGATAAAACATTTTCAATATCTAGCTTCTTAATTATGGTTTACTTGTTTTTATGTTTTGAAACAAAACATAAAATTTTAGCTTCTAGCACAAAGAAAGACGCTATCCTAGGTGCCATCCTAGGTTCAGTGCAAAGACCAAGGTCACCAACCACAGAAGATGGATTAAAACGACACTGAGGTAACAGAACCTCTAGAACCACAAAGACTGACTTCATCATAAGTCCCACCTCAGGATCTGTGCAGATACTGAGACCTCTAAACACAGAGCTCTGAGTGTATCACCCTGGACAGAACAGAAGTCATCCACACACCAAAAAAACACCACCGGGAGAATAAATGATCCTGAGCAAAGTCTAGAGCTGATCCCATGACAGTATACTCCAAGGACGGAGAAACCCCATATTTCTTAGGCCAAGTGAATTCCTTTTCGAATGACCCCAATATTTACTGTGCCAGGGCAGGAGGGGAAAAAACAAAAATACAAAAAGCACAAAACCTTGGTTATTTTATATATATATATATATATACATATATATATTTTTTTACCTTCATTTATTATAGTTATTATTATTTTTATTTACCTATCTATTTTGGTCGATTTCTCTGTTTGGGTGTGATTATTGAAATCGTTGTCCCCAATTATACTTATTTTTTTCTCTTTTCTTTTCTTTCATTATGTGCTATGCCGTGTTTCTTATTTCAAGACCATGGCGTGTTTTTGGTTTGTTTGTTTGTTTGTTTTTTGCTTTGTTTTTCGTCTGTTCTTTGTGGTGCTTATCGATATAGCTGGAGTCCTCACTGGATAATTGACACTTTTTTTGGTACTGGTGGAGTGTTTCACCTTCTTTCTCTCCTTCATCTCCCAAATCGATGATGAGAGCCTCTAGAAGGATTCCACCCATTTTTGGAGTATTAGACTCTTACCCCAGTTTATTTATCTTCTTTTTTTCAGGCAAAACCATGCAACTTGAACTAGCTAGTCCTGCCTACAGTTAGAGGGGGAGATAAGGGAGGCATCAAGACCAAACAGGTGCAAGACTACTAAGTAGTGGGTTGGATACAGAGGGGACCACATATTCTAGCCACCCTGGGGGTGAGGGAAGAGGAAATGGGAGGTAGGACAAAAACGGAGGGGTAGGGAGGACAATTTGGTGATGGGAATCCCCCCTGATTTTATGTAAATATGTACCTAAAATGTTATTGTCAACAATATGTAAGACACTATGATCAAAATAAAAATTAAAAAAAATTTTAGCTTCTAGAAGCACCATTTGTTCTTGCTATCTTGTGTCTCTCCTCAACCTGACGTTGGCTTTTTACCAGGTGCTTAAGAGCAGGGTCTCTATTCCATGGAATATAGTTTGAAGGCATTAGTCTAATAGTTCAGAATTTTAAATTGCTTTGTGGCCACACTTGGCAGTTCTCAGTGCTTATTCCTGACTCTGCTGAGGTATCACTCTTGGCAGAGCTCAGGGGAACATATGTGGTGGCAGGGATAGAACCCAGATCAGCCCTGTGCAAGGGTAGGGCCTATTTGGTGCCTACCTCTCTAGTCCCTATTACTTTTTTTTAACAAAGGTAGTTGAACCCAGAAAATGCCAGTGGCAAATTGGTGCCAAGAAACAGGAAATTAGGCCAAAGGCATGTTTACTTTTCAAAAGTAGTTTTTCAAGATTTTCTTTTTTTTTTTTTTCTTGTTATGAAGTGTTAATCATCTAGGTCAATGGTCCTCAAACTACGGCCCGCGGACCACATATTGTATTTATTCCCATTTTGTTTCTTCACTTCTAAATAAGATATATGCAGTGTGCATAGAAATTTGTTCATAATTTTTGTTTTTACTATAATCTGGCCCTCCAACAGTCTGAAGAACAGTGAACTGGCCCCCTGTTTAAAAAGTTTGAGGACCCCTGATAGGTATATAATAAATCACTTTTCAATGAATAATGTTTAATATGTTTACATTTTACAGATTTGGGTTCAGGTCATATATTAAGTCTTAAGCCTTAATTAATTTTTCTTTTAATGTTACATAATATGATTCTATTTTCTCAGTTATGTTTCTCCAGGTTATGACATCATTTTCTTCACAGACCATAACTGAGTTGGTCTCCTATGGACTGACATATTTGTACATTGGTTCCACTTTTAGGGGCTAAAATAGAAATGCTCTAGTGAACATCTTTGCCTGTAATTTGTGATTTCATTTTTTCATTTCTTTAAAATTTCTGAGTGGGCCAGAGAGACAGTAAGGGCATGCTTTGCATGTGGCCACCAGGGTTCGTTCAATCCCTGATATCCCTGATACCCCTGATAACCCATAGGCTCCCCTGCACCTTCTAGGAGTTGCAGAGCCAGTAATAAACCCTGCATAGAGCCTGGAGTAGCATCAAAACAAACTAAACCAAAAATTTCTCCAAGAGTGAAACTATAACATGTGGGGCGATTAAAGGAAAAATGTCTCTCAATGCCTCTTCTGTAGTAGAGATTTGGGGGGAGTTTTCTCAGTCCCTGTGAGAGATGGAGCTCAAGGAAAGAGTCTTTAGAACAGTGCCCTTCAACCTTTTTACACCTGTAACCAGCGCCTGTCCTGCATACTGGCCTATGTCCAGAGCCCGGCAGTTAGAGAGGCATGTAGTAGGCCAGTGGTTTTCAACCTTCTTGTGGACTAATCGTCTCCTTGAGCTGCAGCTGAAGGTCACAGCTTCAGAGTGCCCGAATGGATCTGCTAATGCTTTCTATTCATGGGCAAATGTCTGTGTGTGCTGGTGCTAGGTCAAATACAGGCAAATACCTTGCTCACTGCAGGGCTCTGAAGGTCAGGCAGGCTTGTGGGGAGAGCAAAGCTGTTCTTCACTCAGGTTCAGCTAACCTCTGTTCAGCTAACCTCTGTTCACCTCTCTGTCCCTTAGTATTCTTGGTCCTTTTCAGGGGCTTTGGGCTTCTGAGGCCTACCTATCACAGCAGGGGATAGGTCCCTTTGGGTGACCAAGGGATAGGTCCCTTTGGGTGGCCAGGCCTGTAAGGACAGTCAAGAAGGGAGCCCGGACCCATTCCAGTGTTTTCTTGGCAGACCCAGTCTTTTAAGCGTACCTACATTTACCTGCAGCCGCAATCGTTTTGCATTTTAATGACAAATCAAGTACGCTAACTTGCATTTGAAACGAAAGTGCCTTAAATGTCTCTGGCTGTCAGAATGAGATGTTAGGAGCTTGATGAAAAGCGAACAAAGAAGACAAAGTATGAAGCCTGGATACAGTGCAAAATGAAATAAAACCTTGTATGGCCTGTCAGGGGTGTCAGTTGATATTCATATCTAAAGCACATTATAGCATTACTTTGCAGCTCATAGCTTACTCATCTGTCTTTTTTAATTCATCACATTCGAGCCCACATCTTTTAAGTCTCGTGTGTCAACAATGGGAGAAATCTGTTAATTGACAAATGAGTGTCACAAATGTGAATTGGTGCCTTTACATCAGCGGCAGGTGTAGTCTCTCTTGTTTTTTTGTTGGATCTATTATTGGCATAAGCCAGTGTAAGACATCTGTCTTTGTCGGAATGAGAAATGACAGGCCTTCTTGGCTGTCATTGTCTTAGTGCGTGCTCATTCTGTGAGATACTGTAGAAAGATAAAATGTCAGTTAAAAGAATATGAAAAACTATCTGGAGGAAGTCCTTAAATTACTCAGAGAGGGGATCTGGGAATTGGGGCTGGAATTGAAATTTGAGTGTTTCAGTTTGTATCTATCACACCTATTTAAAAATAATATTTCCTGAGTAACAGGATGAGGTTATCAGGCTTTTCGGAAAATGTTCTGTTTTGTTGGTATAATTAGCTTGATCAGGTGGGGAGAAAAATCTACTTTTGCAAGATATGAATTTATTTATTATAAGGTCATGTCTCAGACAAGCACAGAATTGTCTCAATAAAAACATTCCAGGTAGGATTCTGGGCATTGATTTGCATATGTTTTGAAATATTGAAATTGTTCCCCTCCAATTTCTTTTTTGGTTCTCTTCCTATGGAGACTGATGAGAAACATAATGAAATAAAAAAGCGGCAGTTGTGGAGTGATGAGACAATTAGTGGGGAGAAAATGGTTAGGATCCCTGAGCTCCTGGTGGGTTAGAGATGCCTGGGAGCCTGGGCATCCGAGGCTCTGTTGTTAGGTTGCTGTTGTGAGAGGGAAGGGAGAATTTTCCCTTGATGGAGATGTACCTGTACACCCATCTTGGTCCTTCCTAAGCCTACAGGGCTGATGAGGGTGGGAGGATGCTCTCTGCTGAACTCATCCTGGTTCGAGGAGGTCTTGGGTGTGTGCTCACTTGGAGGCTGGGGCTTGTGAAAGGGTAATGCTCGACTTACTACTAGGTTCGGGCTGGGACCCACACCTCTCTGCATAGGCCACACAATCCCATACGATGGGACCTGTTGCTCTGTGGATGTGATTTGCATTTCATTTTAAGTTCATATTCCCATGGGCATCGAGGGCAGAAGCAGGCAGTGTGGGGTTAGGGAAGTGGGAGTGGGAGCTTTGGGCTCTGCAGGGCTCCAGACTCTTCTATACAGACATTTCCAGTTCCTTCAGAGGAGGTAGGGGACTTGCTATTCTTCTCGAGCTTGTGTGAGTGAGTGTGTGTGTGTGTAAATAAGGGGACAGGCCTCTCTCCTAATCTATGCAGTACCCTGCATCTTCAGAAGGGGATTAGCATTGTGTGTGTTAATGTAGACATAGACACACTTGTGCATTGCTGTGTGTCCAAGGAAGGACATGTGTGTTGTCAGAGCACAGGTATATTTTTGTGTACCTGTCATGTTGTCTGCTTGGGAATAGACCTGTGACAGTCCTTAGCAGGCACCTTGTTTGTGATACATAAACACATGCATTAGCTGTATGTTTAGGGACAAGCATGGATCAGACCCAGGAGCTGCTATGCGTTTGTGAAAGAGAAGGACCTGGAGGAACATTGGGCTCTTTAGTTGATATGCAAGTGAATACCTTGATGCATGGGCTGGTGTGTGTGAGGATTTGCTGCTGGCCTAAGACAGTCCTTTCCCACCATTAGTCTGTGGCAAAAATATTTGCCTCCAAGGTTCCTCCTGGCCTACTCTGTGCAAGCTGGTTGCGGTGTTTATTTTTGGATGGAATTGACCCCCCAGCAAAGTGAGACTACACTGTTGGGATCTGGGAGGTTCTCAAATTATCATCAGAGGATCAAGGAAGGCAAAATATGTGGAGCCCTAAGGCCCAACTCTTGCCTCCTTTTTTTTTTTTCCTTTTCCAGTTCGAATCATGACTGAGAGCACAAAGCCACTTCTTTTCACGTAAACTAAGAATGAACTAATGAGTAATTGAGAGGATCAATCATTTTTCTGAAGTCACTAAGGAAAGCCAAAGACTCTTTTTTTATTTTATTTTATTTTATTTTATTTTTATTTTTCCAGACCTTTCTTCCTTCCACTAGGCCCCTTCCTTCTTTCTTTCAAATTCTGTGTATTGCAGACCTTTTCCTGGCTGACCCTTCACTGCTCTTTTCTGGAAGAAATTTTAATTTTGCTTTTAAAATTGAAACAAGGCTTACCTGAAGGGAATGAGGGAAGCCAGGGAGAAAAGAAGGGAAACAGCCTCATGGTGGGTGAGATGCCTAAGTGCCTTTTATGGTGGGGAGAGAGACCAGTTCTGCTTTGGGTGGAGGGGTATATGCAGGAGGACAAAGGACGTTGTTGAGTGCAGAGAATAGGTTGGTGTCCTTGCATGGTTCTCCCTGCTGGCCTTCACAAATCAGGCCAAACATGCCCTTCTGTTCTGTGTTTCCACATATGTGTCAGTGTGCACAGACATAGGCCAGACCTATAGACATCCTTTTGTATGCGCACCATGAACCTAGGTCCCAAAGACCGTTTTGCGTGCGTGCCCACTCTTGGTTTTAAACTGCCAGCTGTCACCGAACATGTGAAACAGACAAAAATTTATTGGGTAGTGTTTAGGAACATGTCAGTGGTAACGACTGCAGCTCTGATTTCAATTAACACCCACTAATTTCAGGCCAAGGCAAGTGTATTTGTAGACTCACTTGAGTGTGCTTGGCATCTCGTGGTAAAATGCTAAAGTGGGCCATGGCCTAAAAAATACACACTGGCCACGGCCTTCATGTTCTCCCTGCTTCCTGTCAATCCAGTCCATGGCAGGAAAGAGCTCCCCTGTGAGTTGGAGAGACTCAAAATTCTCCCAAGTTTTTCTAAACTGACCTTTCAATGGCAAGGGAGCACCGTTAAAGTTTTAGCATCCAATCTTGCTTAATGAAATACTACTTTGGAGTTCATAATTCATCTTCATTTCACACCCTGCTCACCCCCTTCTCTGGCTATTTGGCGAAAACAGCCGGGGAAGTGCTGCATTTTATGATTAAGGCACTAAAAGATTAGCCGTAGGCACTGCCCATCTACAGGGCTGCAGTATTCAGGCTGCTGACAGCAGATCTGTTTTGAATCGGAGTCAGATTAAAGTGAGTGAAAATCATTTGGGGGCTGAGGGCTTGAAAGGTCACACGTGTAATGAATTGTGGGTGCTTGCCTGACTTCCCAGGCGAGAACCATGAGCAATTATTAAATGCCATTGTGCATTGGGAAGGGTTGGTCGGTGGTGACTTTGAAACTTTCCAGAAACGAGTCTGGGAGATTGCAGAAGGTAGTAAGGGGGCTCTCGACAGCAGGATTTGGTGGAAGGCTATGCTGTGTATTTGGCTTTATTTTTTTGAGAGGGGACTTTTATTTCTCTCACTTCCCTTTGCCTCAAGTCTGCCGTGATGGAGGTTGCCTGTGTATCTGGCTTAATTTGTGGGGGAAGAGAGATTTTTATTTCTTTCCCATCTTCTCTTTGCACCACATCTGTCGTGATGGCAGTTCCCAGAGATTGGGGGTCTTGCTTGGGTCTGAGAGTGGGGGATCCCTGATCGTTTTCTCCTAAGTTGGAAAATGTCATCAATAGTGCCTACTTTATTCAGCTGCTATGAGAGGCTGTGGTTTTGCTCCATCCCTGGTGGGTCAACATTCATAAATGTGATTGTGTCCACAACCTTTTCATCTGCTGAAGGCATCCCTGGCCAGCTCTTCTGGCCAGCTTTGTAGGCATCACTGTCTGCTAATCTGAAGCTTTTCCCTTCCCGAAGATGAGGGAAGGCCTTGGACTACCTTGACTGCATGAGATGGTACCCCACCTCCTCTCTGTCTTGGTTGCTGCAGTTCAATCCTGTGGACAGATTCCAGAAAGTTCCTTAATTATACAAGGGAATGCCCCCAGCTTAAGGAGGCATTTTGATATTTGAGGTAGTTCTTTTCTACTTCAAAATCACTCTTTCCTCTGTGGAAACTCTTTTTTTTTTTTTTTAAAGCTTTTGGGAAGCTCTGGATTAGATATTTTTTTGTGGAAGGGGAAATGACTCTGAAATAATGGAAAGATCAAACAAAACAAACAAAAAACCTAAACAAATAATGACTTAATTAGTGATTTCCCCCCTTTTCCATGTTTAAATTATTCAGTAGTTGCCAAATCTTACCAGTAGATGGGTAGGACGAGACAATTAGTATAGTAGGTAAGGTTCTTGCTAGCCTTGCATCTGACCAACCTGGGTTTAATTCCTGGCATCCCATGTGATCCACTGTACACATCAGAAGTGATTCCTGAGTACAGAGCCAGGAGTAAAACCCTCATCATTGCTGGGAATGGCACAGAATCACACACACACACACACACACACATCCCACAGAAAATAATAAAATACTGACAAGACAGCACAATAGGGAGACAGATGTAGATGATGACATTGGTGATGACACCCAGTGAAATTATGAAATCTTGAGGTAGTGATGATGTGGAGAAGTGACAGTGTATTCATCAGGGTGTGTGTGTATATGTGTGGAAAATTTCCTGAAACATTGGCATGTCTAAGCTTTTTGGAAAGGATGAGCAAGAGGAACCATTTAGGAGGTTGAGGAAAGGTATGTAAGAAAGGATGCTGTGTCAGAGCTGGAGCCAGGGCTTGGTGTCCTAGTGACAAACTTCCTCTTTCATGAACAGCACAGCATTGAATACCCTATACTTTTGGATTTATTCAACATTTATTGAGTTGAAATTCATAAAGGCATTTCCATCATAGTGGACTCCATGGACTGAGACAATGCAAATATGGAATGGGCTGTGCTATCTAGGTTTACATCATTGCATCCTATGAAATTTGCATTGATAGATGATGAAATAGTCTACTTAGACATTTTTCAGGAAGTGTGCCCCCAGTAGGCAATGTGTGACTGTGTACTACAGGTTTTTATTATTTTTAGGTGCTTGAGCTACACCAGGAAGCAGACCAAAGATGTTTGCGCTCTCTCCCTTTATTTTTCCCAGGCAAAGTCGTCTCAGGCTTCTTTATTATGTGACCAGGTCACACCTGCCAGTGTTTGGGGGCCCATATGTGGTACTAGAATCAAACCCTGGTTAGTTGGGAGCATGCAAGTCAAACTTGCCTTACCTGTCATGCTATCTCTCTGGTCCCTTGCTTTCTTTATGTATGGAGTTTTGTTCATTCAGGATAATGAAAAGGGAATCAGTGTGTGCATACTTTCTCAAATATGTATATGAGAGGCTTCTGGAAGGCCACACACTGGTGTGTAAATTGATTTTGAGGAATGGAGTGGTCCTAGCTACACGTGAATTTTCTTTACCAACTTAAATGCTGCCTAGTATCTTCCCTTCTCTTTTCTCTGCTTACTGTGGCACCTGCCACTTATTCAACATTGGGAATGTTGATAGCAATATAAAAGTTCTGACAGCTCAGCTGCATAAAAATCTTGGATGAATATATGTAAGTTTCCAGTGATTAATTCTAATGGATCAAACACTGATGGTAGAGCATCGGGAATGATGATTTGTTCAAAGGAGGGCAATAGGTGCTTAGGGGATACTCATAATGGCCCCAAAAGGACCATTATAGGTCCTTAGGCAAATAGGCAGATGTCCCTCACACTTACTCCCTCTGTACCCCCACTTTCATAAACACAGTGATGTTTCTTTGCTCTTAACCATCTTTAGTTTTTCTTTCTTTCTTTCTTTCTTTCTTTCTTTCTTTCTTTCTTTCTTTCTTTCTTTCTTTCTTTCTTTCTTTCTTTCTTTCTTTCTTTCTTTCTTTCTTTCTTTCTTTCTTTCTTTTCTTTCTTCTTTCTTTCTTTCTTTTTTCTTTCTTTCTTCTTTCTTTCTTTCTTTCTTCTTTCTTCTTTCTTTCTTTCTTTCTTTCTTCTTTCTTTCTTTCTTCTTTCTTTCTTCTTTCTTTCTTTCTTTCTTTCTTTCTTTCTTTCTTCTTTCTTCTTTCTTTCTTTCTTTCTTTCTTTCTTCTTCTTTTCTTCTTCTTCCTTCTTTCCTTCTTCTTCTTTCTTCTTTCTTTCTTTCTTTCTTCTTTTTCCTTCTTCCTTCCTTCCTTCCTTCCTTCCTTCCTTCCTTTCCTTCCTTCCTTCCTTCCTTCTCTTCCTTTCCTTCCCTTCCTTCCTTCCTTTCCTTTCCTTCCTTCCTTCCTTCCTTCCTTCCTTCCTTCCTTCCTTCCTTCCTCCCTCACTTCCTTCCTCACTTTCTCACTTCCTCACTTCACACATACCTGGTGATGCTCAGGGATTATTTCTGATTCTGTACGTAGGAATTACTCCAGGAAGTGATCAGAAAATCATAGGGAATGTCAGGATCAAACCTGGGCTGTGGGTTGAATTGGCCCTGAGCAAAGCAAATGCTGTACTATCACTTTGGCCTTTAGTAATTGGTTTTTATGAGGTGATTTCAGGGTTGGGATAGGCCTTTGCTGTGGCTCAAGGATATAAAAGAAACACCTGTAATTAGTGTCATCCTCATTATTATGGGATCTCTTTATATGTGTTAAGGCAGAGATCTTTCTGGAAGGAGGTCTTCCAGGAGGTAGATTTGCCTCAAGAGGCACACTATAAACAGCACACATCTATTGTGGTCCTTCTTCTGTGATCCTACAAGTTTGATGGCTCTTTATTTGTTTTGGAGGTTCTGCAGTTAAGGTGATGATAATTATTATTGCTATCATTTTTTAGTTCAATGAACTTGGAATAAAGGAAATTTTTTCTCCTATGTTTAAATGGGTTTTGCAGGTCACTGGAAGAATGTTAGGAACAGAGATTTCTAGGAGGTTGGATGGGAAGGATGAATGCCAAGCCCCAACAGAAGATTGGGGTGAGTAGGTAGGGGCCTGTGTGTATTATTGGTCCATGGCACTCGTCCAGCCTGTGGACTCTCTCACACAAAGCCTTCGTTCTGATTAATGACATCCATGTCTGGGAGGCATGGATTGTATTAGACCCCGTTTAAAAGTGCTTGCTATACATTTATGTCCTCTGGAAGTGCACCAAAATAGGATGAGGGGGAAAAAGGAGTGAGAGAAAGAGCCTGCATTTGGAAAGGGTAGAAAGGAAAGCTCTTTTCATAAATGCTTTCTGTGACTTTCTGTACTCTGCAAGGCTTTATCTCTGCAGGGCTCCTATGGGAGAGCAAGGGGAAAAAGTGAAGACAGACGTCTTGGGAAAGAAAACGGGTCTCCCTGCCAAGACTGGGAGATGGTGCTGGCTCTCTTGGCTTTTTAGAAACTCTGAGAAATCTGCTGACATTTTAAAGGGGGAAAAGAAAGAGAGAGAGAGATGATTTATGATGACATCACATGTTGCCCAAGCAGATCCTGTGAGAGGAAAATGGCTTTTATAGAGAGCATGTTGCAGTAAAGAAACAGCGAGTCACTGGGGGAACATCATCAATTGAAATGACTTTAGTTACTTGACTTAACTCTTCCCTTGCCCAAGCCAACTGGAAGTGTTAGAAGCTTTTAGGGCACCACTATAAAGGGGTGTAGAGAGTTGAGTTCAACCTGGACCCAAAGTGCATTTGCTTCTGGCTTCCTGATGTTCTTTCTGCTCAGCCCTTTCTGAATTTGGTTGCATTCTCTATTGTTTTTAGCTTCCTCTTGGATGAAGTCGGTGTGCAGGGATTGTGCTGAATCTTCTGGGGAGATGTTTGTATCTCTGTGTGTTTAAGTGTTAAGTACTGGAGGAAGATGGTGGGAGTGAGGGGATCCAGAAATATTTTTGTTTTACTTCGAGTGGCACAACAGTACTTTAACTGAAGGATGAGAATTGTCATCACTCTAGTTCAAGGGAACAAACTGGAGATTGGCATTGGGGTGAGGGATCCTGGACCAGGTCTAAGGGTTCTATGTGCTTTCTGGGAGAAGGAATCATGGTAACTGGATATTGAGTTTCAAGAATCAGAGCCTAGTGTTGATCTCCAGTGATTTTTCTTCTGCGTTTTGTGTGTGTGTGTGTGTGTGTGTGTGTGTGTGTGTGTGTGTGTGTGTGTACACGCGCATGCGTAGCTTGTTACATACAGGGTACCAACTCAAACTCAGAAACATGATGGGAGCCAACATACTCTACTTTTGGATCTTTAATGTATTGCTCTCCTTTCTCCCTAAGACTACTACTACTACCTACTGTCAACTCTGAATGTGAAATAAATACTGACCCCTTCTCAGATTGTTTCTGTGGGAGCAAGAGAAAAGGTTGGTCTAGACAATATTCCCACTAGCAGTGAATAAGAGATCCTTTCTTCTCGCATCCCCACTAGTACTGTTTTTTTCCTTTGTTATGTGTGCCAATCTCTGTGGTGTGAGATGATACCTCACTAATGTTTTGATTTACATCTCCCTGGTGATTGGTGATGTGGAAAATTTTTTTAGTTGCATTGGCCACCTGCATTTCTTCTTTGAGGAAATGTCTGTTCATTTCTTCTCCCCATATTTTGATGGGGTTAAAATTTTTTTAAGTTCTGTTGGTTCCTATATATCTTGGATATTAGCCCCTTAACAGATGGGTTTTGGGTGAATAGTTTCTCCCATTCCATGAGTGGCTTTTGTATTCAGTTACTGTTTCCTTTAAGGTGCAGAAACCTCTCAATTTAATGTAGTTTCGTTTGTTTATCTCTGCTTCCACTTGATTGGACAGTGTTGTTTCCTCCTAGAAGATGCCTTTAGTCATAATGTCATGGAATGTTTTGCCTATGTTTCTTTCCATATACCTTATAGTTTCAGGTATAATATCAAGGTCTTTAATCCATTTTGATTTGACCTTTGTGCATGGGTTAAATAGAAGTCTGAGTTTGCTTTTTTGCATGTGGTTGACCAATCGTCTAGACACTACTTGTTGAAGAGGCTTTCCTTGCTGCATTTTGTGTTCTTTTTTGTCCCTTTATCAAAGATTATTTGATTGTATGTCTGGGGGACATTCTCTGAATACTCAAGTCTATTCTATGGATCCACATTAAACCTGTACAATGCTTTAGGAAGTATTGTCATTTTAAGAATGTTGATCCTCCCAATCCATGAGCCTCTATTTTATTGTGTCCTCTTTTATTTCTTGAAGCAGTGTTTTGTAGTTTTCTTTGTATTGGTCCTTTACCTCTTTAGTTAATTGACACTGAGGTATTTGAGTTTCTGTGGTACTATTGTGAATGGAATTTTTTAAAATATTATTTCTTCTCTATTGTTATTTGTATATAAGGCCATTGATTTTTGTGGGTTAATATTATAGCCTGCTACTTGCAGATTTGTATAAAATCTATAGTTTCTAGATGCTTTTTGGTAAGGTATTTAGGGTTTTCTAAATATAGTATGCCATCTGCAAACAGAGTTTGACTTCTTCTTTTCCTATCTAGATGCCCTTAATATATTTTTCTTGCCTAATTGCTATGGTAAGTACTTCTAATACTATGTTGAATAGGAGTGGCGAGAGGGCACAGCCTTGTCTTGTGCTAGATTTTAGAGAAAAGGCTTTCAGTTTATCTCCCTTGACTTATTTGCCAAGAGCTTGATTGAGATAAGTGGCCTTGACTATGTTGAGAAAAGTTCCTTCCACTTACATCTTGTGGAGAGTTTTTTTTTAAATCATAAACAGATGTTGTATCTTTCAGATACTTTCTCTGCATCTATTGACATGATTATATGGTTTTATTTTTTCCTTTTGTTGACATGGTTTATTACATTGACTTGCACATGTTAAACCATCCTTGCATCTCTGGGATGAATCCTTTTTGATGAGATGTTGGATTCTGTTTGTTAAGATTTTGTTGAGGATCTTTGCATCTGTGTTCATCAAGGATATTGGGAGTCTATAGTTCACTTTTTTTTTTTTTTTTGGCATCTTTATCTGCTTTTGGTATCCGGTGATGTTAGCTTTGTAAAAACTATTTGCAAATATTTCTATTTATTCAATTTCCTAGAAGAGTTTGTAAAGGATTGGTGTAAATCCTCTTGAAAATTTTGAAAAAATTTGCTAGTCAACCTATCTTAGCCTGGGTTTTTGTTTATGGGAAGGCTTTTAGTTACATTTTGATTTCTTCAATAGTGATAGGTCTTTTTAGTTATGCCAGATAATCTTCTTTAACCTTGGGAGGTTATAGGAGTCCAAAATTTATACATTTTTTTCCAGGTTCTCATGTTTTGTTTCTCAGAGTCTCTGATTACCCTTTAAATTTCTGTAGTGTCTGTAGTAATTTCCCCCTTTTCATTTCTAATTCAGTTTATTAAGTTTCTCTCTTTTTTGCTCTGTGAATTTGGCTAATGGTTTGTTGACCTTGTTTATTTTTTCAAAGAATCAACTCTTGCTTTTATTGATCTTTTAGATTGTTTTTTTTTTTATTTCCAGTTAATTAATTTCTGCCCTAAGCTTTATTATTTCCTTTCATCTGCCCATTTTTGGTTTATTTTGTTGTTCTTTTTTCAAAATTTTAAGCTGTGACATAAATTATTTTTATAGATCCCTTATTCCTTCCTGATGAATGCTTGTAAAGCAATAAATTTTCGGGCTGGAGAGATAGCACAGTGGTAGGGCATTTGCCTTGCATGCGGCTAACACTGGATGGATCCTGGTTCGATTCCTGGCACCCTATGTAGTCTCCGAGCCTGGCAGGTGTGATTTTTGAGCGCAGAGCTAGGAGTAACCTGTAAGCATTGCTGGGTGTAATCCAAAAACCCAATAAATAAATAAATAAATAAATAAATAAATAAATAAATAAAGTTAACTTAAAAATATCTAAAGAAAGCTATAAATTTTCCTTTTAGGACTGCTTTAGAGGTGTCCCACAAATTCTGATAATTTGTGTCTTCATTCTTGCTTGTTTTATGAAATCTTTTGATTTCCTCTTTGATTTCATCTCTGACCCTCTGACCCATTGGTTGTTTGTAGTAAGTTATTTGATTTTCAGGTGTTATTTTTTTTCCTCTGCATTTCTTCATGATTCACCTCTAATTTCAATGCATGATGATCTGAGAAGGTAGTTCTTCCAATTTATATCCTCTTAATTTTATGGTATATTTTATGCCTAGCATGTGGTCTATATTGGAGAATGAACCATGCACATTGGAGAAGATTGTTTTTCTAATTTTTTTCTAGTTTTTTGGGTGTGGAGAGCCTGATATATCTACTAAGCCATTCTCCATGTCTTCTTCAGAGCTAGTTTATTCTTGTTGAGTTTTAGCCTGGTTGATCATCAAAGCTTGACAGGGCAGTGTTGAAGTCTATTATTATGTGTTGTTATTGATGTCTTTCTTCAGATCTTTCAGCAATTGGGTGCATATATGTTTATGTTTATGAGTGTGATTTCTTACTGGTGCACATATTCCTTGATTATCAAGAAGTGTTCATTTCTTATCACCGTTTTAAGTCAAAGTCTGTGTTATCTGATATAAGTATGGCCACTCCTGCTTTTTAAGGAAATTGCTTGCTTGAGCAATTGTTGTCCAACCTGTGACTATGTTTGCTCTGACAATTCAAATGTGTTTTTGGAGGCAGCAAAACGTTGGATTCTACATTTTGATCCATTTTGCCACCCTCTGTTTCCTAACTGGTGCATTTAGTCCATTGACATAGAGAGAGATGATTAACATGGGATTTAGGGTAATCTTTTTGAAAGAGTGTGTTTGTGGGTCTGCCTTGCTTTACAGCAGACCTTTCAGTTCTTCTTTGAAGGTTAGTTTTGAGTCTGTAAGTTCCTCAGTTGTTTTATATCTTTGAAGCTCTATCTTTTCTTCAAACTTGAATGTAATTCTGGCTGGGTGAAGTATTCTTGGAGAAGTATTCATTTTATTATGTCACTATATCCTATCACTGCCTTTGGGACTTGAGGGTT
Source organism: Suncus etruscus (assembly GCF_024139225.1). Classification (NCBI taxonomy): domain Eukaryota; kingdom Metazoa; phylum Chordata; class Mammalia; order Eulipotyphla; family Soricidae; genus Suncus; species Suncus etruscus. Next base: position 50,017,755 of record NC_064862.1, on the reverse strand, counting down.
GCTTTTGACATATTTGCTGTAAACTTTAGGATGCTCTTTTGAATATAATTTCTCTTTTTGATCTTGCTGCCGCAGTATTTTATCCTATCTGTGAGATTCATCATTGTGACTAATATGTGCCTTGGGGTGTTTTTCTTTGGATCTCTTTAACCAGTACTCTTTGGGCATGTAGTATTTGGTTACATGCCCTCTTTAGCTCTGGGAGTTTTTCTGCAATGATGTCTTTGACTGTTGATTTTCATGGAGCTTTTCTTCCTGGGCCTCTGAGACTCCAATGATTTATATATTTTTATTTTTTATTGTATATCTTTATTTAAGCAGCTTGATTACAAATATGATTGTAGTTGGGTTTCAGTCATGCAAAGAACACCCCCCTTCACCAGTGCAAACATTCCTATTACCAATGTCCCAGATCTCCCTCCTCCCTACCCCACCCTCACCTGTACTCTAGACAGGCTTCTACTTCCCTCATTCATTCATATCCAATGATTCTTATGCTGTTTCTATTGCAGACCTCTATTTTTATCTGTTCACATTCTTTGAGGATTTTTTACGTCATGTAATTGTTTGTTTTAAGGCTCTTTTCTAGACTCTTCTGTTGTATGGAGTTGTTATGCATCTCATCTTCAAGCTCACTGATTCTGTCTTCAGCAGCTGTTGCTCTGTTGATGTGGCTTTCCAGTTAGGTTTTCCTTTTGGCAACCAAGCTTTTTAGCCCTGATATTTTGGTTTGGAGTTTTGTTATTTTTACTTTCATGTCCTCTTGATTCTTACTTGTAGTTTGTTCAGTTGGTTCCATGGATTCTTTTAGTTCCTTGAACAACCTCCAGATTTTCTCTCTAAAGTAATTCTCAGAGAGGCTATGTAGGCTGCTCATATCTACTGGGTCTTCAAATCCATTATCATCATTCTCTAAGCATGATGATATTCTGTGATGCTCTCCCTTAGTGTCCTTTGTAGTATGTTTTATTCTGCATGTTGTTCTGGTATACAGCAATTTGCTCCATGGCTGTGCTCCTCTGATTTTGTCAAGTCTTGTGCTCTTAATTCTCACTCACAGTTAAAACTTGGTTCTATTTGTGCCCAGTCTGTGCCTCCTCTGCTACACTCACCATGGTCTTGGTCATAGTGTACATTTTGTCTTGGGTTCTGTTCTTTCTTCCTTAGCATGTCAAAGGAATTTTTCTGTGTTTATATAGAATTTATTATAATTAAAATATGACTACGTGATTCCCCCACATTCTTATGTACTCTAATGTAAACCAGTCCCTGAAATATTGAATGTTTATTTCTAATGTCTTTGATGTTGGAAATTGAGTGGAGAGCTATTTCATAGTTCCACCCTGGCCATTCCCTAAAAGGAAGAGTAGGGCTGCACAGATAGTTTGTGGGGTTTCTAATTATTTTGGGGGTTCCTGTTTTCCTTGCTCCCTGAAAAACCAGGGAAGATCTTTACTCTTGTCTTTGACGGCTGCCTTCTGGGCTCAATTAAAACTTTTACTGGGCCTTTCAGAGATAGCCATAATTTCCTTTTTTCCCCCAGAAACCAAGTCAACTTGCCAAGTTATTCCCTGCTCTTCTTAGCAACATGTCTATCTTATTCTCTTGTCTCAAGTCCATTCTCTATATCTAGATTGCTTTCTTTTTTCTCATCTTCCATTTTTTTAAAAAAATATCTTTATTTAAGCACCATGATTACAAAAATGATTGTAGTTGGGTTTCAGTCATAAAAAGGACACCTCCTTTTACCAGTGCAACATTCCCACCATCAATGCCCCTATCTCCATCCTCCCCCATCCCCTGCCTGTATTCAAGACAGTCATTCTACTTCTCTCATTTTTAAACCAATTTTTGCCCATCACTGGAACCTAACCTCAACATCCATAGTCTTTAGACTCCTTTAAAATTTTTGATTTACTTTTTCACCCCCCTTGGTATCTGAAACTGCTCCCTTTCTGTCTGACATCAAATTCTGATGTCAGACATATGATCAAATATGACTTTCTGTCTCCAGAAATTGCTTCAGGAAAGAGGCAAGAGTTGTGTTGCATTCCTTTTAATGAGCAGTATCCCACTCTTGTGTCATTGGACCCTCATATCAATTTTGGCAGTGGGATTTTCTATCCTCACTTGCTGTGAGGGTAGTCCAAAATATCTTAGAGAGAACATAAGAAATTACTATGTTGGTGAAAGAATTCCCTAATGGCAGGGACCATTTCTTAAACTTCATATCCATTCCCTATAACAGTTGCTGTGCAGGGGAAAACACATAGTAGGTGCTCAGGAAATGCTTGTTGAAGTGAAATGTTGATTTGTTTCCTTTGTGGAGGGTGGAAATTCCTTCTGGGCTCTGCTGAATAAGGAAGGAAAAATGTAGTCAGCTATGCATGTGGTGTGTGCTTTCAATTTCAAACCTTAATCTCTGCAGTTTGATAAGAGGTGGAGAGGAGGGAAAAAACATCTTGAAGATGGCTTTTGCCCTGAGCACAAGCAACACCCCACATCTGTTCATTGCCTCTGTCCCTGTTCTTACTGCTGAGATCCTGACATGGGGAGGCCAGGGAATGTGGTCATATTTGAGAGGGGAAGGTGTGAGTTTGAGTGTTCAGGGACCCAGGGGGGCATGGCTGTTCTTAGCTTTGGGTGTCAAACCCAGAGTGAAGTCTGACCTGTGCAGTGATTCTAAGATTTGTATCCTGTACCCTTCTTTTCTCCATTATAAACTAAAACATAGTTGTTCTTACTATTGGCTGTTTGGGAAGCTTCAGGAGCTCTAGAAAGTTTTTTCTTATCTATTTGCTACTATTAGTTATTTCTTAATGAGAAGACTTTGGATTGTCTATCAAAGTAGTAACCAAAGAAAGGAGGGAAATTCCCAATATAGAGGCTTTCTAGTGGGTGTATACCTAAGAGAAATGAACCAAAGGTTTTTCTGGATTTCAGGCAGGTGGGGACCAGGTACCGATTATATACTAAAATGGGTCTCACTTGAAAATATCTTCGCAGGGACCAGCATAACATGATTTTAAAGAATCACCATAATTACAGAGGCTTCCAGAACATTTGGGGGAGAAGAATTTACTCCAGTGTGAAAGGACTACTAGAGATGGGACTCTATAGAGAGAAGACATTAAGGTGTTATCCCAACTAGTATGATGGGAAGTGCAGAGTTCCCAAATAACCGCTGCTTTCTTGGCAGCAGGGTTTCTCATGCAGGGCTGGACTCTCCAGGTCACAGCTGACAGTAAAGTTGTTCATGCACTTGCAGAGAGGTAGCAGGTTAATAATGTGGACTCTTCATCTGTGAGACGCTGGCAGTAAGGGCTTCCTGAGATGAAGTGAGGGGTTGTTTAATGTAGAGTCTCACTTTTTTGGAACTGCTTGGTAAGTGTAGCAGTTGCCATTGTAAGTGTATGATGATAAAACAGGAAAATTTCACCTGCAGTAGTGATTCTTTTTTTTTTAAATAATATTTTTTATTTATTGAAGAAAATGCATCACATAGTTGACATAACTGATCATAATATAATTGCTTCAGGAAGGCCAAAAGCAACATGATTAAAAAAATAGAAAATTGAAAGAAAAACTAAAGAGATGGGAGAGAAAGGAAAGAAAATGTTCAGTGGCAAGTATATTTTTGAAAATTATTGTTTTTTTTTTTTTTTGGTTTTGGTTTTTTGGGCCCCACCCTGTGCCGCTCAGGGGTTACTCCTGGCTATGCGCTCAGAAGTTGCTCCTGGCTTCTTGGGGGACCATATGGGACACCGGGGGATCGAACCGCGGTCCGTCCTAGGCTAGCGCAGGCAAGGCAGGCACCTTACCTCCAGCGCCACCGAATCATCAATGAACTCATTAAAGCACTAACAGAAAGTTTAGTAAGCTCTTCTTTTTTTTATTGGATAAGAGTTAAAAAAATACAGTAAAAATGGTGTGAGTGGCAATTGTTTGGATAGGCCCAGCAAAATATGGGGGAAATGGAAGGGAAAAGCCTTGACCTAAATACAAGTAGACCTTACCCCTGAAATTTGCTGGCATAAGACTGACTCTGGGCTCCAGGCATACTAGGTTGTCCAACCCCTTAGTCATTCTCTGTGGCCCTGGTAAATTTTTTCTCAGATTCGATGTTGTTGGTGCCAGGTTTCTGTAGTTAAAGATTCTGGTTTCTGTGCATCTTCTTCATCAAAGTCAGGATGATATTAAGTGTCCTCTAGTTTCACTTCACCATTAGAGGGCAATTTGAAGAGTACTGCCCTGCAAGCAGGTTGTTGCTGTTTCTAAGTCATCTGGTTGTTAAGAGAACCCTCTTTGGAGTAAGTTGATGTCCGGGCAATGGTAGGGTCTCCCCTGGTAGAGGTTTGCTTCCTGGTGATGTATAGACAATTGTGGTTGTTTCTGTAGATGGTATCCATGATTCAGGGGTGTATGGGCAATGCCCATTCTTATGAGGTCTGAGCCAAGTCATTATGACCATGTTTAGGATGTAATCCTCATGCAGTAGTAATTATTATCCTGCATGGTGGGACCAACAGTATCACCTCAGAGTGTTAGGGATGCTAATCCTTGAACTTTCACCCCATTGAATTTTATTTATTTTATTGAATTTTTGGATAATACTCTACTGTACTCAAGGGTCATTCCTGGCTCTGAGCTCAGAAATAATTTCTGCTGGTGCTTAGTTGATCATAGGATGTGCTAGGAATCGAATCTAGGTCCACTGAATGCAAAGCAAATGCCTTATGGTGCTATTTCACTAGTCCCCTTTGATTGAATTTATTGAGGGTAATGTCAGCTTACAAAACTGCAAATGTCTGTGTGCTTTAGGGGGTACAATGTTTCTGCAACAGACCCACTGCTAAAATGTCAATATTCTTTCACCACAGTATACATAGGGCCCTTCCACTTTTGTTGTCAGAGTCTCAGGGTTTGCTTTCATTGGATATTGTCTATTCTTTGCTTTATTTCTTTATATGCCATATATGAGTGAAATCATTTTATATTTCTCTTTATGACTTGTTAAACTTAGTATGAATGATACCATTGAGTTCCACCCATGTTGTAGTAGAATGTAAGATTTTATCTTTCTTCACAGCTAAATAATATTCCATTGTGTATATTACTACAACTGACATTTGCATGTCTTTGAAAAGTTGTTTTTTTCCAAATCATGATTATTATAACTAGTCTTACAATAAATGTAAGTATATATTTTTGTCCTAGTATTTCATATTCTTTTCAGAAATATCAGAGTGGGATTGCTATATTATGTCACAGTTATATCTTTAGTTTTCTGAGACATCTCTGTTTCCCAGAGAGGCAGAACCACTGGGACCCTTGAGAACCACTTATTGACATTCCTACCAATAGGTTTCCTTTTCACTACATTTCTGCTAGCTGTAGTTGCTTCTGGTCTTTTTAACATAGGCTATGCTCACTGGTGTTCTTAGGTGAGATCTTATTGTCATGACAATTTGCATTTTTCTCAAGATCACTGTGGCTATGACCTGTCTGTATGTCAACTGAATAAGTGTCTATTTAGTTCCTTTCCCTATTTTTTTTTTTACTTTTGTTGTTGAGTTTTGGAATTGATTCATAAATATTGACTCTTACCCTTGTCAGATGTGTAATGTGGGAATATTTTTTCCTATTTAGTAGAACATAATTTTTTCTCAGTGATAGTGTCTTTTCTTTTTTTTTTTTTTTGTGGTTTTTGGGTCACACCCGGCAGTGCTCAGGGGTTTTTCCTGGCTCTGTGCTCAGAAACTGCTCCTGGCAGGCACGGGGGACCATATGGGATGCCAGGATTCGAACCGATGACCTTCTGCATGAAAGGTAAACGCCTTACCTCCATGCCACCTCTCTGGCCCCGATAGTGTCTTTTCTAGAACAGAAACTTTTAAGTTTCATATAATTTATTTATATGTTTATTTTTGCTTTAGTTTTTCTTGCTCTGGAGTTGAATTACTGAACCCAAATTTATGGGAGCAGTGTGCCTATGTTTTCTCTGAAGTATTGTATGGATTTGAGCCTTTAATTCCCTTTGCAGTAACTTGTGTGTGGTTTGAAGTAGATCTTTTGCTTATACCTAACTGGTTTTTCCCAGCACCAGTTGTGAAGAGACTTTCCTTCCTCCATTTTTGCTTTTGGTCATAAATGGACCATTTGATAGACAAGAGAGGGTTATCATTGAGTGCTCTATTCCATTGATGGAAGCATCTTCTTTAGATTCAACAGGTCGAAGTGATGCTAATATTCTTTGGCTAGGAACCATATGGGAACATATTTTTGCAACTACGTTTCATGTAATATAACTTAAAATGTGGTACAGAACATACTGTTCCTCTTGCTGCAATTCCTCTTGATTGTCTAGATTATTTATTACTCAGTATCTCCTTGAAAGCCTGGTAGTAGAATGAAACGTATCCAGTGGCAAATGCTTCGCTTTTTATACTTTGCTTGGGTGCTGTATAGATTTGCAAGTATTTTATCAGGTGACCTTCACATAAAGCATTTTGCCTTCAATCTTTCTACAAGATGCTTAGAATGGGACCTATCCTAAGCTCCACAGTTTGATACCATTTTCATGTGTTATTCCTATTTTCTAGGCATTGGATTTTCCTTTTTCAGTTTCCCAAGAAGTGCACAGGAGACCTGGTGACCTTGACCAACAGTTTTGTAAGGACCTGAGAATGCAGTTTTATTTGGGGGCCTCCAGGGCTGCATGCTGAGATGCTTGGAGGACCTTGCTTGGATGCTGGGGATTGAAACAGAGTTGGCCACATGCAAGTCAAACGCTTTAGCCTTTTACTGTCTTTGTTCTCATTTAATAAACACAATCATCAGGCATATTCTCATGATCTGGAGCAGTGTCATCTCTTAAAGGATGTCGTTTCTGACCAGCCAGCCAACCATGATACTCATCAGTATGGATCCCATCACAGAACAAGTACAGCATCTATCTGGTGCTGTTTGCCTATGAGATTGGTATCATTGAGGTAGAAAGTAGTTCTTTGGTCTCTGTCACAGCACGCACGTTCAAAGTTATCTCTTGAGAGACTATAAATGTCCTCTGAGGGATATCACAGTGCGAGTCTTCGGTGAGGACATGACCCTATGGAAGAATGGTGTTGGTTGGGAGCTTGATAGAGACTGAAAATTCAGGAGGAGGATGCACATTTTTCTTGAACTGATTTTCTCCTTTTCGAATTGCTTGCTTTCTGTGTTTCTGGAGGGGGGGGGGAATGGACCTGTTTCTAAGAACAGGAATTTTTTTTTTGTGGCTGTGGGGTAGTCAGAACTCCTTCTGTGTGAGGCAAGACCCTGGGGGAAGGGGCAAACATTCCATTTCATATAAGTCTGGGTGAATCATTTGCCCTCCCAGGTAAGCCAGGTTTTCATGCTCCTTCAATTTTTCTAACTGGTGTTAATTTTGAGAACCTGGGACTGTTTCCTAAAGATAATTGGATCATGGAGTTTTAGTCGTTAGTCAAGTTCTAGTCGTTAGTCAAGTTAAAGTAGTCTTTCTCCTAAAGAAACTGGCAAAGAGCTGATCATTGAAGTCCATTGTTTCAGGTAATTCATGGTTTGGTATCTGGATTCCTTTGAAGTAAAAAGACTCCAAAATATAAACCTTTCTTCTCATAATAGAATCTGCTTGTGTTATTTAAATCCCAGGGTTTTACATTACAATAGTCACCCATCAGGCTCAGAGAGAAATGGAACTTTCTCTGACAATGCAGTATGTGGTGTTCTTGCTGGCTTAAAATTAAACCTAATCAGGAGGTGTCACTGAAGCCTGTGCTGAGTAAATGATGGAGCATGAAATAAAATGATTTATACAATTTCCCCCCCAACAGGCAGTGCTTTCTAATGTTTTTTCTCTTTGAAAAAAGGCGTAGGTGTTGAATGTGATTTTTGATTATTTTTCATAAGTGGCCCAAGACCACAACATTCTAAAAGCTGCCCCTCCTCCATACAGTCTTCTCCCATTTGCCCTCTGTTTCTTTTCTACATGGTTTACTTTTGCTTGAACTTTTACAATTTGCAAACACTAGAGTGTTCTTACAGCGTCACCCAAGATTCTGTAATCTGGCCCATCACAGGGAAAACTGGAGGTGAGCCTTTCTAGAGTGAGTGGCTCTGTATTTAAAGCAGCAGGATTCATTTCTTTTTTTGATTTTTCAGGCCATACACTCGTTTGATGCTCAGGGGTTACTCCTGGCTAAGCGCTCAGAAATTGCCCCTGGCTTGGGGGAACCATATGGGACGCTGGGGGATAGAACCACGGTCCTTCCTTGGCTAGCGCTTGCAAGGCAGACACCTTACCTTTAGTGCCACCTCGCCAGCACCAGGATTCATTTCTTACCCAAGATTGCTTTACTAGTTTTCTGTTTCAAAACAGTTGCTAAGGGTTAAGCTGATTGCTTATGCTCATTGTGAAGGTCTTAATTTTTTTAACCACTGGTTATAAATGTGGAGCCCCAAATGTGAAGAGATGTGTTTTTACCCCAGTTAGCAAGAGAGTGGAGTCATCAGCTTCTTAAGAGGACAAGAGATGCCTTGTAAACACAGCCCATTAAATGTGGATATTGCCTGTTTCCATCCCAGTTTCTTCTTGTTTTTTTTTTTTTTTTTTTTTTTGTTTTATTTTTTTTTAATTTCATCTTCTCACTATTCCAGATTCAAAATGAGTTCATGTTCTCACACCCCCAAGAGTTGTCAACATCTTTACTGCTCTACTATCCATATCTCTTCTCTTCAGAATCTGTTGGCAGAGCAGGGATTACCTAGAAGCATGATTGGTCCCAGTGTCTCCTCTGTCTGAAATGAAGGTCTGATAGTCTCCTAGCCTACCACGGGTTTTTCTAGCTCAGCTCTCATCTTCTGTGCTCTAATCAGTGCAAAAGAATCATCTTGGCCCCCCTCTGGATCCTTCAGAGAAGAAATCCCTCAGAAAAAGAAGCCCCCCAAACATCAGACAGATTGACTAAAATAATGAGTCATTAATATTGATTAACCACATGAATATATCCTGCACATAGGAACATACCAAGCAAAATTGTGCAACTCACCTGTGTGGATCCAGAAGTTATCTTTAAGTAAAGCTTAAGTAAACTCTGCGGAAAGCAGAGGACATGGAGTGATGAGGGAGGTCAGTCAGACAGCTTATCAGGGAAAGCACTGTAAACAAAGGTGTGCTTTTTCCCTTGAAAAGAGGAAAGAGATCAAAGCATTACATAGGTTCAATGCAGTCCTTATAGGAATATCCATGGCATTTTTTAGAGGCATAGATAAAACGGTCTTGAAATTTATATGGAGTAATAACTTCCTCCCCCAGTCATAGGAGAAAAGGAAGACGAGAGACTGGAGCTATAGCACATGGGTAGGGCATTTGCTTTGCACATGGCTGACCTGGGTTTGATCTCTAGCATCCCATGTGATCTCCCAGCCTGCCAGGAGTAACCCCTAAGTACTGCTGGGTGTGTCCCCCAAACAAAAACAAAACAAAACAAAACAAAACAGAAAGATGGAAGGCTTCTTTCTCTCCATCTTCAAACTATACTATAAAATTTGTACTTAATGAAGACAGGTTCTCAGAACAATGGAATAGAATTAAGATCCAGAGACAGGTCATCACTTAGATCTTACTCTTTGATAAAGGAACAAAAAGTATAAAGTGAAGCAAAGAAAGCTTTTCCAACAAATGATCCTAGAAAATCTAGTTGGTCATAAGCAAAAAGAAATTCAGATGCTTTTCTAATGTATGCACGCACAAAAGTCAAATCAACTTGGATTAAAGATCTCAATATCAGAGCTGCATCTGTAAATTATATATAGAAAAATATAGATAGAACACTCCATGACATGGAAGCTAGAATTATCTTCAATGATTCAATGCCATTGACTAAGTAAACAGAAGAAAAGACAAAACTAAGACACTTCTGCATTACAATATAATAAACTAGGACCAGAATAAAAAGACATCCCACAGAATGGGAGAACATATTTGACCACTGCCCATTTTATAAAGGGTTAATATGCAAGTTATAAAGTACTGTTAGAACTTTACAAAAACCAAACTAAACCAAACCAAACTGAACCTTCTCAAAAATGGGAGATGGGAGGGCTGGAGAGAATTTAGGGTGCTTGACTTACATGAAGCTGACCTAGGTCTGATCCCTAGCACTTCACATGATTCCCTGAGCCCATCAGGAGTGACTCATGAGCAGAGTCAGGAGTAAGCTCTGAACACTGCCAAGGGTGGCCTCTAAAACAAAAAACAACCACCAAAAATGGGACCAGAATAAGGTTAGCAGAAATAACAAACTTTCTTAAAGAAAGTATACAAATAGCCAAAAAGTATATGAAAAAAAATGTTCTATATCACTTATCACCAGGGAAATGAAAATCAGATATCATATTACACTGGTGAGATTATCACACAACACAAAGAACAAAAACAACCAGTGTTGAATTAGATGTGTGAAATAAGTGACCCTCATTCACTGGTCCAGTCTTTTTGGAAGACAATATTTTGGAAGACTCCTAAAAAAAAGACCTTAGGAATTGAACTTTCATATGGCCCATCAGTTCTATTTCTTGGCATCTACCCCAGGGGCCCAAAATCTATATTCAGAAAAAGACAATATGTTTATTGCACCACTATTCATAATAGTTAAAATCTAGAAACATCCCAAGTGTCCAAGAATAGACTGGATAAAGAAACTATAGTACATATACACAATAGAAAATTACTCAGTTTTCAGAAAAGATGAAATCATGCTGCTAGATGAATAGGGTATGAGGAAGTGAATCAGATGCAGAGGGAAAGACACAGAATGATCTTTTTCATCCATGGGATATAAGAAAGTAGAGGTAGAAACTGAGAACTGGTCTTCAATGGAAAGCGTGGTGGGGGTGGATAGGGGAAGGATGGGGATATTAGAATGGGGTGGAACACTGGGGCAGTGTGGGGGTGTTTGTACACTCTGTGGGGAGGGTGTGGGGAGGGAATTGTGTTATACAGGAAATTCTATCAGTAACAATATTGTAAATCATGGTGACTAAAAAACAGAGAGAGAATAATTCTTCTAGATGGACACCTTTTAAGACAGGGTTTACATGTAAATTATTGTTTTCAAAGCAGTTACTTCCTTCAGGGCCTTCCTAAGAAATGAACATTTTGTTAAAGACAGTAGTTTGGGCCAGTGGACAGTAGTTTTTTTACCTCTACACCAAAGTCTATGGGTTTACTTTATTTTTTAAAATTTATTATTATTATTTGTTTATTTTATTTTTTATTTTTTAATATTTTTTATTATTTGTTTTTTAAAAGTTTTTCATAGTTGTGGTTCAGTAAAACAGTGACAGTGAATTAGGGCCATTCCCACCACCTGTGTTGATCTCCTTCCACCATAGTTCTCAGCATGTATCCTGTACCTCACCCTTAGCCCCCTAGACTGCTAGCGTAACAGATCCATTTTGTGTATAGTTTGCTATAGTTTGGGTCTCTTGGTTCTACTGTCATTGACATTGGTTTGGATATTTCGGGCTGACCCTTTTTTATTTCCATTCTTTGCTCCTGGGATCACTCCTGGGTTTCCTTTTTGAAGCTCTTAGTCTAAGGTTTTCTATAACAAAATACCCTGGGCTTAATCTTAAACAATAGAAAACCATTTCCCGCACCCCCTAACCCCCAACCTCCTGAGCATCTAGGTGTGGAGACTAGTAGTCTAAGACAGGGTGTTGGCAGGTTTGCTTTATCTGGAGACTTGTCTTGGCTTGTAGATGAGCCATCCTCTTCTGCCTATATCTTCACATGACCTTTCCTCCGTGTGCCTGTGTCCTAATTTCCCCATTTCTTCCATTGCCTATCCTCCCCTTCAGGGTTTGAACCCAGGGCCTCATATATACAAGGCAAGTGCCACATTTCTGGCCCACATCACTTTTCCCAGAAAACCTATCAGAGAGGATTAGGATCTATTCCAGTGACATGGTTTTGACTGATGACTATTTTATAGACCCTCTCTAGACCAAATCCAATCCCATTCTGAGATATGGGAACTAGGATTTTGACATACAGATTTTGGGGTCATTTTGTGACAAATTATAGGACAAAAGCTTGTACTTTACCCACCCTGAATGGTCCCTTCTGATGAAGCAGAATCTAGAATGTTCTCTATGTGGCCAACTGTATAATTCTTGTGCAAGGACTGTGTCACCCAGGGCCTGCTGCTCATTTGCAAGAATTATGAGCTTCGACAGAACTTCCTGTCATGCAGATCTCCTTGTCATATCTGAGGTAATTACTATTTCTCTCTTAATTACTTCTCATAAGCCATTCCTTTGCAGCTGCAGTGAAAGCATCACCCCGACTTCTCACTGTAGCTGCTGGATTGCTGCTGCCCCCGAGGCACAATCCTTTTCCCCTCAGGTCTCCTGTCTCCATCTTTGGTCTCTGTACCATGCTCCATTTATGAAAAGAACTGCCAACCCTTTGGATTTTTAGATCTTTTGCTCTGAAGAGCCTAAGGATAGGCACCTCCTCAGAGCTGTCTGCATTCACCTTGGGAGAAGGCAGCTTTCTCCCAAGATTGCAACCTGCTCTGAGTTAGGTGGAGAAAAATGGCAAAGGGAACATCATATTTAAGAGTCTGAAAAGTGCTGAGTGGATGCTTTGGAAGCCTAACCTCAGGCAAAAGGTCCTTGGTTCAAGCTCCATGACTGATGTGGCATTGTCTGCTGTTAATAACCAAGAGATTGAGGAGTCAATGAGACCATATTTTTGCCTTGTCAACAGAAAATCTCTAATCCTTTAACTTCTTTAGTTTTAATATTTGATTTTTTTGAGGGTTAACCTCTGGAATTGCTTTATTTTGCTTTTTATCACATGACTCTAATTGACCAAGTTAAAGAATATTACTGTACTGAATGCTTTACATTTTAAAAGACAAGATTTAATAATTTTAGGAGATGCTAGCTGGTTTTGATGAAATACTGCCCAATATAAAAGGTGTTAGCACTTCAGGTCTTATTTCAGTGTAGTCTGCCTCCTTAAAACGCAATGATAATGGGTAAATAAGTCTCCAAAAGACCATTTCTTCAATAATGTGCAATGGATTTTAGTGGAAATTGCTAGATTTTGACAAGGTACGGAGAAATTGTTCCACTTATAAATCTCTCTGTAGAGAGAGGAATCACAGTGTCATTGATAACAGGGGAGTTGGATGTGTGGATGTCTGGCCTCAGTGCTTGATTTAAGTCTTGCTGATCTTTGCACTCGTTCTTGACTGTTTCTGTCTTTCCCACATGCTTTCCTCTATGAACCTCCAAGCTTGTGCTTAGTTGGTCTTTCACTTGCTTTCACTCTCATCTGCTTCTCTGGCTTCATCTCTTTTATCTCTCTTTTTGGTTTCTTGCTATCAGGGACCCTCCTTCAGAGTAATAACAACCCCCCCCAATAATTCCCCTTCCTGGAAACTTTCTGTATCAAGGGAGGGATCCTGAGGGTTCAGTTAAGGGAGGGCCCCTTACCTGCAAGGTATGTACTCTATATCTGGCACACAAATGCTTTCTTCTGGTTCTCTCATCAATAGAAAGAGTTCCTTTATCTCTTAACAGAGCTCGTATTTTCAGTGGGGCAGGGGTGGAAGGCCAAGTCAATAGGAAGGTACTGCTTCCCGGGAACTCTTAGGCTTCTCTGATAACCCCTGAAAGGTACACTCAGCTTTGGGAGGAGAAGGCACCAGGGCAACAACCTAAAAGAGGTGAAAGTAAGATGAACCTGAGGATCACTCATTCATGCATTTATTCACCTGATCATGCTCATGCTGTCATTTGTTAAATGAGGTTTGGTCATTTTGACTGCTGGCAAATATCAGTAACAGAAAAATAAAATGAGCTCCTTGACCTCATGAAGATTGTATTTTAGGCCAAGATGAAGAGAGCCAAGTAAAGCATCACTGAGAGTATTTCAGGCAGGTAGACAGAAAGAGAAAGGAGAATGAATTTATTAGGTCACACCAAGTAGAGAGGTAGGGACCAATTTAGACAGGAGGGTTTGTATATCTTGTTAAAGACCTTGAACTTGAGTCTGATTGTAAGAGGCTACCACTGAGTGGTCTCAGGAAAGAGACTGGTAAGACACACACATATTTTTTTTTTTTTTAGAAAGATGACATTTGTTGTGAGAGGGCTGGATGTACAGGCTAGGAGAATGTGGAGTCCATCAAATGAAATGCAGAGCCATGTATTCATGGAGAAAGGATGAGTCTAAATGACATTTTGAAAGGTAGTTTTGGAAGTATTAGTTTTGAAAAGATGTGAGAAGGTGAGGTCTGGGAGGAATTTGTACTCTAAAAGTTGGACGGGTGATGACAGCTGTTTCTGAGAAGGGGAAAGTTTCAAGAGAGGAAATGCTGGGGAAGATGGGTTTATTATATGCTGAGTTTGGGGTATCTGTGGGTACAACCAAATGGGCATGTGCAGTTGGACATTATGAGGTATGAGGAGCATGGGAGTGGGTGTTGTGATGGGTTGAAGGTAGGGTGATGAGATTTTAGGACAGATAAAAAGACTCAAGGAAGGACCTGAGGATGTGCAGCCAAGAGAGGGTGGAGAAAAGCTAGAATGTGGTTTGACTGAACTGAAGAAGAATCATTGAAAGAGAAGAGAACTCTTCAGAAAGGTAAAATGCCTTAGAGAGAAAAGCCAGAATGAAGGCTGGACTCATGACTGGGTTCAATATGAGGAAGGTGATTAGTGACCTCAGCAGGAATACTTTGATATAGTGTTGGGCTTTTCCATCTTCTTAATGACATAACATGTTCACTTCTGTCTCAGTAACCGTTCCTAGTTCAAGACAGGATATGGTCATCTTGCACTTCGCTTTCACAATTGCCTTGTGTTTTATTCACCCATGTTTTCTCTATCCTGTGGAGAGAGATCTTGTGACGAGGCAAATTTAATGATGCCACTTCCCCGCTTTGTATTTTTAAGTGGTTTTATGCTATGAAGTTAAAGGCTTTGTACTCCAGCAGTTGTGTTTTGTGATTATACGCAGTGCATGTGAGATGGTGCTGGGGATTGAATTTGCAGCCTAATGATTGCAAGTCAAGACTTTTGCTGATAAGCCATCACTAGATTCTGCCCTCCTTCCCTCCCCATTCCTTCTCTTCTTTCTCTGCCCCGAACAATCTTCCTTAAATGCCTTAAGTTTGGTCATGTCTCCTTTGACCACTGGAACTTTGCACTTACTCTTTTCTTCACTCCCTCATCCTTTAGAAGTTAGTTCCAGCTGTTTTAGGAAATTCTTTCCTTCCTCACAGTGTCTGATCTTTAGTATCTTCTATCTTTTGTGGCTATGGCAGATTCTTTCTTTCTTTCTTTCTTTCTTTCTTTCTTTCTTTCTTTCTTTCTTTGTTTCTTTCTTTCTTCTTTCTTTCTTTCTTTCTTCTTTCTTTCTTTCTTCCTTCTTTCTTCTTCTTCTTCCTTCCTTCCTTCCTTCCTTCCTTCCTTCCTTCCTTCCTTCCTTCCTTCCTTCCTTCCTTCCTTCCTTCCTTCCTTCTTCCTTCCTTCCTTCCTCCTTCCTTCCTTCCTTCCTTCCTTCCTTCCTTCTCTCTCTCTCTCTCTCTCTCTTTCTTTCTTTCTTTCTTTCTTTCTTTCTTTCTTTCTCTCTCTCTTTCTCTCTCTGTCTTTCTTTTTCTCTCTCTCTCTCTCTCTTTCTTTCTTTCTTTCTTTCTTTCTTTCTTTCTTTCTTTCTTTCTTTCTTTCTTTCTTTCTTTCTTTCTTTCTTTCTTTCTTTCTTTCTTTCTTTCTTTCTTTCTTTCTTTCTTTCTTTCTTTCTTTCTTTCCTTCTTCTTCCTTCCTTCTTCCTTCCTTCCTTCCTTCCTTCCTTCCTTCCTTCCTTCCTTCCTTCCTTCCTTCCTTCCTTCCTTCCTTCCTTCCTTCCTTCCTTCCTTCCTTCCTTCCTTCCTTCCTTCCTTCCTTCCTTCCTTCCTTCCTTCCTTCCTTCCTTCCTTCCTTCCTTCTTTCTTTCGCTTTCTTTTTTGTTTTTGGGCTACACCCGGTGATGCTCAGGGGTTACACCTGGCTATGTGCTCAGAAATTGCTCGTGGCTTGGGAGACCATATGGGATGCCGGGGAATTGAACCACGGTCTGTCCTTGGCTAGGGCGCATATGGCTTGCACCACTGCTCTGGCCCAGATTGTATGGCGTTTCTACTCCTCTCCTTCCTGCAGCCTTGGGACTTTGCAGTTGTTTTCCCAGAGTATATTTCTTCAGTACCATTGGTGTTGGTCATGGCCACCTACTGAATGGCCTTGGCTAGTAAAGCATAGGTGTAAACAAGAATCTGAACTTAGACTGTCAATGGCATTGTACCTTGTTTGTTCCTCCTGAACTTCTCTACCCTTTCCTGTTCCGAGACTGGGCCTCACTCATAATAAAGACCAAAGCCTCTTTGCAGTCTTGCAATTTATAGTCTAGTCTCACCCACAGTCTCACCACATTGTAACTCATTTGTATGAATGAGTTTGGGTGTAGTTTGTTAGGCAAATACCCTGTAACAGATGGCTTTTTTTTGTTGTTGCAATTTTTTTTATCTGTCCATTAGTAAAACATGTTTTTTCCAAGTAAACATTAAATTCTGTGTAGATAAGTTTTAGGTCTATTACTATTCAGAGTATTTTCCAACAGAATTCGGAGTCAGAGACAGCATTTCTAGTTTTATGATCATGACAGGGTATTTAAGTTTTTTTGAATTTTATTTTTTGTACCTCTGAAATGGGATTGGCTAATAAGTTTCATAGAGTCATGAAGAAAGCTTTGTGAAAATTAGAGGGCTTTCAGATTATAACTGAATAAAATAGAATGAAAATGAAACAGTAATGTGTGAAATAATAAGCCTCTTTACTAATGTCCTCTTTGTTTTGTTTTGGGTTGCATCCAGAGGGGCTTGAGTTTTACTCCTGAATTTGCACTCTGGGGTCACTCTTGGCAGTGCTCAGGGGACCATATGAGGTGCCATGGATTGAATCCAGGTTGACTACATGCAAGGCAAGCTCCTTACCCAGTGTACTATCTCTCCCATTCTGTGTACTTCTGCTAATTCTCTTTGGTTTTGACATATAGGTGTATCATATGAGCATTTTATTTTGCTGCTAATTTATACTCTTTTTCAATTCCTTCTAAACTAATTACAATGACTAATGTTGAGAGGATTTTTTTTTTTTGGTTTTTGGGCCATACCTGGTGGTGCTCAGGGGTTACTCCTGGATCTCTGCTCAGAAATTGCTCTGGCAGGCACAAGGGTCCATATGGGATGCTGGGATTCAAACCTCTGCTGGTCTTGGGTCGGCCACCAGCAAGGCCTTTCCACTGTGCTTTCTCTCTCTGGCCCCATGTTGAGAGGATTTTGATAACATTATTTTGTTGTTATATTTTTTGAGGGGACCACACCTGTCAGTTCTCAGGATCTACTTATGGAAGTGCTCGGGGGGCCATCTATGATGCTGTGAATTGAACCAGGATCAAGGACAAAGAGTAACCTGAAATATGAGCCTTAACTTCTGTATGCTCTCTGGCCTGATTTTTTTTTAAGTTTTACTAAACCTTTAAAGAACATTAGCTTAGTCTTCACAACTCTTCCAAACTATCAAAGAAGGAATTCTTCTGAATATATTTTATAAAATCAACACTACCCCGATGCCCCCCAAATTGTAGAACAATCTTTGATAAACATAGATGCATTAGGACCAAGTGGGTGTCACTCTAGGCTATATTCTTTCTGCCCACAGCCATTATCACAGTTAATGGTGGAAAAAATGGAAATACTTTTTTAAGATCAGGAATAGGACAAGACCATTGATATTTAATTGAGAAATCAGGATAGTCTCAAGGAAAATAATGAAGCTGCATTACACTCTAACTCTATGAATCAGTGACTTCTATCTAAGATCTCAAAGCATTAAATACATAGTAGATAATACTGGTGAAAAATTCCATGACATAAATATAGGTTTTTGAGTTCTTGACCATAACATCCTGGAAAAAAAGGGTCAAAAGTTAAGACTAGATTAAACTGGAAAATTTAGTACTATAAAAATACAAACAATGAATGGTGAACCTACTGAGTTGCAGGATATATTTGCACATCATACATTCAGTAAAGGTTTGATAACAAATGTGTATAAAGAACTCAAGTGAGTAACAGACAGAATAAAACAAAAACAACCAAACGTAAAACAAAACCAAATAAAAACAAACAGGTCTGAATCAGGGCTGTGGAGTTGGGCTCCAACTCCAAAATTTCCTCTGACTCCAACTTCTCGACTCTGACTCCACAGCCTGGTTTGAATAACTCCAGAGAGAATATAGGCATATGAAAAGTGCTTATCATCACCAATTATTAGAGGAAATATAATATTATAATGCATTATACTACTCACATATGTGAGGACAGCATACATCAAAAGCAACAATAGCAAGTGTTGGAGAGGATGTGGAGAAAAAGAAAATTTTAATGAATTATTAATGAAAATGTGTGACCATTTTGGAAAAAGGTATGGAACTTCTCAAAAAGTTCCACGTAGAATCAATGGATGGCTAATAGGCACATGAAAACATTGCTTATCATATTTATTACTAGGGAAATCCAAATCAAAGTGACAATTGAGATATCATTTTATGGCAGTAAGGATGGCACATATAAAAAATACTTGAACAATTTGTGTTGGCAAAGGTACGATGAAAAAGGAACTCTCATTCACTGCTGTTGGGCTTGTTGTCTGGTCCAGCCCCTGAGGAAAACAGTATGGAGGGATCTCAGTAAACTCAAAATTGAGCTGCCATATGACACAACAGTTCTCTTGAGTATATATATATTCCCAAGACAGAAAAACTTTCATTCATTCAAAAGGACATGCGCATCATTATTCGTTGCAGCACTCAATAGAAGAGCTAGGATTTGGAATCAACCTAGATGTCCAACAACAGATTGAATAGATTAGGAAGATGTGACATACATGCATAATGGAATACTATACAGATCTAAGGAATGATTAAAACATGCAATCCATGAACTATGGATGGAATTGGAAAATATGTTAAATGAAGTAAGACAGCAGGATAAACATAGTATAATATCATTTATATATGGCATTAGAATAAACAGATGAGGGAATGCATGGTTTAAAGGGAGGATGCCTAGATCACCCTTGGCTGAGGGAGAAAAAGGAAAGATATGGAGTGAATGGGTGGGGGAGAAGAGACAGATGAGAAGCAATGGGGGTCAGAAGTCAAGGGTTTTGGCTACCTAGGTGGTGTTAAGAAATGACAGAGATAAATATTCAAGCCACGGAGTCAACAACTGCAATCATGAAACCCAAGCTTTAACAATCAAACTTAAAAAGATACCTGTCAAGATGGTAGGCTGGGAGTGGGGGGTCAGGGAGGGACCCTGGGAACAATTGTGGAGGGAAGCTGACATGAATGGTGGGATTGATGCCAGAACATTGTATGTCTAAAACTCAACTGTGAATAGCTTTGTGAACCATGTGCTTTACTAAAATTTTAGAATTTAAATGAAGAGAAAATATGATTTATTATCTCTGCCTTTTAGTTTGAAAAATATAAAAATATTAACACAGAAAATGGTATCCCAGTGTTTACTGTAGTATTATAATAGTCAAGCAACTGAACTGTTCATTGATCAACGATTGAATAAATATTGTAGTACATTTATACAATGGAGTACTGAATATCAAGCTATTAAAAAGGTGAAAAAATTTCCATTGCAGCAAAATGGAACTTAAGACAATTATGTGAAATAATCTGAAGGAAAAAGATAAGTGTGAGTACATAATTTTACCTATGGGCACAATAGTATAAGATAGATGAACAAAGGACAAATCAGTAGGTCATAATTTTAGAACTTTTGTTTTACTCATGTGTTTTATTTTTTGGCTTTATTATTTTATTTTACATTTTTGTTTTTGGACCTCATGTTTAATTTAAACCTCTCATCTTCTTGTAGAACAAGGCCAAACTTAAATATCTATGATATCTTTCTCAGCACTACTTGTGTCCTGTAAATTCTAATAAATAATATTATAAATATATTTATTTTCTAGATAGTCTGGAATTTCTGTTTCTTTTTAATAAAAGTTGTTGAAGGTTTTGGAATTTCTGTAAAATGTTGATCCAGGATTTCTGTCTTAAAATTATGGTCTTTATGACCTATACTGTATACTATAGTCAAGTTTTTTTAAGTACTTAAAAAGTATATCTGTTTTTAGGCTATGGAATAAAAAAAGATCAATTAGCTATCCCTGTGAATTGATAATAGATTCTTTATTCTTTATCTTTTCATATTATAGCTTAAAATTTGCAGAGTCAGTATTATTCATTATTATGCCAAGAAAAATGTTTGGAGGTTCTAGCAGAGGAGCCCAGTTACCTATATATCTTCCACCAAATAATGATTCTGTATTTGGGGGGAAGGCCTTCAGCATGCAGTTTCAGGAGGGGAGGGATGCACATGGAGCCGTGAGGGAGGAAGAGGGCACTTGCTTAGGCAGCAGTATTAGTCAGGTCAGCCGTTCTAATTCACGTGGTGATCATTGCCATCTATAGAGAGATTGTCCTAACATACAAAAAATTATTTAGAAAGTGAAGCTTTTATGTCTTTAAATTTTTTTTTTTGTTTGTTTTTGGGCAACACCCGGTGACGCTCAGGGGTTACTCTTGGTTATGCGTTCAGAAATCGCTCCTGGCTTGGGGGACCATATGGGACGCCGGGGGTGGGGGTGGGGGTGTGATCCATCCTAGGCTAGCGCAGGCAAAGCAGACAGACACCTTACTGCTGTGCCACCGCTCGGGCCCCATATGTCTTTAATTTTTAAGGTAAATTTGTTGACTTCATCTCCCCCAACATACTGGAAGTGGGAATTGAGACACTGGAGAATGTGGAGCCTTAAGCTGAACAGTGAAGAGAAACGATGCAGGAAATGGACTTGGAGGTGCAAGTTGGAGTCAAGAAGTAATAGTCCATAATGGAACATTCTAGTTAGGGGCAACATGAACAGAGTAAAGTTTGGATGAGCCTGGCATGTAGGAGAGAAGATACATACCCTCTCCTCCCCACAGCCTTGCTTTCTAGAACTTGCTTTAGCAATTGATCCAGGGAGGCAAACTCAGTGGGACTAGTCATCTTCATTCAGTTGACTTATAAGCATCTTTCCTGGGACCATCACAGTCATGCTATCAGCTTACCTTGCAGCAGCAGAGGATAGTTCATAATAATTTGCTCTTAAGAATTCCCTACTGGTGTGCTTGCAGCTTTGCAGCTTCACTGAAGAGCTGAAATTGGCACACACCTCAGTTTGATAGCATTAGCTCAGTATTAGAACATTAATCAAGGAGACGTAGGCATTTCAAAGGAAGAATTACAGTGTCTGATAGGTACTTTCAATATGGAGTTGTTTTGTCAGATGACCCCAGTAAATTACCAAATATTTAGAACTGACGATAAATCAAATGATGTGTGGCCTGTAGAAGTGAAGGTATTTAAATAATTAAGCAGTTCTTTCTAGAACCTCTTTATATGATGATTTTCTAGACTTCAAATCAGTTTTCCTCATGCAGCCTTTGTATAATATATAGTTATTTCAAATCAGCTTTACTTACTGAGCTTTTTCTAGTAATGGAGCGTTGTCAGCAAAAACTCTGTGTACCAGCAAATGGTGAATGATGGGCTCATGTCAGAAAGGAGCTTGAGAGGTGCTTTCTGTTGTTAGATGGATGGGTCTGGAGCAGGAGTTTGAAGCTCTCCAAATGTAATAGTTTCAGAGAAAAAGGTATGTCTGAAATAGGGATGAGTGCTCCATCATTCAAGGGCTGGTATTTCACACACCTAAGCCAAATACTACACATGATGTTTAAATTATAGCTTCAGGTTGAGATGGGTGGGAGATAGGCACAACTATTGAATATAATCTTGGTATGGCTTATGTTTCCCACTCCTCACACCTATTCTCTTTTTTTGGGGGGGCATACCCATTTGATGCTCAGGGGTTACTCCTGGCTAAGCGCTCAGAAATTGCCCCTGGCTTGGGGGAACCATATGGGACGCCGGGAGATCGAACCGTGGTCCTTCCTTGGCTAGCGCTTGCAAGGCAGACACCTTACCTCTAGTGCCACCTCACTGGCCCCTCCTGTTCTCTTCTTAATAGACCTTAATAGTTAGAGCAGAATGGAAGGAAGTAAGGCAGAAATGATAAAAAACAAAACAAAACAGGTTTAACATGCATCTCTGACCACCACCTCCATATGTTAGTGCTAGCCTTGGAGTTCCTTGAATATTTAAATGCTAAGAGTTTGTAAATGCTTTGGCTTGGGGCAAACTCTTGGAAAAGCAGACCTTGTTCGCATTGGCCCTGAGGACAGGAATTGGACTAATAGAGACTGGGCACAGGGCACTTTAAGGGTCTAAGACATTTATTTTTTTATTTTTTATTTTATCTTTTGTTTGTTTTTGGGTCACACCCAGCAGCGCTAAGGGGTTACTCCTGGCTCTATGCTCAGAAATCGCTCTTGGCAGACTCTGGGGACCATATGGGATGCCGGGATTCGAACCACTGTCCTTCGGCATGCAAGGCAAATGTACTACCTCCATGCTATTTCTCTGGCCCCCTGAGACATTAATACTATTTATAAAAAACCTCTGGGTTTAATTGCATGATTGGGCTGAGTTTGGTACAAAGTCTTGTCTCTGTTCTCAGTTGGTTGAAATGACCCCTCTGGTTGGGCCTTGACTGTTTCAAAGGGCTGCAGGGGAGAAGCATAGCTTCTGGCATAAACTAGGCCACTGAAATTTGGGGAGACTGTGGGCACTCAACTGTTTTACTGTGGAATTGTGTCAGTGGAGATTTTTAGAGATGACTATTCAGTAAAACCTGTGCTGTCAGCTAAAAGGCTTTTAGGACTTCATAATCAAGGCCTAGGATATTTTCCTTTTTCTTAAAATAAGAAAAAAAAAGCCTAGAGATTTCTCTTTCCTTTCCCCACATTAAAAAAAAATCATTAGCCTTCATATGAATTGAAAGGACTTCAAAACATTGGAAGAAAATAGTCTGAAAGCTCTGAATACGCTTGGCTTCTGGTAGGAATGGAGACTTGATAAAGAGGCATCTTCTGCACTGACAAGTATTTGTGTGCCAGCGTGGAGAAGGCTTTTGATGACAAAGCCTCTTAGTTTTCTATAGCTAACTTTCCTGAGGAGTTAGGAAACTCTAATAAAGTAAATAATGGGGATTAAAAAGTTTGCTCTAGCATCTTGCTTTTCATTTCTTTTTCTTTCTTTTTCTTTCTTTCTTTCTTCTTTCTTTCTTTCTTTCTTTCTTTCTTTCTTTCTTTCTTTCTTTCTTTCTTTCTTTCTTTCTTTCTTTCTTTCTTTCTTTCTTTCTTTCTTTCTTTCTTTCTTTCTTTCTTTCTTTCTTTCTTTATTTCTTTCTTTCTTTCTTCTTTCTTTCTTTCTTTCTTCTCTCTTCTCTCTCTCTCTCTCTCTCTCTCTCTCTCTTTCTTTCTTTCTTTCTTTCTTCTCTTCTCTTCTTTCTTCTCTTCTTTCTTTCTTTCTTCTTCTTTCTCTCTCTCTCTCTCTCTCTCTCTCTTTCTTTCTTTCTTTCTTTCTTTCTTTCTTTCTTTCTTTCTTTCTTTCTTTCTTTCTTTCTTTCTTTCTTTCTCTCTCTTTTCTTTTCTTTTCTCTTTTTTTCTTTCTTTCTTTTTTTCTTTTTTTTGTCTTTTGGTTTTTGAGACTCATTTACCAGACAAGAAGTAAGCAAGTAGCTGGACCAAGTTGGTGTCTGCCACTGGTCTCAGAGTTCTTAACTGTGTTTCTGTGTAAAGGTTTAGAGTTGGAAGTGATGCACATTTTGAACTTAGGGGAAAATTTAGATGGACTAATATATTGTCTGTAGAATGTGGGGCATCCAGTACAGATGCTTGGATGCTGCCCTGTCTTGTTTTCTGAAAGTATTAAGTCCTCCATCCCTTAATGGGAGTCAAATGAATGGGCCAACTGTGGTTGGAGAACATTTTATCTGTGTTCTTATGGGAGTTCTTCACCAGTTTATCTAAGATCATGTGTACTTTTTTCCAGAAAGAAATTAAAAAAATTGTAATCAAAGAAACTTGTAATGTTTACCTGTAATGCTTAAATGTGTCTCCAAAGAGTAGAGAAGTATTTGCTGCTTAGTTGCTTAGTAATGGGGAGTTAGGAGTTAGGATATTTCACTTGGTAGCAGTTACTATATTGGTAACAAAACTCTACACTAATTCCATTGGACTTATAGGGAAAAAAGGACATTTTATGAGGAGAGAATTAAAAGAAAGTCCATTTTATTAAAAATAAAAAATATAGGGGCTGGAGAGATAGCATGGAGGTAAGGCGTTTGCCTTGCATGCAGATGGACGATGGTTCAAATCCCGGCATCCCATATGGTCTCTCGAGCCTGCCAGGAGTGATTTCTGAGCATAGAGCCAGGAGGAACCCCTGAGCGCTTCTGGGTGTGACCCAAAAAGACAAAAAAAATTTAATTAGAATACTATTCTAATGAAACTAAAGAACTGGTATAGACATTCTTTTTTATCTATGAACTGGTGTCAAGGAATGAACATCCATTTATTGAATAATGTGAAGAACAAAATAGACCAAGACCAGAAATTGCTTCAACATTGGTTTTTGTAATAATTCCAGAAGTTTTCCTTGTAGCTATATATGAAAGTTACTGTTTTGGGTGTCCAATTATTTATTTGGGTCACTGAGTATCAAGATTCTTGTGAAAGAGGAAACAGAGTTTTGTGTGTTGTGGACTCTTCATTATCATCATTGTTATAGGGCGGGTTTTTTTTCTTTCAGTTTTACTACCTGTTCTGCTTGGGAGCTATTTCCAGTTAGTGCTCAGGGGTGTATAAGGACCAGGCAGTGAGAGGGAATAAAATTGAGGCTCCTGCATGGAGAACATACACTCCAAATACTCTGAGCCACTTTTGGGCCTGGTTTGTGATATACATTTAAAAATGGCTGATAAGTTGTACAAAGTCAGACTTTTGAGGGTATCTCTGAGCTTATTACAGCCTTTTTTGCTTTTCAGAGATGAAAAATGTCTGAGACTTTTAACCTTGGATGCTCTTCACCAAGTCTTGGTTAGCACTAGATATATTACATTAGTTGGGAATTATTTAGTTGTGAATAATGGAAAGATTCTAGGGAAGATTGGCAATGTAGGGAACAATAAGGAGTATTGGATTAATGTAATGTGAAAACTTATGATGACAAAATGGTACTAACTAGATGAGTAGAATAGATGGTCTGAGTAATGGCAATATTTACTAATTTTGGCTATGTGCCAGTGTAGGTGGTACTAGTGCTAAATATTTACATATATTTTCATTAACCCTCATAGTTAATATCCAATGGGATATTAATAGAGGGAGTAGCAGTAATTAATAAATAGAGAATTGCTGTGTCTGCCTTATGTAAATTTGTCTTCAGTCTTGCAGTAAAACTATGAAAGCAAGAGATAGCACACAAAAATGGAGTGTAGGCTTTGCATGCATGAGGTCTCAGTTCAATCTCTGTTACTGCCATTACCCTGGGCACTGCTAGGCGTGACCTCCAGACTGAACCACTTTAAAATGCACCAGGACCAAGGAGGGGTTTCCAGGAGGTACTCAGGGTTTATAGGACCCCTCCTGGTGATCCTTGGCTCAAAGAGGAGTCAGTGCAAGGAGACAGAGGATACAGTGATGCTTTGTACCCTGAGGTGCTTGGGTCCACCTCAGAGGTTTGAGGGTTTTCAGGTTTGCACTTGGTTTCCAGACCAGAGTCAGCAATACTCAACTCAAATGCCTTAACCCCTCTAAAATTTCTGAGGCCCAAGCAAGGTATTTTAATTTAGTTTTTAAAATTAAGTCACTACAAGTTATAGAATTAAAAAGTTGTTGATGGCTGAGTTTCAGTCAAACAATATTCCATCCCTTCACCAGTGTTCATTTTTTGCCACTTCCAGGTCATATTGATTACAGAAATGGCCTCTTCTATCTTATTTTTGCATCAGGAGCACAATAATACATTTTTCTTTGATTCACAATGTTTTCATTGTTCTCATGGATAAAGACAGTTCACAAATTAAATTAATATCCTCTTCCCACCTACCCCATATCACCATGAGGGAAAGAATTGGCATTATTAATAAAAATACATTTAGTTAGGACTTATTTTTAGAAATAAATTTTTCTGACTTGAAAAAATTATTGTTTGGTCACAGGCATTTTATTGTGTAGCGTAACATCATTATTGCATTGAGTATGTTACTATAGCTCCCAGTAACTCTTTTAAGATGTTTTGAGACCGTGCTTCATATTATAAGGGAAGTATTTGTCATTTGGACTCTTAGAATTGAATTTGCTTGAATTAATTATGATTTCTACTCCATTCCCTTGGGCAGTTTTGTGGGGGTAGAGGTAATCTTTTCTGATGTTGTATAGAAAATCAATTCTGACCCAGAGCACTGGCTAGTTGCTTGAATTGGGGAACTTGTCACCCACAGTATGGCCTTTATTTTCCATTTTTCTTGACTCTTTATTTTGTGTTCCTTTATCTGGGCTGGTTTAAGAAGCCACCAGGGCCAGGGAGCAGTACTTGAAGTGATGGACAAGGATATACTCCTTGTAAAGAAAATCACAAGGGCTCCAACTTGCGTAATAAAAGGCCTTGTCAGTGGCTTTTCTTGTGCAGCCTGGGTGTTTTTCCATTGAGAAACACTGACACTCTTCCTCTGGATTAGGGGTAAGACAAGTTGAATGGTGCTGGGTCATAATGTAGGGATTTGGTCTTAACTGGATTGGGAGTTTACATCTTATCTGATACTCTATAATCTTGCCCACCATTATTTTAAATATTTTTTATACATTTTAAGCATATGATATATGAAAATCCGTCATCTTTTAAAACCTTATAAACAAAACTTAAGAGCAAAAGCAATCGCTGGTCTTTGTATTCAATATAGCAAACATGATAGGTAAACTTACTATGTAAATAGCTATTACAAAAATAGAACGCCCAAATATTTATAGTGCAGCCATCAAAATGATTATTTTCAAGTTTTAAATGCCTTGAGAACATGCTCTCAAGAGAAATAAAGTTGAGCACAGGCGCAGGTTATAAAATCAAAGGTGCAGATGTCAGTGTTGACTGCTCTCCACTCAAAGGAAGGGCTAAAATTTTCCCCTTCCATCTGTCAGGGCAGCCTACAAGTCATTTCTTTCCTGACATGTGACCGTGATGCATGGGCTTTGCCATTCCAGCCAACTGACCCTTTTGCTGAAAGTTTAATAGGGGATAAATTCACATGTGAATTCATAATCCCCTTATCTGTGCTAAGAGCATTCTTGTTGGGAGTCTGCAACAAAAAGAATCTTAGATCTTGCAGTTTTGCTCTGACCCCACCTCTTGGCCTTCTTCCTGTTCTCTCTCTCCATCTTGGTTGAACACTGGAGGCATCTGCCTCTTGCCCAGTCCTCTTTGCCTGCAGTATGTTAAATGACATTTAAACTAAATAGATTCACATTGCTGCCAGTTGTCACAGCAAGGCAGTTAAGGAAGGATGGTGTTCATGAAGGGGAATACATCTGGGGCTTCTGAGAAGAGCCAACATGTACTTGTTCTCTTTGAGTATTTATTAATTTTGAACCTTATTCTCATTTATGTTGTGTAACTTTGGCTATAAATCCACCAAGTCAGAGGCCACAGCTTAAGTTTTGAAGATTTATTGTTAAAATTTGCTCTCTCCCTCATGCTTTTATTACTTTTTTCTCTCTCTCCCATGCCCATGGTATGGGTTACAGTTAATGTTATCTACATATGTCTATAAATACTGAAAATATTTTTGATACAATGTGCATTTAATCAACTTTTTGTTACTGTTATGCCGTTTGTGTGGAGGAAAATTGTTTCTGTCTTAATGTTCTATTGAAGTGCCTTTGGAGTGATGATATCATAATCACTTTAATACATTTAAAAGCTTCAAGGCTTAGCATTTATTGAACAAAGCTCATTGAAGGAATATAACGGATGTCTTGAGGCTTTCCGCTGCTGTAAAAAGGACAGTATTGTTCATGGCCTCGGTAAAAGAAAAACTGAATTTTATTTTACTTTGCACTGCATTGCAATTATATTTCAAAAGCTCTTCAAGTGTGACTAACAAAGGGGCTGTTTTTATGAATTGTTATAATTGCAGATCGCAGAGCTGACTGCAGTGAGCTTAACATTAATAATGGACAGCCATTTAAAACTTTATAACCAAGATCCAACCTTTGAGATCCTAAAAGATGACTTTCCCTTCTCATTTGGATGTCCTTGGAGAATGAGTCACCTGTGTTGGGAATTCAGTGGAAGACTATTTTTCTTGTGTTTGTTTGTTTTTGTTTTTTTGGGCTATGCTGGTGATGCTGCTCAGGAGTTACTCCTGGCTATGCGCTCAGAAATCAGATCATATGGGATGTGGGGGATGGAACTGAGTTCCGTCTTGGGTCAGCTGCATGCAAGGCAAATGCTCTATTGCTGCACTATCACTCTGGCCCCAGAGACTATTGTTCTTTGTGTGTGTTTGTATGTGTGTGTAGTGTGTGTATGTGCATTTTTATTTTTTATTAACATTTTTAAACACCTTGATTACAAATATGATTATAGTTGGGTTTCAGTCATATAAAGAACACCCCCCTTTACCAGTGCAACATTCCCATCATCAATGACCCAAATCTCCCTCCCCCTCCACCTGTACTCTAGACAGGCTTTCTGCTTCCCTCATTTATTCATATTGTTATGATAGTTCTCAGTGTAGTTATTTCTCTAATTGCACTCACCAGGAGACTATTATTCTTAAGAATCTTGAATTTCCTTTGGAGACCTAGAGAGTGGGGTGAGGATAGTGTGTGTGTGTGTGTGTGTGTGTGTGTGTGTGTGTGTGTGTGTGTGTAAGATATAATGGAAGATAGTCATCCTCCTGGTCGAGATGCTTAAATTGCATCCTTGGAATGTGCACCTCATGGAACCTTGTATTTATCTTCCCTGTTACTGAGTCACCTCTTAATATTGCCCTCATAATTGTTTGTCTGGTGCAACATCTCATAGAGTACAGGCCTAGTCTCTGGAATGATTTTGAAGAATCTTTATTCCACTCAGTTGCAGTGAGGGAAAAGAGTAACTGGAAAGACACAACTAGTTTTCATTTTTTTTCTTTTTTTTAATTTAAAAAATATCAGCTTATTTATCTGGAGAGGGGGTGGTTGGAATTCATGCCTGGAGGTGCTCAGGGGCCATTTCTTCCTAGCTCTGTACTCAAGAGCAATCCCCAGAGACCATATGCAGTGTTGGGAGATTTGAAACAGGGTTGGCTGCATGCAAGGAAAATGTTTCACTTCACAAATATATGATATCTCGGCCCCCATGTCCCATTTATTGTTTCCCATTTCTAATTTATTATTATTTCTTGCATAAATTCTGATCTTGAAATTTCCTGGCTGACTTGCCCAAAATTTACTTGTTTAAAGCATGCATTTATTTCTCCCTTCAAATTTTCTGTAAAGGAAAGTAAGCATTTAAGAGCTCACTCACTCTGAGTAGG
This sequence comes from Suncus etruscus, assembly GCF_024139225.1. Taxonomy (NCBI): domain Eukaryota; kingdom Metazoa; phylum Chordata; class Mammalia; order Eulipotyphla; family Soricidae; genus Suncus; species Suncus etruscus. Next base: position 49,988,076 of record NC_064862.1, on the reverse strand, counting down.
ACTTCTGAAACCTACTTCATTATCAATTCAATTGATCTTTACCTTTTCATAAAAGGTAGAATGCCCCAAACAGCTGAATTTTCTTTAAATAGTGGATTTGACTTACTTGCTTGAAAATGGTGGTCTATCTGTCATCTATCTATCCATCATCTATCTATCTATCTATCTATCTATCTATCTATCTATCTATCTATCTATCTATCTATCTATCTATCTATCTATCTACCTACCTATATCTATCTATCTACCTACCTACCTACCTATATCTATCTATAGATAGATAGATAGATAGATAGATAGATAGATAGATAGATAGAGAGAGAGAGAGAGAGGAGAGAGAGAGGTATGTTGCTACTTTTGTGGTAACCAGAACTATGACTAGAGTGTTGTACTTTGGCTAGCTATTGTTAAAAACTACTTAAAAAAGATAACAATTTTTCACACATCTGCTTCTTATTTTGTGATGTTTATTGAGGTATTGTGATGTCAATATTGTTGATGATTTCATGCATTTATCATTCCAACACCACATCATCACTAGTAGCCACTTCCTTTAACCAAGGTTCAAAGGGTTCCTTCCCATTTAGCACTACTGGCACTTAAGCCCCAAGCTTATTTAGTTTGGTTACCTTGGGCCATTTGTTGCTTCTTTACTGTATATCTTTCAATCCCACATATGGAAAAGACCATTCAGTATCCATCTTTTTCTTCTAACTTAGTTCACTCAGCATGAAACCCTCTAGTTCTATCCACACTTATATTTCTTTATGGTAGAATTAGGCTTATTTTTATGAGGTAATATCAATTACTATTATTGGCTTAAATAGGATTTGTATTTGTTTCTTTTTCTTTTTTCTTTATTTAAACATATTGATTACAAATATGATTGTGATTAGGTTTCAGTCATGTAAAGAACACCCCCCTTCACCAGTGCAATATTCCCACCACCAAGGTCCCAAATCTCCTTCCATCCCACCCCACCCCCACCTGTACTCTAGACAGGCTTTCCAGTTCCCTCATTCATTCACATGATTATGGTAGTTCTCAGTGTAGTTATTTCTATAACTGCACTCACCACTCTTTGTGGTGAGCTTCATGAAGTGAGCTGGAAGTTCCAGCCCTCCTTTCATTGTCTCTGAGGATTGTTGCAAACATGACTTTTATTTTTCTTAAAACCCATAGATGAGTGAGACTATTCTGCATCTCTTTTTCCCTCTGACTTATTTCACTCAGCATGATAGACTCCATGTACATCCATGTATAGGAAAATTTTATGACTTCATCTCTCCTGACGGCTGCATAATATTCCATTGTGTATATGTACCACAGTTTCTTTAGCCATTCATCTGTTGAAGGGCATCTTGGTTGTTTCCAGAGCCTGGCTATTATGAATAGTGCTGCAATAAATAAATAAATATAAATAAATATGTGAGGAAGGGGTTTTTGTATTGTATTCTTGTGTTCCTAGGGTATATCCCTAGGAGTGGAATAGCTGGGTCGAATGGGAGCTCAATTTCCAGTTTTTGGAGGAATCTCCATATTGCTTTCCATAGAGGTTGGAGTAGATGGTATTCCCACCAGCAGTGGATAAGAGTTCCTTTCTCTCCACATCCCCGCCAGCACCAATTGTTCTCATTCTTTGTGATGTGTGCCAATCTCTGTGGTGTGAGATGGTATTTCATCGTTGTTTTGATTTGCATCTCCCTGATGATCAGTAACGAGGAACATTTTTTCATGTGCCTTTTGGCCATTTGTATTTCTTTTTTTTTTTTTATCAAAGTGTCTGATCATTTCTTCTCCCCATTTTTTGATGAGATTAGATGTTTTTTTCTTGTAAAGTTCTGTCAGTGCCCTGTATATTTTGGATATTAGCCCCTTATCTGATGGGTATTGGGTAAATAGTTTCTCCCACACAGTGGGTGGCTCTTGTATCCTGGGCACTATTTCTTTTGAGGTGCAGAAGCTTCTCAGCTTAATGTATTCACATCTGTTGATCTCTGCTTCCACTTGCTTGGAAAGTGCAGTTTCCTCCTTGAAGATGCCTGTAGTCTCAATGTCATGGAGTGTTTTACCTATGTGTTGTTCTATATATCTTATGGTATCAGGTCTGATATCAAGGTCTTTAATCTGTTTGATTATACCTCCGTACATGATGTTAACTGGGGGTCTATGTTCGCATTTTTGCAAGTGGCTAACCAGTTCTGCCAGCACCACTTGTTGAAGAGGTTTTCCCTGCTCCACTTAGGATTTCTTGCTCCTTTGTCAAAGATTAGGTGATTGTATGTCTGGGGAACATTGTCTGAGAACTCAAACCTATTCCACTGACCTGAGGGTCTGTCTTTATTCCAATACCATGCTTTTTTGATAACTATTGCTTTGTAGTACAGTTTAAAGTTGGGGAAAGTAATGCCTCCCATTTTTTTTTCCCTAAAAGTGCTTCAGCTATTCGAGGGTGTTTATTTTTCCAGATGAACTTCATAAGTGTTTGATCCACTTCTTTGAAGAATGTCACGGGTATCTTTAGAGGGATTGCATTAAATCTGTACAATGCTTTGGGGAGTATTGTCATTTTAATGATGTTAATTCTGCCAATCCATGAGCAGGGCATGTGCTTCCATTTCTGCGTGTCCTCTCTTATTTCTTGGAGCAGGGCTTTATAGTTTTCTTTGTATAGATCCTTCACGTCTTTAGTTAAGTTGACTCCAAGATATTTGAGTTTGTGTGGCACTAATGTGAATGGGATTGCTTTCTTGACGTCCATCTCTTCCCTATCATTATTGGTGTATAAAAAGGCCATTGATTTCTGCGTGTTAATTTTGTTGCCTGCCACCTTGCTATCTGAGTCTATTGTTTCTAGAAGCTTTTTGGTAGAGTCTTTAGGGTTTTCTAAGTAGAGTATCATGTCATCAGCAACAGTGAGAGCTTGACTTCTTCCTTTCCTATCTGGATTCCCTTGATATCTTTTTCTTGCCTGCACTTCCAGTACTATATTGAAGAGGAGTGGTGAGAGCGGATAGCCTTATCTTGTACCAGAATTTAGAGGAAAGGCTTTTAGTTTTTCTCCACTGAGGATAATATTTGCCATTGGCTTGTGGTAGATAGCTTTAACTAGATTGAGAAAGGATCCTTTCATTCCCATCTTGCTGAGAGTTTTTTTTTTGACATTTTTATGTTTATTTTTTTATTTAAACACCTTGATTACATATATGATTGTGTTTGGGTTTCAGTCATGTAAAGAACACCACCCATCACCAGTGCAACATTCCCATCACCAATGTCCCAAGTCTCCCTCCTCCCCACCTGACCCCCGCCTGTACTCTAAACAGGCTCTCCATTTCCCTCATACATTCTCATTATTAGGACAGTTTAAAATGTAGCTATTTCTCTAACTAAACTCATCACTCTTTGTGGTGAGCTTCCTGTGGTGAGCTGGAACTTCCAGCTCTTTTCTCTTTTGTGTCTGAAAATTATTATTGCAAGAATGTTTTTCATTTTTCTTAAAACCCATAGATGAGTGAGACCATTCTGCGTTTCTCTCTCTCTCTCTCTCTCTCTCTCTGACTTATTTCACTCAGCATAATAGATTCCGTGTACATCCATGTATAGGAAAATTTCATGACTTCATCTCTCCTGACAGCTGCATAATATTCCATTGTGTATATGTACCACAGTTTCTTTAGCCATTCGTCTGTTGAAGGGCATCTTGGTTGTTTCCAGAGTCTTGCTATGGTAAATAGTGCTGCAATGAATATAGGTGTAAGGAAGGGGTTGCTGAGAGTTTTGATCAAGAATGGGTGTTGGACTTTATCAAATGCTTTTTCTCTTCGTCTATTGATATGATCATGTGATTTTTATTTTTCTTGTTGTTGATGTGTATGATGTTGATAGATTTATGGATGTTAAACCATCCTTGCATTCCTGGAATGAAACCTATTCTGTCGTAGTGTATGATCTTCTTCATGATGCATTGAATCCTATTTGCCAGGATTTTGTTGAGGATCTTTGCATCTGCATTCATCAGGGATATTGGTCTGTAATTTTCTTTTTTGGCTGCATCTCTGTCTGGTTTAGGTATCAAGGCGATGTTGGCTTCATAAAAGCTGTTTGGGAGTGTTCCTGTTTTTCAATTTCATGAAAGAACCTGGCTAGAATTGGTAGTAGCTCCTCTGGAAAGGTTTGAAAGAATTCATTAGTAAATCCATCTGGGCCTGGGCTTTTCTTTTTGGGCAGATGTTTGATTACAGTTTCAATTTCTCAATAGTGATGGGGGTGTTTAGATATGCTACATCCTCCTTACTTAACTGTGGAAGGTTATAAGTTGTGGGTGTACCTATTTAAGACCCTAGACCCACCCTTTTCTGGGAGAGGTCTTGGGAACCAGATAGTAGGTGTAACCTTACCTGCTAGACCCTCCCATTCCTGGGAGGGGTCGGGGAAAAGGTAGATAAGGCTTGGACCAAGGGAATTCGGCCCTTTTGGCTTGTTGCCCTTTTGGCTCTTGGCCCTTTTTGCGCTGTTGTGCGCTCTGGCTTCTGGGTTTCTGTGTTCTGGTCTTTGACCAGCATGGAACCCAAAGGGAAGATGGCTAACAGAAGATAAGATGCAGGGCTAGCTAAGAATAACTAGTGCTTAAAAGGTTATGAGATAGGCCACACACATGTGGTGATTAGGGCCTGAATAAAGATGATTCTTCCTGAAGCCTGCCTGTGAGTGAGTCTTGATTACGCCGATGACCTGGGCCTGGAATCCGCCAGCTGGATGGGGATGAAGCCACGTGGTTGGGGCCTAAGCACAAAGGCCTCCATCCATCGCCATCCAGCACCATCGTTAATTATTTCATGCTACAATAAGTGTCCAAGAATTTATCCATTTCTTCTAGGTTCTCATGTTTAGTAGCATAAAGTTTCTCAAAGTAGTCTCTGATTCCCCTTTGGATCTCTGCAATATCTGTCGTGATCTCCCCCTTTTCATTTCTAATACGGTTATCAGGTTTCTCTCTTTGTTAGTTTTGCCAATAGTCTATCAATCTTGTTTATTTTTTCAAAGAATCAACTTCTGCTTTAGTTGATCTTTCGGATTGTTTTTTGGGTTTCCACTTCGTTGATTTCTTCTCTCAGCTTTGTTATTTCCTTCTGTCTCCCTATTTTTGGGTCCTTTTGTTGAGCACTTTATAATTCTATGAGCTGCGTCATTAAGCGATTCAGGTAGGCCCCTTCTTCCTTCCTGATGTGTGCTTGCATATCTATAAATTTTCCTCTGAGGACCACTTTTGCTGTGTCCCATAGATTCCAGCAGTTTGTGTCTTCATAATCATTTGTTTCCAGGAAAGTTTTGATTTCCTCTTTGATTTCATCTCAGACCCACTGTATTTCAGTAGCAGGCTGTTTAATTTCCAATTGTTAAAGTTTTTCTTCTGTGTGCCTTTGTAATTCACATTTAATTTCAGAGCCTTGTGGTCAGCAAAGATAGCCTGCAAGATTTCTATCCTCTTGATTTTATGAAGGTATGTTTTATGTGTCAGCATGTAGTCTATTCTGGAGAATGACCCATGTACATTGGAGAAGAATGTGTATCCAAGTTTTTTGGGGTGGAGTGTCCTATATATATCTACTAGTCCTCTTTCTTCCAGTACTCTTTTCAGGGCTTGTATGTTTTAGTTGGGTTTCAGTCTGGTTGACCTATCAAGTGTTGACAGGGTCGTATTGAGGTCTCCCACAATTATTGTGCTATTATTGACATCTTCTTTCAGATTTGTCAGTGATTGTATTAGATAATTTGCTGGTCTCTCATTGGGTGCATATATGTTGTTGTTGTTGTTGTTGTTGTTTGGTTTTTTGGGCCACACCCGTTTGATGCTCAGGGGTTACTCCTGGCTAAGCGCTCAGAAATTGCCCCTGGCTTGGGGGGACCATATGGGACGCCGGGGGATCGAACCGCAGTCCTTCCTTGGCTAGTGCTTGCAAGGCAGACACCTTACCTTTAGCACCACCTAGCTGGTCCCGGGTGCATATATGTTTAATAGTTTGATTTCTACCTGTTGCACATATCCCTTGATTAGTACATAGTGTCCATCTTTGTCCCTTACAACTTTTCTGAGTATAAAGTTGGTGTCATCAGATATTAATATGGCTACCCCAGCTTTTTTAATGGTGATGTTTGATTGGATGATTTTCCTCCAGCCTTTGATTTTGAGTCTATGTTTTTTCTGACTATTCAGGTGTGTTTCTTGTAGCCAGCAGAAGGTTGGATTCATCTTTTTGACCCATTTTGTCACTCTGTGTCTTTTAGTTGGTGAATTTAGTCGATTGACATTGAGGGAGATGATTGTCATAGGATTTAATGTCATCTTTGTAGATAAGTTTGCTGTGTTTGTTGGTCTCTCTTGTCTTAAAGTAGATCTTTCAGTTTTTCCTTTAAGGCTGGTTTTTCATCTGTGAAGTTTATGAGCTGTTGTTTATCCATGAAACTATGTATCTTTCCTTCAAACCTGAACGTGAGTTGGGCTGGGCGCAGTATTCTCAGTGAGGCATCCATTTCATTCAGTCTTGTCACAATATCCCACCACTGTCTTCTGGCCTTGAGAGTTTCTTGTGACATGTCTGCTGTAAGCCTTAGGGATGCTCCTTTGAATGTAATTTTCTTTTTTGAACTTGCTGCTTTCAGTATTCTATCTCTATCTGTGGGATTTGTCATCATAATGCGGATGTGTCTTAGGGTGTTTTTCTTTGGGTCTCTTTTAGCTGGTACTCTTCGGGCATGCAGGATTTGATTGCATGTAGTTTTTAACTCTGGGAGTATCTCTTTGATTATGTCTTTGACAGTTGATTCTTCCTGGAGATCTACCTGGGCCTCTTGGACTCCAATGATTCTTATGTTGTTTCTGTTGAGTTTATCAAAGAGTTCTATTTTCATCTGTTTACATTCCTTGAGTACCTTTTCCATTGCCTGATCATTTGTCTTAAGGTTCTTTTCCCATTTCTTCTGCTGTGTTGAGTTTTTCTGCATCTCATCTTCCAGAACGCCAATTCTGTCCTCAGCTGCTGTTACCCTGCTGGCGAGGCCATCCACTGAGATTTTCAGTTGAGCTACCGTGTTTTTCAGATCTGTTATTTCAGTTTGGAGTTTTCTGATTTCTGTCTTTGTGTTCTGTTCAGATCGATCTATGCTTTCTTTGAGTTCTACAAACATCTTCCATATTTCTATTTTAAGTTCCTTATCTGAGAGGTTAATCAGATGGTTGGAATTTTTTAGGTCATCCAACCTATCATCTTCACTTTCTGTGCATGGTGTTTGCCTGCGAGGTTTCCCCATTGTCACACTTGTAGTGTGATTTTTCTCTGCGAGTTGTGGTGGGGTTCATTGGTTAGAGTGCATGGCCACGAAGCGAAGCGGAGCAGCCGTGCTCTTCTGGAGCCTCTGGGAGAGCTATTTTTCTGGGACCTTTTTGCCCCACTCCCAAGAGGTTCAGGAGACAGGACAGTGGAAAAACACACAAGGCAACACAGTTTCTCACATTCGGGAACCCCTGGGCGGGCATAGATATTCCCAGCCTGACGTCACAAACAAGGGACTTGCCTTTCTGCAGAATACTGCAGATAGCTGGTTTTCATGGTCGGATACAGTTCCTTGGCGTTCGGCCCTTGGATGAGCCTCTGGGAGAGCTATTTTTCTGGGCCCTTTTCGGCCCACTCCCAAGTGGTTCAGGAGACAGGACAGTGGAAAAACACACAAGGCAACACTTACAGTTTCTCTTGTCTATTTTTCATGTCGATGATGATTAGAGACTGACAATTATGATTAGAGACTGACAATTACCAGGGACTAAGGCCTTTTCTAGCTTTCTACTTGCTGGCTCTAGAGTATGGTATATTGAAATTTACTACATGGTCTAAAATGGACATGATTTAGTCATTATATTTTAGACTGGCAGCAGGAGAAAAGGCACCAAAAAGACAGCTTTTCTTCCATTGTAGGCGATCTTCTTAGAAGTTTGACACAACAGTCTAGATGTAAGGTTAGTCTTAGCTGCAAGGGAGGCAAGGAAACCTGTTTTGTAGCTACTTGGTAGTAGATCTCCTAAAATTTGAGATTCTATACCCCCAGAGATAAAGGGAAAATGTATATTAATTAAGATAGCCTCTTATTACCTTTGCCATGCCATGTATCAATCTACTCATCTGTCTTAAGTCTCTTTCTCTCATGTACACTTTTGCTGTTGTTTTGTTTTTGGGCTACACCCTTTGCCTCTTAGGGATTACTTCTGTATCTGCACCCAGGTGAGGTGGGACCATGTGGAATGCTGGGGTTCAAACCCAGGTTGTCTGCATAGAAGGCAAGTATCTGCTATACTAGCTCTTTGGCCCCAAAGGCACTATTTTAACACTTGAACCTGTTCCTCTTCAGTTTTATATAGACATTCAATAGACAGGTTTTTTTATGACTTATTTTCCCTTTTAAGGTTTCCCTTGATGTTTGTATTAACCTGCTTTTATCAATATTAAGATGCTGGGGACAGCGGAGGAAGCCTTTTCTTGAGTGCCAAGTCTTTATTTCTCCTTGTAATATTTTTTATGCAGCTAAAACATCAAGGCTTGTCTTATAGAAGAAAAGGTGACCAAAGAGCTGCCAGAGCGATTCTGGGATGCCTCACATCGATCTTTTAGCTTTTTATGGGATCACAGCTGTCACTTTTCTTCAGACTCTGCAGGCATGTGGGCAGAGAGAAACACCCCCCAGGCCTAAAGTCCTGTGGCTTTTTAGAAATGAAATATTTTCTACCTCACGGAAATCCTGGAATTTGGAAGTAAGGCAAATATTGTGTGTTTTCCTTCCTGGGAACAGAGTGCTTTAAATAATTCCCAGAAGATGGAGGTAGTGCCTCAGGGTGGCTCCTAGGTAGTTTCAGATTTTGCAAGTCCAGGTGATGGAACTTACTGTGGCCCCTGGGCTCCATGTGAGCTTGTTTCTTTCCACTGAGCAGGATTTTGCTGCAGAGGACATTACTGTGCCCTTTTGTGTATTTTGGCCCATTTTACTCTCTGTTCCTTGAGTCTTCCTGTAACATGAAACTCTGGAATTTTGATGAGAACTATAGATCTTCTAGAAAAGTGCTCTTAAGCATGCACAAATGTGTCTTAACCATAATTTCAGGTGATCTGTGGCCCTATTTCTCAATTCCCAGGGATCCTCTGTTAACTTAATATTTTTAAGGATGTAGATATTGACAGTGTTAACAACAGGAGATAGAAGATATATGTAGGGCCCAGAGAGATAGCATGGAGGTAAGGCATTTGCCTTTCATGCTGAAGGTCATTGGTTCAAATCCTGGCATCCCATATGGTCCCCCGAGCCTGCCAGGAGCGATTTCTGAGCATGGAGCCAAGAGTAACCTCTGAGCGCTGCCGTGTGTGACCCAAAAACCAATATATATATATATATATATATATATATATATATAAGTGAGGTCCCCATTCTAGGTGTGGGCCTCACCTAGAATGAGATCAAGTAATTGAGATTAGTGAGTGAGTTTGTGTGGCTTTCATGGTTGCAGAATCTACTAGAGGCCAATTGGAAGATTGTTCTTCCAATTTTATTATGAAAATTTCAATCATACAGAAAGTTAAAAGATACAGGGAAAACAGTCTTAGGGGGTAATCTGGTTTCCTTCATGATAATTTTACTTTTCTGACTTTTTGTGTTTGTTTTTTGTCACAAGGAATGGTTCTCTGGCCACTCTTGACTCTGAGCTCAGGAGTGACCCCTGGTGGTGGTCTGGTGGAGGGGGGACTTAAATGTAGTACTACAGGTTAGTAGAATGAAGGAGAAACATGTACTGTCCAGTCCCTACTCTGCTTGCTTTATTCAGCCTCCATCCTTCAGATATACATTTTGGTACATGTCAAGGAATTTTCAGACATTTGTCGCCTCCACTATAAACATCCAGGATCATATTATTTACTAGTCTGATATATTAGCTTTTCTTTTGCAAAAGGCATAGGCCTAAATCCGATATATTAGTTTTTCCTTTGAGACAAGCATCGGCACAAGCTCAACAACTCTGAGTTGTGCATCTGTGTGATTCAGTTTCATAATAAAATGTAAAAACTCAACCCAGAAGGCTCTCTCATTTGCCTTCTCAATTATTTCTTGTTCCATCCACTCAGGAGGCACTCACTGTTCATTTTTTTCTGTAATAGCTTAATTCCTTATTAAATGGATTAGACGTATGTTTTCTTTGTTTCTTTAACCAATGTAGTGTGTCTGAATTTCATTCATCTTGTATACATCAATAATTTTATCTTTATTTTTTTGAATAATATCAAAGTGGAATTTGTGGATCTTAGATTATTAGATGTTTATCTTTTAATTTCTGACATTTAAACATTATTTTTGAAAAATTTTAAAGAACCATGATATGCAAAGTTATTGATAGTTGGGTTTTAGGCATATAATATTTCAATACCCTTCCCAACTACCAGTGTCAACTCCCATCACTACTGTTTTCAACTCTATCATTTTCCCCCAACTCCCTACCTTGACAGGTACATTACAAAGTTCAGTGGTTGCAGCTTAGATCTCATATTATCAGTGCTGTCGAGTCTATTCTTTGAGCTTTGAAATGATAGCTACACCACTCTCTACACCACTCTCCTAAATCAATATTACTGAAGCCCTGACCCTGTTTCTCCGGTTCTTCCCTTTTTCATCGTCTTCCATCTGCCTTGATTTCTTTCCTTGTCTGTTCTCTCTGTGCTCTGAAATCAGGGGTGACCTAGGCATCCCCCATTATTACATTTTCTTATCCAGTTATTATATATGCCACAGATAAGTGAGATCATCCTGTGTTTTTCTTCCTTCTTCTAGCTTACTTCATTGAATATGGTATCTTCTAGTTCCAACAAGGTTGCAGTAAATCCCATGATCTCATCACTTCTTGCAGTGGCATAGTATTCCTTTGTGTATATATACCACATCTTCATAATCAGTTAATCTGTGTTGGACATCTAGGTTGTTTCCATATTTTAGCTATTGTACTAAGTGCAGCAATAAATGATGTACAGACATCCTTTTGGATGAAAGCTTTTCTGTCCTGGGGATACATACCCCAAAGTAGAATTGCTGAATCATATGGCAACTCAATTCTGAGTTTACTGAGCACCCTCTATACTGTTTCCCCAGGAAATGAGCCAGACAACATTTCTCCTAACAGTAGATGAGTTTCTTTTTTCACCATATTCCTCCCAGCACAGATTGTTCTTACTATTTGATATGTGCCTTTCTTACTGGTGTGAAATGATATCTCATTGTTGTCTTGATTTGGATTTCTCTAATGATTAGTGATGCCTACATCAAATTAAAGAGTTTCTGCATGGCAAAAGAAACATGGACTAAAACAGAAAGAAACCTAACTGAATGGGAAAAAATTTTGCATTCACACATCAAATAAAGGCTTAATATTCAGAATATATAAAGTACTAACAAAGATCAACAAAAATACTAAAAACCCTACCCAAAAAGGGGGAGAGGAAATGAACAGATTATTTTCAGAGGACGATAAGACAGATCATCAATAGGCGTATGAAAATAATTTTTTTTTTGTTTTTGGGCCACACCCAGTACTTGGTGACACTCTGGGGTTACTTCTGGCTATGTGCTCAGAAATTGCTCCTGGCTTGGGAGACCATATGGGACGCTGGGGATCAAACCCAGGTCCATTCTGGGTCAGCCACATGCAAGGCAAACACCCTACTGCTGTGCTATCGCTCCGGCCCTGAAAAAAAATTTTTTAAAAAAGGAAATTGTCGGCTTCTTCTGAGGAAACTGAGGACCTGAAGGGAGCCCTGTCCTACTCTTCTCTGTCTTTCCTGAACTCTGGAAGCTCTCCTCAGAGCCCTGGGAAGCAAACCCCCAAAAAACTACATTTGGAAGCTAGCCAGCGAGCCAGTGAGTGAGTAAGAAATGGCTGCATGTGGGGGTTTCCAGGCAGAGTGCTGATTACTCTACCTGCAGAGTCTCCACCCGGCTGTGCTCCTTCTGAGGAAACTGAGGACCTGAAGGGAGCCCTGTCCTACTCTTCTCTGTCTTTCCTGAACTCTGGAAGCTCACCTCAGAGCCCTGGGAAGCAAACCCCCCAAAAACTGAAGCTACCCAGCAACTCTCCTCAGAGTCTTGGGAAGCGACCCCAAAAATACAGCATTCTGAAGCTGCCAAGCAAGCGAGTGAAAACTACACCTGTCCAGTGGGGCCCGACTGTGAAAAACTGTGAGTTTTTTGCCTGTGTGTGTCTCTCTACTATCCTGCTGCGTGAACCTCCTGAGAGTGGGCTGAAAAGAGGCTCCAGAAGGCACTTAGCTCCACTTCGCTACGCAGCCGTGCTCTCTTTCAAAAAAAATAACACCATCACAAGAAGAAAAAAAAACACACTAAGAACTGTGTTGGATCACAGAAGCAAGAACTTCTCTCCAGACTGTCTTCTCTGCTGCGTGCTCGGGCCTAAGATTTGATCCTGTGTGAGGCTTCATCCACGGAGGACTCCCCTACCTTGGAGGCAAGCAGGCCCATCCAGAAAGGGCGGAGCCAGAGAAGTGTGCTGCCTGCATCATATAACCAATGAATACCACCACAACACGTAGAAAAACCCACAATACAAGTGTGACAATGGGGAAACAACACAGGCCAGCATCAGACATAGAGAATGAAGATGACAATTCTGATGACCAGTTAATGACCAACCAACTAATCAACCTCTCAGATAAGGACTTTAGAGTAGCAATATGGAAGATGCTCAAAGACCTCCAAAAAACCATGGATAGAGTGGAACAGAACACTAATAATAATCAAGAAAATATGAAGACAGAAATCACAAAACTCCAAACTGAAATAACATGTCAACTAACAGGCCTGAAAAAATCAGTAAACGAAGTGAATGACAAAATGGATAAGCTCTGGGACAGGGTATCAGAAGCTGAGAATAGACTTGGTGCTGTGGAAGATGAGATACATAACAATTCCATACAGCAGGAGAGATTGGAAAAAAAACTTAAAGCAAATGAACAGACAATGGAAAAATTAGTCAAAGAATGGGAACAGATGAAAATAGAAGTCTATGATAAGATCAACAGAAACAACTTAAGAATCATTGGAGTCCCAGAGACCCAGGAAGAAAATTTCCAGGAAGAATCAACGGTCAAGAACATCATTAAAGAGAAACTTCCAGAGCTAAAGAATATATGTGATCAAATCCTGCATGCTCGAAGAGTACCAACCAAAAGAGACCCAAGAAAAACCACCCCAAGACATATCCTAGTCACAATGACAAATCCCACAGATAGAGGCAGAATTCTGAAAACAGCAAGATCAAAAGGGGAAATTACATTCAAGCAAGCATCCTTGAGATTTACAGCAGACCTGTCACCAGAAACACTCAATGCCAGAAAGCAGTGGTGGGATATTGTGACAAGACTGAATGAAATGAATGCTTCACCTAGAATACTGTACCCAGCAAAACTCACTTTCCGGTTTGACGGAAGAATACATGGTTTCACAGACAAAAAACAGCTCAGAAACTTTATAGACTCAAAACCAGTCTTAAGAGAAAAACTGAAAGACCTAATTTAAAACAAGACTAACCAAAAGACACACCAAATTTCGATATAAAGATGGCATTAAATCCCAGGACAATTCTTTCTCTCAACGTCAATGGACTAAATGCACCAGTTAAGAGACACAGAGTGGCTAAATGGATCAAAAAACTCAATCCAACCTTCTGCTGCCTACAAGAAACGCACCTGAATAGTCAGAACAAAAATAGACTCAAAATAAAAGGCTGGAGAAAAATTATCCAAGCAAACAACACCCATAAAAAAGCTGGAGTGGCCATACTAATATCAGATAATGCAAACTTTATACTCAGGAAGGTTGTAAGGGACAAAGATGGACATTTTATATTAATCAAGGGGTATGTAGAGCAGGAAGAAATAACTCTCCTAAACATATATGCACCAAATGAGGGGCCAGCAAAATATTTAAAACAACTGTTGACAAATCTGAAAAACAATATCAATAACAACACAATAATTGTGGGGGACCTCAACACTGCTTTGTCAACATTGGATAGGTCAACCAGACTGAAACCCAACAAGAATATACTAGACCTGAGGAGAGAAATGGAAGAAAGAGGCCTAGTGGATATATATAGGACACTCCATCCCCAGAAACCTGGATACACATTCTTCTCCAATGTACATGGGACATTCTCCAGGATAGACTACATGCTGGCACATAAAACATACCTCCATAAGATCAAGAGGATAGAAATTTTGCAGACTACCTTCGCTGACCACAAGGCTCTGAAATTATTATTATTATTATTATTGTTATTATTTATTTTTCCAAAGGGACTCAGAAGAGAAACTTTAACACCTGGAAGTTAAACAACCTCATACTCAATAACCAGTGGGTCCGAGATGAAATCAAGGAGGAAATCAAAAGGTTCCTTGAAACAAATGACAATAAAGACACAAACTATCAGAACTTATGGGACACAGCAAAAGCAGTACTGAGAGGAAAATTTATAGCTTTGCAAGCACACATCAGGAAGGAAGAAGGAGCTTATCTGAGTAGCTTAATGACACAGCTAATAGAACTAGAAAGTACTCAACAAAAGGACCCAAAAATAGGAAGACAGAAGGAAATAACAAAGCTGAGAGCAGAAATCAACGAAGTGGAAACCCAAAAAACAGTCCGAAAGATCAACGAAAGCAGAAGTTGGTTCTTTGAAAAAATAAACAAGATTGATAGACCACTGGCAAACCTAACAAAGAAAGAGAGAGAGAGAAACTTGATAACTCGTATTAGGAATGAAAAAGGAGAGATCACTACTGATATGACAGAGATTCAAAGGGTAATCAGAAACTACTTTGAAAAACTCTATGCCACTAAAAATGAGAACCTGGAAGAAATGGATAAATTCTTGGACTCTTATAATCTTCCACGGTTGAAAAAAGAGGATGTAGCATATCTAAACACCCCCATCACCATTGATGAAATAAAAATGGTAATCAAAAGTCTGCCCAAAAACAAAAGCCCAGGCCCAGATGGATTCACTAATGAATTCTATCAAACTTTCCAAGAGGAACTACTACCAATCCTGGCAAGACTCTTTCATGAAATTGAACAAGTGGAAACACTCCCAAATAGCTTTTATGAAGCCAACATCACCTTGATACCTAAACCAGACAGAGATGCTACGAAAAAATAAAATTACAGACCAATATCGCTGATGAATGCAGATGCAAAGATCCTCAACAAAATCCTGGAAAATAGGATTCAATACCTCATTAAGAAGATCATCCACTACGATCAAGTAGGTTTCATCCCAGGAATGCAAGGATGGTTTAACATCCGTAAGTCTATCAACATAATACACAACATCAACAACAAGAAAAATAAAAACCACATGATCATATCAATAGATGCAGAGAAAGCATTTGATAAGGTCCAACACCCATTCTTGATCAAAACTCTCAGCAAGATGGGAATGGAAGGAACCTTTCTCAATATAGTTAAGGCCATCTACCACAAGCCAGTGGCAAATATTATCCTCAATGGAGAAAAACTAAAAGCCTTCCCTCTAAATTCTGGCACAAGACAAGGCTGTCCTCTCTCACCACTCCTATTCAACATAGCACTGGAAGTACTTGCTATAGCGATTAGGCAAGAAAAAGATATCAAGGGAATCCAGATAGGAAAGGAAGAAGTCAAGCTCTCACTGTTTGCAGATGACATGATGCTCTACTTAGAAAACCCTAAAGACTCTACCAAAAAGCTTCTAGAAACAATAGACTCATATAGCAAGGTGGCAGGCTACAAAATCAACGCACAAAAATCAATGGCCCTTCTATACACCAATAGTAATAAGGAAGAAATGGACATTAAGAAAACAACCCCATTCACAATAGTGCCACACAAACTCAAATATCTTGGAATCAACTTGACTAAAAATGTGAAGGACCTATACAAAGAAAACTATAAAACTCTGCTCCAAGAAATAAGAGAGGACACGCGGAAATGGAAACACATACCCTGCTCATGGATTGGCAGGATTAACATCATCAAAATGGCAATACTCCCCAAGGCATTATACAGATTCAACGCTATCCCTCTAAAGATACCTATGACATTCTTCAAAGAAATGGATCAGGCCCTTTTGAAATTTGTTTGGAACAATAAACACCCTAGAATAGCTAAAGCAGTCATTGGGAAAAAGAATATGGGAGGAATTACTTTCCCCAACTTTAAACTTTACTACAAAACAATAGTTATCAAAACAGCATGGTATTGGAATAAGGACAGACCCTCAGATCAGTGGAATAGGCTTGAATACTCAGAAAATGTTCCCCAGACATACAATCACCTAATTTTTGATAAAGGAGCAGGAAATCCTAAATGGAGCAAAGAAAGCCTCTTCAACAAGTGGTGTTGGCACAACTGGCTAGCCACTTGCAAAAAATTAAACTTAGACCCCCAGCTAACATCATGTATGAAGGTAAAATCCAAATGGATTAAAGACCTCGATATCAGACCCCAAACCATAAGATATATAGAACAACACATAGGCAAAACTCTCCAGGACATTGAGACTACAGGCATCTTCAAGGAGGAAACTGCACTCTCCAAGCAAGTGAAAGCAGAGATTAACAGATGGGAATATATTAAGTTGAGAAGCTTCTGCACCTCAACAGAAATAGCGCCCAGGATACAAGAGCCACCCACTGAGTGGGAGAAACTATTCACCCAATACCCATCAGATAAGGGGCTAATCTCTAAAATATACAAGGCACTGACAGAAATTTACAAGAAAAAAACATCTAATCCCATCAAAAAATGGGGAGAATAAATGAACAGACACTTTGACAAAGAAGAAATACAAATGGCCAAAAGACACATGAAGAAATGCTCCACATCACTAATCATCAGGGAGATGCAAATCAAAACAACAATGAGATACCACCTCACACCACAGAGAATGGCACACATCACAAATAATGAGAACAAACAGTGCTGGCGGGGATGTGGAGAGAAAGGAACCCTTATCCACTGCTGGTGGGAATGCTGTCTAGTTCAACCTTTATGGAAAGCAATATGGAGATTCCTCCAAAAAGTGGAAATCGAGCTCCCATACGATCCAGCTATACCACTCCTAGGAATATACCCTAAGAACACAAAAATACTATACAAAAATCTCTTCCTTACACCTATATTCATTGCAGCACTATTTACCATAGCAAGACTCTGGAAACAACCAAGATGCCCTTCAACAGACGAATGGCTAAAGAAACTGTGGTACATATACACAATGGAATATTATGCAGCTGTCAGGAGAGATGAAGTCATGAAATTTTCCTATACATGGATGTACACGGAATCTATTATACTGAGTGAAATAAGTTAGAGAGAGAGAGAAAAACGCAGAATGGTCTCACTCATCTATGGGTTTTAAGAAAAATGAAAGACATTCTTGCAATAATAACTTTCAGACACAAAAGAGAAAAGAGCTGGAAGTTCCAGCTCACCACAGGAAGCTCACCACAAAGAGTGATGAGTTTAGTTTGAGAAAGAACTACATTTTGAACTGTCCTAATAACGAGAATGTATGAGGGAATTGCAGAGCCTGTTTAGAGTACAGGCAGGGGTCGGGTGGGGAGGAGGAAGATTTGGGACATGGGTGATGGGAATGTTGCACTGGTGATGGGTGGTGTTCCTTTTATGACTGAAACCCAAACACAATCATGTATGTAATCAAGGTGTTTAAATAAAAAAAAAAGGAAATTGTCAGTCTTTCCTAAAGTGGTTGTCTCATTTTCTCTTCTAACAGTGGAAGAGTTCTAGTTGCTCTCTATCCTTGTCAACATTTGGTGTTGTTGGTCTTTTTAATTATAGCCATTCTGGTATAGTGGTGTTTCTCTGTGATTTTAGTTTATTTAAATTACCTTGTTTTTTTAATATGACCTTTTCTTGGCTTTCTAAATCCCCTTTTGTCTCAGATATATTATTTCTGCTCTTAGTCATGTGTGAGAAAAGCTAGTGAAAAAAAATTTTGGCTATACCTGGCGATACTCAGAGTTACTTTTGGCTCTGTATTCAGGAATTACTCCTGGTGGTACTAGGTGGGTGATAATGGGGTGCTAGGGATAGAATCAGGGTTTGCTGCATGCAAGGCAAACACTGTATACACTGCTCTAGCCTCACTAGTGAAAATCTTATTGGACAATAAAAACTCCTTACAATTCTCCTCACCCTCTTGAATGTCTGCACCCAAGCACTTCTGAAGTCTTTGCCTCTCTATAGATATCAGTAGTCACTTCTTGAAAGAATACATGAGCTCAAAGCCAGGTGTCTATTTTCTGAGATGGAATCACATGCATGTGTGTGCACGTGTGTGCATGCAGGAGTTCCCTGACACTTGGGGAGGCTGTGAGTCAGCAGCTGGAGCCTTGTATCCAGCCTCGTGTCACAACATTATCAGAGACTTGGGAGAACTGGATGGAGTTCAGAGAGGAGCAGCTCCTACGATTAAAGGCTTGGAGGGATTAAGGGATTGATTTATGAGGAAAGATGAAAAGAACTTAATGTGTGCTGCTTGACTAAGTGGGTACATGATAATAGCCTGCAAACATCTGAAGGGGATAAACACGGGAGAAGGGAGAAGAATTAGTCCAGGGCGAGGAAACTGATCCAAGCATAATGGGAGGAATTTAATGGGGGGGGGGGGAAATTGAGGGAGGGAGGATGGTATGAGTTGACAAAGTATTAGCAGGGGGTATTACCTTCTGTGGATTCTTTCAGAAACCTGAGGTGGGGAAGATGAACCCACAGGACCTCTTGTGGGCTCTCCTTGTAAAACCACTGAGTTAGAGGGAGAATAGCTGAGCTCCAGTTGAGACAGACCTGTTGGGAAAGGCTGGCCTGGAAGCACAGCCTGGGAGCCTTGAGACAAAAGGGCTGGTGGTAAGAGCACTGGCTTGGCCATGAGACCTAGGCATTTTCTCATTTTCTCAGTGCTTCATTCACCTGGTAGTTTTTTTTGGATTGGTCAAAGAATGGCGACTATTTTGTGTGCCTCTGGCTGGCATCCCTACTTTGCCTTCCCAATTCTTCATTTCTTTTGTCCTTCAATCCAACATGCTGCTCTCTCTGATTGTCCTCTGCTGTTTGTGTCTCACTGGGTCTCACAGCCAAAGTGCCTGCATGAGCCGTCAGAAAAAATGAAGTCATGAAATTTTCCTATACATAGGTGGACATGGAAACCATTATGCTAAGTGAAATAAGTCAGAGGGAGAGAGATAGACAGAAAATAGTCTCAGTCGTCTATGGGTTTTAAGAAAAATAAAAGACATTATTGTACTAATACCCAGAGACAATAGAGATGAGGTCTGGATATGAAGTTGACCATAAAGAGTGGTGAGTTCAGTTAGAGAAAAAACTACACTGACAACTACCATGAGAATGGTAATGAGTGAGAGAAACAGCATCCCTGTCTTGAATACAGGCAGGGGGTGGAGGAAGAGGAAAATGAAGGGCATTGGTGGTGGGAATGTTGCAGTGAAGAAGGGGTGTGTTTTATTTAAATAACTAAACCCAGCTACAAACATGTTTGTAATCATGGTGCTTAAATAAAAAATATTAAAATCAAACAAACAAATAAAAAACAAAAAGTGCCTGCATGCCTCTTCTGCTCTCTCTTTCCCAGCTAGCTGAGCAGGCCTAGTTAATTGAACTGTGGGTCTCACTTTTCTTTTTTTCCAGAACAGAGATAATACTAGCATCTAGCTTCATAGACTTGTCCTAATGTTATGTGAATAATGTGTGTGGCATGCTTGTAGTGTCTGGCAAAATGTAAATGGCAGACAAATAGCAGACTAGTTACTGCTATAATAGTTAAAACTAGACTCATGATAGCTTTTCTGCTGAGACCCTGATTTGGGTCTGGATCTTTGGCATCCAGACAGTCTCAGCACACACAGCAAGCAGGGAGGTTGGAAGTAAAGTTTGTGTCTCCCCTGTCCCCGGCAAGAAGTCAGGGAGCAATACTACTTTCTTCCCTGTGGTATTTGGGTTGCTGAGATGACCTTTGGACAGAGCTAAAGAGATCTTAGAGAAACCTGGAACTTCCTAGATCCCAGCCTCATTCAATAAAACGATGGTTGAGCTGGGAGTCAGTCAGATAGCCTGAATTAAGGCCTGTTTTCTTTTCTGCCTTTATGCAGTATTATAGTTTGCATTAGAAGTGATAGTATTGCACTATGTGATAGCACCGTGATAGTATTGATGTATATAGTGCTGCTTCACCATTACCATTCTGTACCTGCTCAACCTAACTACCTTTAGCCTACTCAGTGCACATTACCTTTGAAGATCTATTTTTCAGGTTCCATTTTCCTCGGTGGTTAAAAAGAAAAAGAAGTGGGGGGGGGAAGGGAGAGGGTAGGGATCAACTAAGTCAGTGTTTTCAAACTTTTTTCTCCTGGCAATCATAGAGCACTTTAGTTAAAAGAAACTTAGTTAAAAATTAACTCAATCTAAAGAATCTCAATCTGAAGAAAATCTCCATGGACCCATGAGACCATACTGTAGGCAGGGTGCTTGCCTTGCATGTAGCCAGCCTGTGTTAGATTCCTGGAACCACATATGGTTCCCAGAGTGATTCCTTACTCAGAGACAGGAGTAAGACCTAAGTCTGGCACAAAAACAAAGGTGGAAAGAGAAGCTTGAAGCTGAGTTTTTCTGAGCAGGGTAGAAGAAGACTGGAAACTCATATTATGTATCCTCCTTGGAGAATCCTGAAGTACCCAATGGAACACTGTCTTTGTATATACCTTTAGATGTCCACAGATCCACACACTTTTATAGGGAGAACATATGGCCTCTGATTGAGAATTGTTGCTGTAGATGAAGGGGCTGAGATTGGGATTTCAAGTAAGGTTCTCAAAGCAATAAAGTTATGATAGTCTCTGAGCATACCTTTAGTTCTGAAAAATGCAAACTCATTTCCTCCCATAGGTCTTCCAGATAGATAGATAGTAGTGACTCAGTAAAAATGTAGACTTTGTTCAGATTGGTTTCCTCAGTCTAGCTAGAAAGACTGCTCTCTCTGCTCTGTCTATGGATAGACTCTCAGGTCTGCTTTTTGGATATTGATTTTTGTTCCCATTACATACTTTCCTGTGCAAGGAAAGCTTTACCTGCCATTGCTCTATTGCTCTGGAGTCTCCTACTTTTTGTTCTTGGAGTCATTCCTGTTAGCCCCATCCCCCTTTCTTCCTGTGTAACATTACCTGCTAGTAAAAACTGCCCATTTCTGGGAGGGGTCTTTGGGAGGTATCAAAGGCTTGCCTGAGGGACAAGAAGGGGGATCGATTGGGAGATTGGGGGAGATTCAGCAAGGGAGAGTTGGCAGGATCGAGGTAAAAGAAACATGTTAAGATGACAGGGCAGTGGAATAGGCTGCTTAAATGGTTAATGTAGGTGGCTAGGGCCTTGAATAAAGCTGATGTCTCCTGAAACCTCTCTGTGGATCATTTCCTCGCCGCTATCCTGAACCCTCAGACCCACCAGCTGAAGAGAGTTGGAGAAGTGTGGCCCAGGCTGAAGGAGAAAGGCCCCTCCATACATCCCATCACCATCCAGCCCTATCCAAGGCCTGTTATTCAACAATCCCAATTCTAGGAGATGGGGCATGAGAATATGGAGATAGCATGTTACCTTGACCCCCCGAAACACACACTTTCTTTCATATTTCACTGAAAAGAACTAGTTATGCCCCATTTGCCTCAAAAATGACTAGGAAATGATGCCCAGCTGTGTGTCCATGAAGATGAGAAGGACCAAACAGTGTGATATCCTCAAAGTTTCTGCAGTAAGGTTCATTTTCCTCTTCTTCTGTTGGCAGGTTATCACTAACCCACTCTGTCAAGAGAAAAAAGTTGCATACATTATTTTTTTTAAACTTAAAAATTATCTTTTGATTTGCATGGGACTGGGCTTTGTAGCTCTGTTCTGTAGAATGGGGTGAGAACCCATCAAACTTCAGTGTGTCTTAATAATGAAATAGATATAAGTACTGGTAGGAGTAAAGGCTCCACAGAAGCATATTCTTCCCTTCCTTCCTAGTTTTTCAGACTCTGCAGACTTTTTCCTTGGTCTCCATGCTCATACTTAACTGCCGAAGCTATGGCTTACTGCATGCTTTGCTGACTTTCTTGAATTTTACCTAAGAATCTCACACAAGGAACTATCTTTGGGGGAATACCAGTTTTAGAGTTGAGGATATCTGCTGACAATAGGTACCACAACTGTGCTTTAAAAAACACATTTACATTTTTATTGTGAAGCTGATCTGACTTTTCAGAGACATTTCATTGGCTTTTTCCAGGACACACTATTGTGTAATCTCCCAACTTGGAGCTTGTAACTTCTCATGCTGGACTGCTGCATGTGTGTTTATGGGGATGGGGATGGATGAGATGGGAGGGCATATACTGAGCACACATATTTAGAGGGGAAAATGTACCATTTGTGGAATGCAGATGCCATTAGGCCTGTGGATTGAGACATTTTGGGAACTCTGCCATAGCCACTGAGAATCAGTTGTACTGCTTTATAATTGGTCAGAAATCTGGTATGCCCTATTTCATTCAGATAATGAAATATTATTGTTACAAGCCGTGACTTTTGGTTTATAGAAGCCATAATCCCTTTGCCACCCTCTGTTACCTTGGTGGAGAATCAGTTTGTTAGAGCATTAACCTCCTTCTGGTTTGCATCAAGGTGGCTGTCTAATGGGTCATTAAGTAACAGCGATATTCAATTCCTTTGGGATATATAGATATCTATCTAATGCTCTCTCTGTCTCTCACCCTCTCTCACACACATAATAGTTGTATTGGGAATAAAGTGCATGAGGAAATATACACTGTAGACTGTCTTTATAGCAGAAGAAAAGGAAATAATAGGCAGGTTATTACTGAATATTTAATTATGGTTATGAAGCTCTTTATTTGGAAAGATAAACAATATGAAAGCATAAGGACTTTCTGTCCAACCACATATCAGTTGGTTATGGGGTTCAATGAAGTAGAAGCTTTTTGACAGAGCTACCAGTTTTATATTTTTGGTTCATTCACTCATTTGTATAAGTTGAGATAAAATCAGAAATGAACAATAATAGCAGTGCCCATATCTTTATTGGGCTTACAGTCTTAAAGGGAAATTAATAGACTAATTTTAATGAAAATGTAATATCTACTTTACATAATGCTCATGGGTACAAATACATGCAGAAATGGGAGGGTTGATCTGACAGTAAGTCAGGGGTATCTTCTCTAACCAAGTGATGTTGGGTCAACATCTGAAGGTGTGTATGATTTAACTAAATAAGGAAGGGTAGGAAAAAATTCTTATATGTACTGGAAACATCATGTGCAAAGTCCTGGTGGTGGGTGAAAGCTTAAAGTAAAATAGAAATTAGGGACCAATGACTTTTGGTGTACATTGTGATGTAAGAGTGATAAGGGAATTCAATTGTGTTGATTCTTATAGTATGTGTTAAGGATTTTTGTTATTCTAAGGACATTGGGAAAGTATTGGATTCTTTCAACAGGGACCATAATGAGATTTGATTCTAGAGAAAGAATCACTCTGGTTATAGTGTTAGAATATCAGAGGAGGCTAGAGTAGATTGGGGTATATCATGTTTGGCTAATGAAGTGCATGAATTAAGAAGATGACAAAGTTGAATGGTGGATACTAATTAACATCAGATGAACTAAGATTAGAAGGATGAGGGAAAGGAAAGAATCCAGGTTGACCCCTGCTTATCTATCCTTGAGACTGGATGCATGTGGGTAGTTTAAATTATGATAGAAATTTGACTGATATGATAAAACTCAAGTTTCTAAGACAGATGAAAATGTATTGCTTTTATATGATATTCTGTAAATAATGCTGGGCTCATGGTGCCTTCATGGTATTGTACTACTGAGTCTTTTGGTCATATTGTTGCCATCTCTAAATAATAGTACTTATCAGCAAGGTTCTGTTTCTATGTCCACATTATAGATGTATCTTTTCTCTACAGATTCAGTACCCATGAGTCTCTTACATCCTATGTGATGCAATTTGATGGCATGGTCACACATAGTTATACTTGTTCAGCGACAAATGATCCATCAACACCAGAGTGGTAAAGACACTAAAATAGACATTGAAGAAAAAGAAACAGCTGGTGTTAGATTATAAGGAGTGAGTGTTAGAGGTTAATTCTAAGATCTGTGTAGGATCTCTTTGGTGTCTCCATATTATCATTGGATAATAGGTCTCCTCCATTACCTTATATTCTAGCACTTGGCACATTTTCTGTTCTATCCATTACTACCATTCTTCCCTCTATATAATATTCTTCCTATTTGGAGAATGCTTCTATATGTCAACCTGTGTATTTTTTAAGGACCAGCTTATCCTTAAGAAAAAATTGAACCCATTATTCCTAGAACTGAATGTCATGGTAGTAATTCTTAAACTGACAGCTTGCCTTTTCTGTTTGACTCCATGTTGACTAATATTTTTCAAATCTTTGTCACCCATCTAAGTTCAGTTTTGTGAACTAAGTGTCTATTGCGGGACAGACTCACTTCTATCCCTCTTTCACTCTAATGACACCCAAAATAACACAGAACCTATATAGCTCATTGTTTTTCATCATAAGAAAACTCTTGGTGAAATTAGAATTTGGGTAATCCCTTGGGGGATCTTTTGGATCTATTTTCAGGGAAAATAAAGCAATGAAATCCAAGTTTCATAGGATAGTCTATGAAAAAAATGTCATTTTTTAATTTCTTAGATTTCCCATGCCCTTGAATCTTTTCTTGCCATATTCTGATTATAACCAGACAGAGGTGACCCCAAACAAGGGCACCCAGGATATTGTGGACATCTGCTCTATTAGTGTGTGTGGGGAAGAGAAGAGTGTTTTAAGAGGAGTTAGAATGAGTTTATTCAACTTCCTGCTGTTTCACTGTCTGCTTTCTTATAGTCACTGGGTGAAAGAAGGGCCTGAATTGGCAGCAAACTGGGATTTTTTTCAAGCCAACTAACAGTACTCCTTTTTAACTCTTTGCCTGTAGTGCATTATTGCTTGATTAAAAACTCAGCCATTTATTCTTAATTTATTCCTGCCATTTATTTTTGACGTGTTCTATGGCAGATCCATGAAACAAGATTCCTGCTCTACTGTAATTCAGGTTCTTGTAGAAAGAATGAACTAGAAAGCTCAGTCTTCCTGGTGATGAACTGATCATCTATCCCAGGCTGGGTTGATTGTCGGCTGTTTGGAGACATGGACTGTGCTCTCTGGAATCCCCATTTCCCCTCCAGAGTTCAGTGCCATGTTGGTCCCTTGGCTGTACCCTATGACCTTGATGATTGATTTCACTGCCTGGCTGCTACATATGTCCCAATGGAGCTCTTGGTGCCTGAAAGTCTTGGAGTGTGAAAGTAGAGATCCCAGCTGTCTGTTTTCTGCTTGCTCAGAGGGTAGAGGGAGGACTATGGGAGGTTCCTCCTTGTTGATAGTGAAACTGCTTTGGAAATCAAAGTCAGAGGTAATGGCAGGGCAAGTTTCTGGGCTGAGTTGCTTAGATATTGGTTACCCTTCTCCTAATTTTTTTTTGTTTGCTTTTGGGTCACACCCAGCAGTGCTCAGGGATTATTCCTGACTCTACGCTCAGAAATCACTCCTGGCAGGCTCAGGGGACCATATTGGATGCCAGGATTTGAACCACCGACCTTCTGCATGCAAGGCAAATGCCTTATCTCCATGATTTCTCTCTGGCCCCTCTCCTAGTAATTTTTTTTCTTACTCCTAGCTATTTATCTTGTCTACACACAAGAATCCATACTTGAAGATGTAAATGGGAATTGTTTGGTTGTCCCAAACCAGGCCTTCAATTATTTAGGTATAAAGTCCAGTGTTAGTTCAGTGATAGAATAGTCTTGTGTTTATGCATGCCGTCTTTTTTTTTTTTTTTTAATTCTTGCGACATCTGAAGTAAGAGATTGGTAATAGAGGCAATGTTACCTTCTCTTTCCAGTTTTCCATGAATACAGGGTGGTACTGCTTGGTTGCCTCATAGCATCTCACAATGTTGCCATGCCCTTGGGAGACTTGGTTGTCCAGGGGTGACTCTGTGCCAGTCAGGAGCAGTGTTGAGCAGGTCTTCCTTGCCTAGAGTTGGATTTTGTCCTTTCTTTTTTGAGACTCCTGAGTTACTGAGTTCCTGTGATACTGGCTTGTCCACATAGAGAAAAGGAATTAGAGGAACAGCATCTAATGTGATGTCCTAATGAGTAAATGAGTATTTTCACCTAAGGGGTCATGTTGGAGTCATTGGTGGGGCGCAGAGGCCCCACGTGGGTAAATAAGCATGGAAGTGAAAAAGTTTGAAAAAAAATGTGGTATGAATTTCTGACTTGTATTGTTTTGAGGCCAGTTCTTACTCTGTCAGTTCTCTCTGCACTTTACCCCACCCTTCTTAATGACTTATTTGTACTGGAAAGCAAACTATTAATCACAAACAGAATAGCTCTATAACTTCCAAACAAACACAGAACAGTTCGAGGGACTGTGAAACAGCCAAAATCTCCTTGGCAAAGATTTGAAAATGTGTTTCTTTTCTATGTGCTTTAGAAATGCCACCATTTCTTCCCTTAGGCTCAGAAGGTTCCCTTTAATTAGAAGTGAATTTCCCATTTCCCCTTTCTTCCTGAGGCATCCATAAAGTCCTGGCCCCAGTAAAAGGCAGGTACACAGCTCTTCATTGAGCACTATTGATGTGCTAGTATAGTTTTAATTGTGTTGCGATTTCCTTGCCAAGTGACACATGCAGAAACATTTTTAAAAACGAATGGAGTTCGTAACTCTTTCACTGTCTAGAGCTCTTGAATCATGAATGTCTTTTCTGCCGGTTAGTTGGTTCTTCTGAATCTGTGAAATTGTTTTAATAAATAACCTGCGTTGGGGTTCTGTTAATCTGTTTGTTTAGTAGTGTGAATTTATTAATATTCTTCCTCCACTTCGGGAGCTGGTCTGGCTCTTTTAATGAACGTCCTTGGTTGTGAGAAAAGGCTAAAAAATTATGGTGGTGGTGGTGGTGCCCCCCCACACCGCACCCATTTTTCTCTTTCACCATTAGCAATCCTTCTGTTGCACAGAGATTGTGATAAATCAACCTCCGGACAGTCAGATTTGCCATAACATGACATTCCCCATCAGTTCGTCAGGTCTTAGTGACTCGCAGCCTTTTGGGCTATATATTTCTTCAGAGTCTAGCGCCAGTTTCTTAGTCAGCTCTAACTAATTTCAGAGTGGAAGGGAAACTTGACTGGAGTGCTGTTTGGGATCTGCTTTTTAATCCTGGTCTGTTTAATGTTTGCTCCTGACAGTCTAGGCCAGACATCATTTTAATGGTATGTGTGGTGATAAAGCCAATAAACTGTCAAGATGATTGATAATCTAAGCATTATAGCAATATGACTTTCCTGTTCTCCTCTGTGCTTTAGATGATGGTTTCCAAATTGAATTCCTACAGTGTGTGCTGTATGTATGCCTAGTGGAGGCTCCCCGAACAGTATTTGAAGGAGGTAGCTGTGTTTAACATAAAATTTTTTTAGCCCTCAATTACCCACACAAATATATCTGCATATGTGTTGGTACCCTCTAATTTGGGAAACATCAAGGAGTTTTGGTTCTGTCCTTGTAACAGTCCTCCAGAAATTTATGGGCAATGGTGGAACTTTTTATTATGTCTTTATGATGTTTTTTCACCTGGCATGCATCTTAGATTCCATGTGGTTGATTTTGTTATCTGTGGTTGAAAGACATTACAGATAACAAAGTTCACTGTATTAAAGGCAGGCTTCTGGTTTCCCTTTTCTCTTTGTTTCTTTTTTCTTTTAATTTAGAAGACATTTTTTTAGCATCTGGTCCTTGTCTCATTAATCAGACTTGACCAGGTGTTTTCGGGTGGCGACAACGGGAGTGTTTAGCTCTTCTTTGTCAGCTTGCCTGGACCACTGATGCTGGTTTATATCTCTCCTTGACGCAGTGTTGCCTGGGAATAAAAATAGAAGTGGCCAGAGGGAGGGAGAGAGAAAGAGAAGACAGAGATAGAGAGAGGGAAAGAAGAGAGAGAGATTTGCATGCAGCAGGCAAGGGTTTGGCCCTTAGCATTACAGATGGACCCCTGAGCACCACCAGTGATCCCAGAATATAGAGAACAGGAGTAATCCCTAAGCATAGCTTTTTAGAGCACTAAACTTAGATCTCTGAGGGTCACAAAATGTAGTTGCTAGCAAAGTTCCTTTGACATCTGTTGACACCACGATTCACCATTTTCTCCAGGATTTCTCTCTCTCTCTCTCTCTCTCTCTCTCTCTCTCTCTCTCTCTCTCTCTCTCTCTCTCTCTCTCCTCTCTCTCCCCCTATGTTTTGATCATTGGTAGAGTGAGGCCTGGTAACCACATGTTGTTATTCATAACAACCATCTTTCTACTTCTTTTTTTCTTTCACTAATTTTTATTTTTGTTAGAGAAACTGAGTAAATCACCTTATTTCTCAAACCTCAGTTCCCCAATTTGTAAAATAAGGGTATTATACATCCTAATATTTAGGCTTTTTTAATTGTTAGAAGCCTCTGGGTTTTTAATGGCAAGAATTGAGAAAGAATTGGTGTTTGTACATTGATCAGTTTCCTAAAACGTTTAATCTTTCTTTACTTTTCTTATATTCTTTTCTGAAAATGGGGGCCCCACCCTTCTCCTGCTGACTAGAGCCTTAACTTTTCTGTCTCCTGTGATTCACCAACTCACAAAAAGTGCATGGCTTGTCCATAGACAAATGAAATATTAAGAAGAAACTAACACGTCTATCTTGTTTTACTTACCTGCCAGACAGCATACACATCATAGATTACCTTAATCTAAAATAAAACCTTATTCTGTAGCATGATTAAGTATGTGTCCTTTGAGATGAAAATGAGAAGCATCTTAGCTTATAAAAATATAGAGATAATTGATTTGACTATTTGGGGAGTTTTAAGGTATATATACAAAATACTATGCAGCTGTAGGAAAGAACAAAATCATACAATCTTCTGTAACTAGAGGGTATCATACTGAGTGAAGTGAGTCAGAAGGACAGTGATGGATACAAGATGATCTTGCTCATGTGTGGGGTTTCAAGATATACAATATGGGAGCCACAAATGGCCAAAGGCAACAGAACATTGATCCACAGAACTAAGCTTATGAGGAGTGGGTTGATATGGAGAAGAGATTCAACAGGAGAGGTGGAGAGGGAAATGGGTACGATAGTAGTGAGTGTGGTCTTGGAATGATGATGCATGAAACCATCATTAACAGTATTATAAATTATAGTTCAATAAGGATTATGCATATTACTTCAATAAAGATTATAAAATAAAGATTATAAAAATTAAGAAAACCAACAAATTTAATACTGAAGAATAATAAGAGATTAGTCAAACAAACAAAAAAAAAACTCCTTGTACTGGCTAATGAAAAATAGGGTAGAATGCACATCCATAAATTTTATCACCAGTTTTAGGTAACTGGAAAATGACATGTATGAACTTGATTCCATCCATATTTTCAGGGTGCTTGCAGTGTAATTGGAGATGCAGTACAAGACTGATATGTTTCAGAAGTAGGTCACTGTGCAATTCTCAAACTATGCATAAATGAGGAGGAAAGAGTAATGGATGATATACACTTGTTAGAATGTAGACTGCCAATATGTAGCCTCCTTGTTAAAACTGAGAAGAGGCAGCAGGAGCTGAGCCACCCTTAAGGCATCCTTTAAGGGGCCCATGTATGTTCCTAAGATGGATTCTTTCATTAATCCATTTTACCACATTGGCTGCAATGGGCAGTATGTCCTTCCCTGTACCTAGCTCCATTTGGGAAGATGATAATGGTGACTCTTGTTGATAGTCCACTACACCATACATTATCTTGAGTGCCATTGTGTATGTGTGTTTTTCTCTTTGGGCCACACATTATTTTGCTCAGGGGACTATTCTTGGCTTTGTGTTCAGGAGTGACCCCTGGCAATATTAAGGGAATATTGGCTACATACCAGGGTTGGCTACATACCAGTTTAGCACCTTATCTCCTATACTATCTCTTTGGCCCCTACAATCCAAATTATTTTGAAAGACATGTTATTTACCATATGTACTTGAGTATAAGCCTGTGATGGCACCCTTTCTTGTTCCTGCTGTTTTCATTTGTGTATGTATCCTGGATGAATCATACCTTTTCTGGATTGAAAAAAAATATAGGGAGAGCAAGACAAACAAGATTTTATGGTCACTAATTTCTTCCTCAGTCTGTTGTGGGAATATGAGATACTGTTTTCCTCAGCAATTAAAGGAGGGCTTGGAGGAAAATAATGTCGCAAGTATGGCCCTTTTCTTATTTGCTGTGAATCCATGATTATTTGACTTTTTATTTTTTTACCTCCCCAGTGGGGTCGGTGGTGTTTTCAGAAAGTCATTGTCATTACTGGATTTGAGACATGGGACTCTGTGCATGCCAGGTTTGAGTTCCAGTTCTTGAGCTATTTCCCTGGCCTGAACCTTTGATATTTGGAAGGTGGTTCTGACATCCTGTGTTGATTTTCGGGTTGGGACAGTTTGGGGAATCCCTGGCATTTCAGAGATTGTTCTCCAAGTTCCAAGATGACAGATATTACTGTCTATGTTAGGGTCTCATTGTCTTTTAAGTTCAATAATGGTAACCCCTTGAGCCAATTGAATGAGGAATTATGAGAAGACAGTTTCCTTTAAGTTGGATGACTTGAAACTTGTCATTCTTGCTCCTATCTTTATCTAGGGAGGCATTTAATTGCTAAATCCTGTTAGATCAAAGATTCCCACATCTGTTTGTTTTACTGCCCCCTTTTCTGGAAAAAAGTATTCACCATTTCTTGGAAATATACCTAAGTGAATGAATAGAAAATACTCCCTATCCTCAATTAGAGTTAAGGCACTGCAGCCCCCTGGATTGTTCTGGTTTCTCCCTAATAGAGCAATATTACCTACTTTTGGTACCTTATAGGTGTAGAGGTCCTCCAAATCATGCTAAAAATGAAGAAGTTAAATAGGTAGAGAGAGTTGAAAAGAAAGAGCTTGTTTGAAATTTGAATCTTGACCTCTTCCTTTTCTTTTTTCCTCTGTGAGCAAGGAGCACATTTTACATCGTCTCCAGCAAGCATCATAGTTTGCTGTGGAATTTAAGTAGGAGAGAAATTTCTATTAATGAAATCCTGGAAGATTTAGTCATACATATATACTAGTATAAAACTATTACCACATCCACACTTTTGTACTTGTTTGCACAAGTACATTAACACTAGTGTCTCTGAAGAATAGATTTAGCTCAGGTACAATAACTTCTCAGAGCTATGATGTTCACTTTCCTCTTTTTGATCATGCAGATAATTCTGGTTTCCTATGGTAGGGGGGATTCATCCTAAACTAAAGAATGCTTATGTATTCACAATTGCTAATTCTTTCTCCTTGACTCAATTTAAATTATACCTTTATTTCTTTTCTAGTTGAATGCATGAGGTTCAATGTGGACTGTAACTTGGACCATTTTGCTGCAGGAAAAGCATTAGTAATTTATAAATAAAATGTACATAAAAATGGGAGAAGTAAAATATAGGTTTATTGACAACAAAAGCACTATTAATGTTGGACAGGCTGGTTTGAAGTTGGGTTAGTTTTTCTTACTGATTTATGTGCTGTTTGTTTTAGGAGGAACTATGGGTTGTGAGGGTTCTTGGGAACTGGCAGCTGGGAAGAAGTAGAACTGGTTTGGTCTTAGTTCCCAAAGGAATAAAACAGGAGGGATGGCAAAAAAAAAGAGGGGGAGGAAAGGAGGAGGAATGATTTGCATCTTTCTGTGCTTAATGGTTGTGTATTTAAGAAGAGTGTATTGCCAGGAAATTGAAAAAGTTAGTGTGTGTATGTGCTTTCTGTCAAGCATAGCTCATTTAAAGTATACCTGTGTGAATATGAGGGTTTTCAGAAAACTTATTTATTTCTTGTGAATTTACTGTACTTGTTAAACAAAATTTGACAGATGGTTTGCAACAGGAGTAATGAGGCCTTTATATAGCCAAGTTCTATCATTGCCATATCAGTTGTTATGTTATTTTCTTTGTTTTTTTTCTTTTTCATTTTTGGTTTGAGGAGTTAAATTCCCTCCCTGTAACAAGAATCAAATTTATTTAACTGTAAAACTTAGTGAATTAAAAATTTATTTTCTTAGCCTTACAGGGCAGTTGTTTATTAAAACCTTTCACCAGGACTTATCTGACTTGAAAGAGTTGTGAAATGGGGTATGTGAAATATTTGTGATCCTATAGTTTTTTTCTCCCCAAACTAGTGTAACAAACCTCTGAATTAATTTTAGTTGAGGTTTCCCTGTATGTGTTCATGTGTATATGCTTGTTCACTCTCCTCCTCATTTTTTTCATGTATTTACTTTATTTTGTACATGCATAGAGATCACATTTTATCATGAAGATAAAAAGTAGCTCTGTAGAAAAATAATTTCTCATATTATCTTTTTACACATTGCTGATTGCTTAGTGAAATGCAGGAGTGGGTATTTTATTTTTATGACATGCAAAAATTAATGAGGTTATTATTTGACAAGAAAAATGTTGGTGTGTTCTAAGAGTTCATCATCATACCATGACCATCACCAGATGTTATATCTCTTCATCACTTTCCAAAGGACTCTTTTTTTCCTCAGTAACCCAGGGTTTAAGTAGGTCACCCAAGTTCTGTCATCAGAATTTAAGTAGTTCTGTTCATTGGATATTATGTTTCCTTGCTTTGATTCTTCATATACTGCTTAATAATCAGAGACCATCCTGTATTTATCTTTTTTGCCTTAAGTCACTTAGCCTAACCTCCCTCAGTTCCATCCATGTTCAAGCAAAAAGAAAAAAAAGTATTTCTTATAGCTGAGTAGTATTCTGTTGTGTATATTTATCACACTTCATCCACTCATCTGTTCTCAGACACTTGAATTGTTTCTAGATATTGAACTTATACCTAGCAATGCTGGGAACATAAGTGTGAACATAACTTTTCAATATAGTGGCTTTTATTCCCTTCTTGGGATAGATATCTCAAAATGGAATCGCTGGATATGGTAGTTCTTGTTTTAATTGTGTGTATGTGTGTGTGTGTGTGTGTGTGTCTGTGTGTCTCCAAAGCAGAGCTCAAGGGCCATCCCAGTGATACTTGGCCAACTGGGCCAGATTGTTCAATGCCAATTGTTCATTTGTTCAATACAGTACTATGGTTCCAGGGACCACCATGGTGCATTGATAGTGTACTTGGGTCATAGGGCCACACTCAATGGGACATCTAGGGCTACATTCAGCATATCTAGGAAGCCTTGTGGATTTGGGACCTAAACGGAGGTTCCATACAGACAAAGAATGACCCCTGACCTACTACTAACTCCCCAGATACCTCCAGTTTTATTTTTTTGGAGAATTACACTATTTTCATAAAGACTGAACAATATATTCTTACCAACAATGAATGAGGGTGCCCTTTTGACATGTTCATGATAAAACTAAATTTTTAATGGTTTACTCTTGACAGTGCTGCTCCAGCAATGCAGATCTTACAGTTCAGTGCTCAAACTAGCACAGTATGTTTGGGGGAGGTGGTACCGGAGGAATTTCCAAGGCCATATCTGGTGGTGTTAAAAGGTGATGGGCCAAGCAGTAGCCATGCAGCATACATAGTAGGCATATTCTCCACCACTCCATAGATGGGCATATCAAATTCTTGTTGGTAGTAAAATAAACTATAACTCAATGGTTTAAAACAAACACACATTAAAATAATCTCCTGGTTTTGAAGGTTTGGAATATAATTCACCAAAACATTAGCTAAATTGAAATGAACATAATGAAGAACAAAGTAAGAAAAAAGGTTTGTGGAAGATGGAGAGAAGGCTGAAACTCAGGGCAAGGGTTACACAGTAACAAGTGAGCAAGTGGAAGCCAGATCCTGGAAATGTTGAGAGTTGAGGCTGGTGAGTGTTTCCTTGGTCTTCCCTAGAGCAGATAGTAATGGAGAGACTAAGTAGCACTATGAGACCTGTATTTTTGTCTTAGCATTTCCTGTTCCCAGTAGAGTGCCTTGAACATTCATTTCTCTTCTTTAAAATTTATATTCCTTTTTTTTTTTTTGGTTTATTTTTTTGGGGGAGGGGGCGGTCACACCCGGCAGCACTCAGGGGCTACTCCTGGTTCTACGCTCAGAAATTGCTCCTGGCAGGCTCGGGGAACCATATGGGATGCCGGGATTTGAACCACTGTCCTTCTGCATGCAAGGCAAACACCTTACTTCCATGCTATCTCTCCGGCCCCTAAAACTTATATTCTGAATTAAAAATTAGAGAGTTTAGACAGTGTTCCTTATTTTGTCATGTGACTTATGGAAATCAAAGGGGGTGATTAATATAGGCAAAAGGATTCTCATAAAGTGTAAAATGCTGTTCACATATAAACTTTTTTCTTACCACTGGCTTTTCTTGGGAGAGTAGCCACATGAGCGTGTGTGCACTTGTATCCTGGAAAAGGCTGTGTCGCATTGAAGGTGCCCTTCTTTCAAGCCTTCCTGTAATTATATGGTGGCTTATGAGGGTGTTGGTGCTAAGCTTGCTAAGCAACCAATAATTATGAGAGGAGAAAAAGAGCTTGTACAACGGGTTCCCAAGTTCCGCTGCCCAGGGGCCTCTGTGAACTGTTGTAATCGCATTTAAAAAAACTTTTAAAACCTGAAATGGAAGACAAGAGGATTGAGTTGCACTAACCTGAAATACACATAACTAATAACTGTGCACAAACTGACATATGGAGACTTCCTTCAAATCTCTACCTATAGTAGGTAATAACTGAAGTTTACATATTACATACTTTAGGTACTGGGATACTTATGTTTTAAAAAATTCTATCTTATTGAAACCATTGTGATCTACAAAGTCTTTCATAGTTGAATTTCAGATATACAGTGAATCAGGTCCATTCCCACCACCAGTGTTGACCTCCCTCCACCAATGATCCAGAGTGCATCCTATATCACCTTCCTTTGCCCCCTGGCCTGCCAATAAAACAGGACCATTTAAGTTTAGATTGTTAAAGTTTAGGTCTCTTGATTCTATTGTTACTGACTTTTGGCTTAGATATTTAGTTCTGTCCTTTTTTTTCTCCACTAATGCATCTGAGACCACTTGGCCCCTGGCCCTCCTCCTTTCATTTTTCCTTCTTAGTTTTATAGAAAAATGCAGAAATATGAGATAAAACAAAGTAATCCATGCCTCAAGATTCTGTGAAAAAGGTGGTAGTTCCTATTTAAAAGATAAAAAAAAAATAAAACAAAAGATAATAAAAGGGTGTATGTGGCAGTTTTTTTCCCCCATAGGCACAACAAAAGTTGGAGAAAATAGAAAGGAAAATATCTTTGGCCTAAAAACATGGAGACCCTACCCATGAAGCATCCTGCCATAAGATCAACCACAGGCTCCAGGCATACTAACTTCTCTAACTACTAAGTCTTTCTTAGTGATTCTAGTAAAAGTTCTTCTCAATCATGATTGTTACAGTTAGGTTTTTGTAATTTGAGATCCTGGTTTTTGCATAGATCCTCTGTTGAAGTCAGGGTATCATGGAGCACCTCTGGTTTCATCTCACCATTAGGTGGCAATGCAGGGAACCCTGCCCTGAAAGTAAGTTGCTGCTGTTTCCAAGTCATCAGGATGTCATAAAAACCCACTCTGGAGCAAGTCAGTGCCAGGGCAGCATTTGGGCCTTCTCTGGTAGAAGTCTGATTCTTAGTGCTGGTGCAGAGAACCATGTTTATTTTATAGATAGGGTTGGCCCAAGGACCAGTGGTGAATGGCCATTGTCTAATCATCTGAAGCTGAAGCCAAATCATTATAACAAGTGTTCAGGGTAAAAGGTCCCACGGCAATATAAAATTTATGAGTTCTTATTCATATTCAATAAGAACTTGTTTCCATATGTAAGATTTCCCTATTTTAATGTACCTATGCAAAAAGTACAATGTCACATAATACTTCTTGTGCATAGGGGGGTAAAAATAACAAGCTAAACAATCCCTATAACTTGGTTTTAACATGAACTCAGAACTCAAGATAAACTTATCTATTAGAATTTCATACTACACTAGATACTGGGATACTTTTGTAAATGAAATCAAAGTGCCATTTCTCTTATTTCTACTAAAGGTATATTCTGAAACTTCTCCAGGCTGGGCTTTATGTATACTTTATTAATCATACATGGGCACCTAATGTCAAGTTTGGGACCAAATGTGTGATGGCAGAGGCAGTATGTAGTTCACAGTTCTGTACTTTCTATTTCTCTTTCCATAGTGTCCTTTCTATCTGCCCCTCCCCTTTGTATCAATTCCTTTAAAATCTGAGAGACTATCAGTTTTTAACTGCATAGATTTAGACATATAGTATTGACCATAGCATTTAAGCAAGAAAAAGATATCAAAGGCATCCACATAGGAAAGGAAGAAGTCAAACTCTTAACTGTTTGCAGATATCATGATACTATATTTAGATAATCCTAAAGATGACCAAAAGCTTCTGGAAACAGATTCATATAGAAAAGTGGCAGGCTACAAAATTAATACACAAAAAACCAATGACCTTCTTATACACAAATAATGATAGAGAAGAATTGGACATTAAAAAACAATCCCATTTACATTAGTGCCACAGAAACTCAAATACCTTGATGTCAATTTAACTAAAGAGATGAAGGACCCCATACAAAGAAAACTACAAAACACTGCTCAAGAAATAAAAGAGGACACAAAGAAATTGAGAAACATACCCTGTTAATGGATTGGGAGTATTAACATAATTGAAATGGGAATGCTCCCAGAGCATTGCACAGATTTAATGCAATCCCTCCAAGGGATCGCATCCATGACATTCTTCAAAGAAGTGGATCCAACAGTTCTAAAATTCATTTGGAACAATAAATGCCCACAAAAAATGCTAAAGTAACCCTTAGGAAAAAGAAAATGGGAGGAAATACTTTCTACAACTTTAAATTGTATTACAAAGTAATAGTCATCAAAACAGCATAGTATTGGAATAAAAACAGACTCGGGAGGATTCAGTAGCCATCATGTTTCTTTGGAGTTTAGTTGTGGAGCTAGGACTTTTTTCAGTAAGTGAGATAGATGGCAAGTGCTTGTGTATGGGGATGAAAGGGCAAGGGTATTGTGGGGGACTAGCCTTCCCCCATTCTGAGAATACACCAAAGCTTTTAGCTCATAGTCTGGTTCCATTGGGGGAAGATTTAACTGCTCCTTGTTCTGTTTGAGTTTAGCTGCACAGCGGAGCAGCTTCCGTCAGAGGTTTTCAGGTGCGGCTGTGTACTGCTTGTGCCTCTTCCCTTTCATTTTTTGATGGGGTTGTTTGTTTTATTCTTGTAAAGTTCTACAAGTACCATATATACATCTTGGGTGCTAATCCTTTGTCAGATGAGTGGTGAGTAAATATTTTCTCCCAGTCTCTGGGGATGTCTTTTAATTTTGGTCACCATTTTTTTTGTTTGTTTGTTTTTGGGTCACATCCGGCAGCACTCAGGGGTTACTCCTGGCTCTACGCTCAGAAATCGCTCCTAGCAGGCTCAAGGGACCATATAGGATGCCAGGGTTTGAACCACCGTCCTTCTGCATGCAAGGCAAATGCCCTACCACCATGCTATCTCTCTGGCCCCCATGTTCATCATTTCTTTTGCAGTGCTGAAGTTTCTGAGTTACATGGGAATAATTTATGGACAAAATCCTGCCATTATCAATATAATAAATCATGGTGCCTAAAATAAAATGAAATTTAAAACAACTAAGAGGGAAACATGCCAGTTATTTTTGGGCATTTCTCTATTTTATATTCTCCCAATTTTCTACTACATAATATACTCTTATAATTAAAAGTGAAAATATATTGATTGAGGATGATAAATGATCATTTTGAAAATTCTCCAAGGAATAATACTGCCTTGTGACTTTCTCATGGAAGGAGTTCTAAGCTGCATTACAGCATCACAGGAATTCACAGATGTAAATGTGCAGAGCGCCTTGGGTCAATTGACAAGTGACAGGATGCTTGTGAGTTCTTCCCAGAATGAAGGGACCTACATTTTGCCCCTTGTCCACTGCTGACCTCACTGTTGACTCGTCCCTGATGTTTCCTGGCTGAAAAAGGCATCTCTCCATTCCTCCACTGGGTTGCCGTGCCAATCTGTGTGTATTTAGCTCCTGTATTTGTCTCACAAATCAGCTTTCTTTACTTCTTTACTGTGGGAACAGACTTTCACTGCATTCGTTTCTATTAGACCCTGGATTTTAGGTAATGGCTCACTGAAACTGGGAAATGACATGGGGTCATTTGGAAGGGACAAATATAATTCCTCTCTTAATTACTTCATGTTTTTATTAGAAGTAGAACCCAAAGATGAATGTCAGGGATTGATTCTTAGGGACAAGTTCTTAGAAAATCTTAAACCCTAGGTTGTGCATGTGATACTTTGACCCTTTGATCCTTTAATTGAAATTGGTTGTCTCAGTACTATCAGTATGGGTTTTTGAGAAATTAACAATTAAGTGTTAGCTACCTCAGTGAGCGTGTCAGTAGTGTATTGAATGATGGTTGTACAGGGCTATGATACATTTATTGTTGTTAATGTTCACAATAGCTCTTTATGTGAAGCTGTCTCCATTTCATGCCAGGGAGGTGGTGACTAGTAAGATATGTTCTTTCATTTGGGAGTGTCTATTGAATGTGAATAGGCTAGTCCCAGGATTGTAGTGGAGTGCAGGATATCCACATGTCTGTTCTCACATAGTGTACCAGCATGGGAAGTCAAGTGAATGGTTAGGGTATCATAGTGCAATGTGGGAAGTATTTGAAAGGAGAAGTACAGGGACTTGTGAGCTAAGAGGTCAGTTACTCAGATAAGGGATCAGAAACAACTTGAGAACTATACAACGGAGTTTAATCTTGAAGGACAATGAGTTACCCTCTAAAAGGGGGAAATACAAATGGGTAGTAGGAACCATGTGCGCCAAGGCTCTAAAAAGGATAGATGCATAGATTCATGAGTGGGTCAACAAAGGGTGTATGTGTGTGTCAACACACCAGAGGATCTTGTCAGCTCCCCCCATCCTCCAGAGATTGATTCACAAAGTTATTCATAACTTTTTTTAAATTAATATCTTTATTTAAACACCTTGATTACAAACATGATTGTGGTTGGGTTTCAGTCATGTAAAGAACACCCCCCTTCACCAGTAACCATAACTTTGTGTTATGATTAAGTAACGAACTTCTCAATAAATAATTATTGGTTTTGTCTAAGGCCTGGTTGCAAGCACAGCATGGATTAAGGATGAGGTGGTGGTAGAATTTGATTCTCATAAAACCAGCACTTTCCTGGCTTGTGACATTGTCTTATTTTCTGAGTATCTTTTACTCACCTAGCATGTATTTATTTTTAATTGTTCTGTACAAGTGAGTGGGCATTCATTTCCTGTTTCTTCAGAAACTTTGTTCAGCTGGACCAACCTGAATTAGTTTTATAAAAACAAACAAGTGAAAAAAAATGACACACACAAAAAGGCAGACAGTGAACTGAATAGGTAGTATTAAGATGATTTTATTTTTTAAAGGAAATAAATGCTCTATTCCCATGACCTGCCGAGATGTTATTTGATCCATTGCTTTCTTTCTGTTTTCTTTAACCTTATATTTGACCTCTTACTACAAGTTTGACTTTTCAGCCAGATTTAGCCTAGATAAAGATACCAGGCATACTTACCTGTCTGGCTCCAGAATGGCTTTAGGATTTCCCTTCTAAAATTATTCTCTATACTGAATATGGATACTTGGACCTTAGGCTTGCTGCCTTGTGTTGGGAAATTCTGTGACTTCAGATTTTTTTTTTAAATCTCAGTTGTTGACATACTGAGGGCAGAGGTAGAGGTTTGATTAGGGCATTCTTTCTGCTGCTGGGAGAGCCTAGTTTGTCAGAGACAGATTCTGCCCTCCAGGGGATGTAGATTAGGGGCCAGCCTGCAGGCCAGCACATGAAAACCATTTGCTGAAGAGGTTTTCAAACCTCTACAATGGATGAAAACTATTGCTGCAGTTATGCACACTAGGGAAAATGAGGGGTATGGATTAAGATAATTTAAACATTTATTGTCTTTGGCGGGGAAATAAATAAGGACAGAACTAAATATTCCAAGCCAAAGTCAATGATAATAGAATCAAGAGACCTAAAAAACTTTAACAATCTAAACTGAAAGAGGCCTGTTATACCGGCAGGCCAGGGAGCAAAGGGTGGTAGTATAGGATGCACTCTGGGTTCATTGGTGGAGGGAGGTTGACATTGATGGTGGGAAGGGCCCTGACTCAGTGTCTATCTAAAATTCAACTCTGAAGGACTCTGCAGATCACAATTGCTTCAATAAAATAAAAAGAAAAGTATACTCCAACCCCTCCAATTTATGCAGATCACAATTGTTTCAATAAAATAAAAAATAAAGTATACTCCAACTTCCCCCAATTTATTGTCTTAAAATTTATGATCATCTTAATTTTTATTTTGAAATTTACTCATTTAAAACATTTCTTGAAGGGCTTTCTTTAGTAATTCTTAGTACGGTTGACACTTCAACAGATTTAATGTATTAGACACTTAATGCGTCTGACACTGTGTTTCTTTTTTAATTTTTTAAATTAGAGATTTGTTATTTTTTATCTTTGTTTAATACAGAGCTGGACCTCAACTGGAACATTCTCACAAGACTTTGCGTCTTCCTTCTTAGTATTGATATTCCCCAACATCCTTATATACTGTGTTAAATTTTTTTGTTTTTATTTTTGTGTTTGTTTTTGGGTCATACCAGCAATGCTTAGTAATTACTCCTGGAGGTGCTCAGGGTACCATATGGGATGCTGAGGGTTTGAACTTGGGCCAGGAGCATGCAAGGCAAGCGACTTATCCACTATCTGATTTCTTTAGGCCCTGTTCTGATTTCTTCCCTAGATTTCCTGTTTATTTTTCTTTAACAATGATCTGTTATCTGGGGCCTGAGTGATAGCACATCGGTAGGGCATTTGCCTTGCATGTGGCCAACACACGACAGACCCAGTTTGATTCCCGGCATCCTGTATGGCTCCCCGAGCCTGCCATGGGTGGTTTATGAGTGCAGAGCCAGGAGTAACCCCTGAGCACTGCTGGGTGTGACTCCCCCCCAAAATCTGGTATTTTTTAAAATTTTTTCCCTTTTCTGCCATAATTGGTTTGTTTTTATTTCTTTGCTTGTTTGTGTTTGAGCCATACCTGGTGGCACTCAGGAGTTATTCTTAGCTCTATGCTCAGAAATCACTCCTGGCAGGCTTGGGAGACCATATGGGAATAGAACCCAGGTCTGTCCTAGGTCAGCCGTGTGCAAGGCAAACACCCTACAGCTGTGCTATCTCTCCGGCCCCTGATATAATAATTTATGATCATTTTGTTTGTTTGTTTTTTTGGGTAACACCTGGCAGCACTCAGGGGTTCCTCCTGGCTCTCCACTCAGAAATCGCTTGTGGCAGGCTCAGGGGACCATATGGGATGCCGGGATTCAAACCACTGTCCCTCTGCATGCAAGGCAAACACCCTATCTCCAAGCTATCATCTCTGGCCCAATTTATGATCATTTTATGATGTCATCAGTAGCAAGCTTAGAGGTTAGTTCCTGTGGTAATTCCTCTGTGAAAGGCCAAAATTTAAACTCAGTTTAATTTTTCTCTTTTATTTTTCCCATTAATGCTCCAGACAAAGAATTTAGGTTATTTTGAAGGAATTGAAATGGTTTTTTAAGAGAACTTTATAATGAGATTTTCAGATTGAAACACTAGAAAATGGGTGTGTGGCTAACAAAATTAAGGATCCAGTAGGCATTTTAGATGAAGTAGACTCAGGTTAACCATTGAGTCTGAGCTCTCTTATGTTTCAGGTGTCCCCTCCCAGAGGCAGACCAGACTTCTAAGGAAGTGGTGATATGGTAGAGTGGAAAGCTGGATTAGGATACAGGGATTTGGACTATCATGATTCAAACATGTTGCTACCATGAATCGCTCTGTATCATGTAAAATGAGAGCTTAGATTAGATGATGATTTGAATTGTGTGGTATATATATATATATATTTTGGTGACTCTGACTTGATTGTCATGTTCCTTTAGCTGTGGTAGTCTCAGTCCTTTCTTGACCTGCCTTTGTCCCTGACAATCTTATCATCTGAGCTGTTTATCCTGATTTCTTTGCATTACCTTCTTTTAGCCTTTCCAAATTTTAGCCATTCTCACTGGACCAGTTCAAATTATTTTAGTCTAATTAGATTCTTTTTTTTTTTTTTTTTTAATTTTTTTTATTTAAACACCTTGATTACATACATGATTGTGTTTGGGTTTCAGTCATAAAAGGAACACCACCCATCACCAGTGCAACATTCCCATCACCCAAGTCCCAAATCACCCTCCTCCTCACCCAACCCCCGCCTGTACCCTAAACAGGCTCTACATTTCCCTCATACATTCTCAATATTAGGACAGTTCAAAATGTAGTTATTTCTCTAACTAAACTCATCACTCTTTGTGGTGAGCTTCCTGAGGTGAGCTGGAACTTCCAGCTCTTTTCTCTTTTGTGTCTGAAAATTATTATTACAAGGGTGTCTTTCATTTTTCTTAAAACCCATAGATGAGTGAGACCATTCTGCGTTTTTCTCTCTCTCTCTGACTTATTTCACTCAGCATAATAGATTCCATGTACATCCATGTATAGGAAAATTTCATGACTTCATCTCTCCTGACAGCTGCATAATATTCCATTGTGTATATGTACCACAGTTTCTTTAGCCATTCATCTGTTGAA
The DNA here is from genome assembly GCF_024139225.1 of Suncus etruscus. Taxonomy (NCBI): domain Eukaryota; kingdom Metazoa; phylum Chordata; class Mammalia; order Eulipotyphla; family Soricidae; genus Suncus; species Suncus etruscus. The sequence continues at coordinate 49,944,933 of NC_064862.1, read as the reverse complement.
GGGCATCTTGGTTGTTTCCAGAGTCTTGCTATGGTAAATAGAGCTGCAATGAATATAGGTGTAAGGAAGGGGTTTTTGTATTGTATTTTTGTGTTCCTAGGGTATATTCCTAGGAGTGGTATAGCTGGATCGTATGGGAGCTCGATTTCCAGTTTTTGGAGGAATCTCCATATCGCTTTCCATAAAGGTTGAACTAGACAGCATTCCCACCAGCAGTGGATAAGAGTTCCTTTCTCTCCACATCCCCACCAACACTGTTGATTCTCATTCTTTGTGATGTGTGCCATTCTCTGGGGTGTGAGGTGGTATCTCATTGTTGTTTTGATTTGCATCTCCCTGATGATTAGTGATGTGGAACATTTTTTCATGTGTCTTTTGGCCATGCGTATTTCTTCTTTGTCAAAGTGTCTGTTCATTTCTTCTCCCCATTTTTTGATGGGGTTAGATGTTTTTTTCTTGTAAAGTTCTGTCAGTGCCTTGTATATTTTGGAGATTAGCCCCTTATCTGATGGGTATTGGGTGAATAGTTTCTCCCACTCAGTGGGTGGCTCTTGTATCCTGGGCACTATTTCCTTTGAGGTGCAGAAGCTTCTCAGCTTAATATATTCCCATCTGTTAATCTCTGCTTTCACTTGCTTGGAGAGTGCAGTTTCCTCCTTGAAGATGCCTGTAATGTCCTGTAGTGTTTTGCCTATGTGCTGTTCTATATATCTTATGGTTTGGGGGCTGATATCGAGGTCTTTAATCCATTTGGATTTTACCTTTGTACATGATGTTAGCTGGGGGTCTAAGTTTAATTTTTTGCAAGTGGCTATCCAATTGTGCCAACACCACTTGTTGAAGAGGCTTTCCCTGCTCCATTTAGGATTTCCTGCTCCTTTATCAAAAATTAGATGGTTGTATCTCTGGGGAACATTTTCTGAGTATTCAAGCCTATTCCACTGATCTGAGGACCTATCCTTATTCCAATACCATGCTGTTTTGATAACTGTTGCTTTGTAGTACAGTTTAAAGTTGGGAAAAGTAATTCCTCCCATATTCTTTTTCCCAATGATTGCTTTAGCTATTCGAGGGTGTTTATTGTTCCAAATGAATTTCAAAAGTGTCTGATCCACTTCTTTGAAGAATGTCATGGGTATCTTTAGAGGGATGGCATTAAATCTGTATAATGCCTTGGGGAATATTGACATTTTGATGATGTTAATCCTGCCAATCCATGAGCAGGGTATGTGTTTCCATTTCTGTGTGTCCTCTCTTATTTCTTGGAGCAGAGTTTTATAGTTTTCTTTGTATAGGTCCTTCACATATTTAGTCAAGTTGATTCCAAGATATTTGAGTTTGTGTGGTACTATTGTGAATGGGGTTGTTTTCTTAATGTCCATTTCTTCTTTATTACTGTTGGTGTATAGAAAGGCCATTGATTTTTGTGTGTTAATTTTGTAGCCTGCCACCTTGCTATATGAGTCTATTGTTTCTAGAAGCTTTTTGATAGAGTCTTTAGGGTTTTCTAAGTAAAGTATCATGTCATCTGCAAACAGTGAGAGCTTGACTTCTTCCTTTCCTATCTGGATTCCCTTGATATCCTTTTCTTGCCTAATCGCTATAGCAAGTACTTCTAGTGCTATGTTGAATAGGAGTGGTGAGAGAGGACAGCCTTGTCTTGTGCCAGAATTTAGAGGGAAGGCTTTCAGTTTTTCTCCATTGAGGATAATATTTGCCACTGGCTTGTGGTAGATGGCCTTCACTATATTGAGAAAGGTTCCCTCCATTCCCATCTTGCTGAGAGTTTTGATCAAGAATGGGTGTTGGACCTTATCAAATGCTTTCTCTGCATCTATTGATATGATCATGTGGTTTTTATTTTTCTTGTTATTGATGTTGTGTATTATGTTGATAGATTTACGGATGTTAAACCAGCCTTGCATTCCTGGGATGAAACCTACTTGATCGTAGTGGATGATCTTCTTAATGAGGCATTGAATCCTATTTGCCAGGATTTTGTTGAGGATCTTTGCATCTGCATTCATCAGTGATATTGGTCTGTAATTTTCTTTTTTGGTAGCGTCTCTGTCTGGTTTAGGTATCAAGGTGATGTTGGCTTCATAAAAGCTATTTGGAAGTGTTTCTGTTTGTTCAATTTCATGAAAGAGTCTTGCCAAGATTGGCAGTAGTTCCTCTTGGAAAGTTTGATAGAATTCATTAGTGAATCCATCTGGACCTGGGCTTTTGTTTTTCGGCAGACATTTGATTACTGTTTTAATTTCATCAATGGTGATGGGGGTGTTTAGATATGCTACATCCTCTTCCTTCAACCGTGGAAGATTATAAGAGTCCAAGAATTTATCCATTTCTTCCAGGTTCTCATTTTTAGTGGCGTAGAGTTTTTCAAAGTAGTTTCTGATTACCCTTTGAATCTCTGTCATATCAGTAGTGATCTCTCCTTTTTCATTCCTGATACGAGTTATCAAGTTTCTCTCTCTCTCTTTCTTTGTTAGGTTTGCCAGTGGTCTATCAATCTTGTTTATTTTTTCAAAGAACCAACTTCTGCTTTCGTTGATCTTTCGGATTGTTTTTTGAGTTTCCACTTCGTTGATTTCTGCTCTCAGCTTTGTTATTTCCTTCTGTCTTCCTGTTCTTGGGTCCTTTTGTTGAGCATTTTCTAGTTCTATTAGCTGTGTCATTAAGCTACTCAGGTAAGCTCCTTCTTCCTTCCTGATGTGTGCTTGCAAAGCTATAAATTTTCCTCTCAGTACTGCTTTTGCTGTGTCCCATAAGTTCTGATAGTTTGTGTCTTTATTGTCATTTGTTTCCAGGAACCTTTTTAATTCCTCCTTGATTTCATCTCGGACCCACTGGTTATTGAGCATGAGGCTGTTTAACTTCCAGGTGTTAAAGTGTTTCTTCTGAGTCCCTTTGGAGTTCACAAATAATTTCAGAGCCTTGTGGTCAGCGAAGGTAATCTGCAAAATTTCTATCCTCTTGATCTTATGGAGGTATGTTTTATGTGCCAGCATGTAGTCTATCCTGGAGAATGTCCCATGTACATTGGAGAAGAATGTGTATCCAGGTTTCTGGGGATGGAGTGTCCTATATATATCCACTAGGCCTCTTTCTTCCATTTCTCTCCTCAGGTCTAGTATATTCTTGTTGGGTTTCAGTCTGGTTGACCTGTCCAGTGTTGACAAAGCCGTGTTTAGGTCCCCCACAATTATTGTGTTGTTGTTGATATTATTTTTCAGATTTGTCAGCAGTTGTATTAAATATTTTGCTGGCCCCTCATTCGGTGCATATATGTTTAGGAGAGTGAATTCTTCCTGCTCTACGTACCCCTTGATTAATATAAAATGTCCGTCTTTGTCCCTTACAACCTTCCTGAGTATAAAGTTTGCATTATCTGATATTAGTATGGCCACTCCAGCTTTTTTATGGGTGTTGTTTGCTTGGATAACTTTTCTCCAGCCTTTTATTTTGAGTCTATGTTTGTTCTGACTATTCAGGTGCGTTTCTTGTAGGCAGCAGAAGGTTGGATTGAGTTTTTTGATCCATTTAGCCACTCTGTGTCTCTTAACTGGTGCATTTAGTCCATTGACGTTGAGAGAAAGAATTGTCCTGGGATTTAACGCCATCTTTATTTCAAAATTTGGTGTGTCTTTTGGGTAGTCTTGTCTTAGATTAGGTCTTTCAGTTTTTCTCTTAAGACTGGTTTTGTGTCTGTGAAGTTTCTGAGCTGTTTTTTGTCTGTGAAACCATGTATTCTTCCATCAAACCGGAAAGTGAGTTTTGCTGGGTATAGTATTCTGGGTGAAGCATTCATTTCATTCAGTCTTGTCACAATATCCCACCACTGCTTTCTGGCATTGAGCGTTTCTGGTGACAGGTCTGCTGTAAATCTCAGGGAAGCTTGCTTAAACATGATTTCCCCTTTTGATCTTGCTGTTTTCAGAATTCTGTCTCTATCTGTGGGATTTGTCATTGTGACTAGGATGTGTCTTGGGGTGGTTTTTCTGGGGTCTCTTTTGGTTGGTACTCTTCGGGCATGCAGGATTTGATCACATATATTCTTTAGCTCTGGAAGTTTCTCTTTAATGATGTTCTTGACCATTGATTCTTCCTGGAAATTTTCTTCCTGGGTCTCTGGGACTCCAATGATTCTTAAGTTGTTTCTGTTGATCTTATCATAGACTTCTATTTTCGTCTGTTCCCATTCTTTGACTAATTTTTCCATTGTCTGCTCATTTGCTTTAAGTTTTTTTGTCCAATCTCTCCTGCTGTATGGAATTGTTATGTATCTCATCTTCCACAGCACCAAGTCTATTCTCAGCTTCTGATACCCTGTCCCAGAGCTTATCCATTTTGTCATTCACTTCGTTTACTGAGTTTTTCAGGCCTGTTAGTTGACATGTTATTTCAGTTTGGAGTTTTGTCATTTCTGCCTTCATATTTTCTTGGTTCTTATTAGTGTTCTGTTCAACTCGATCCATGGTTTCTTGGAGTCTGTTGAGCACCTTCCATATTGCTAGTCTAAAGTCCTTATCTGAGAGGTTGATTAGTTGTTCAGTCATTATCTGGTCCTCAGAATTGTCATCTTCATTCTCTATGTCTGATGCTGGCCTGCGCTGTTTCCCCATTGTCACATTTGTATTGTGGGTTTTTCTACGTGTTGTAGTGGTATTCATTGTCTATATGATGTAGGCAGCACACTCCTCTGGCTCCTCCCTTTCTGGATGGGCTGACTTGCCTCTAAGGGAGGGGAGTCCTCCGTGGATGAAGCCTCACACTGGGTCAAATCTTAGGCCCGAGCATGTAACAGAGAAGACAGTCCAGAGAGAAATGTTTGCTTCTGTGATATAGCGCCGTTCTTAGTGTGATTTTTCCTTCTTGTTGCAATGGAGTTCTTTCCTTAGAAAGAGTGCACGGCCGCGTAGCGAAGCGGAGCGGCCGTGCTCCTCTGAGCCTCTTTTTGCTCCACTCGCAAGAGTTTCACGCAAGAGGACAGTAGACAGACATAGACAGGTCACACTCACAGTCTTTCACAGCTGAGCCCCACTGGGCTGGTGTACTTTCGCGGATTTTCCCCGCCTGGTGTCCCTAATTAGATTCTTAAGGAGCCCCTTCTCCTCAGATTTCTGTCATACATATCAATCTTCTACTGCTCAACACAGCTATATATTAGACCACGTACTATTCTTAATTTTTTTTAATTTTTGGGCCACACCTGGTGACACTCAAGAGTTACCCCTGGCTATGCACTCAGAAATCGCTCCTGGATTAGGGGACCATATAAGATACCAGGGATTGAACTCAGGCCTGTCTTGAGTCAGCCATGTGCAAGGCAAACACCCTACTGCTGTGCTATTGCTCTGGCCCCTATTCTTCTTCTTCTTTTTTTTTTCTTTTTTGGTTTTTGGGTCACACCTGGCAGCACTCAGGGGTTACTCCTGGCTCTACACTCAGAAATTGCTCCTGGCAGGCTTGGGGGACCAGCTGGGATGCCGGGATTTGAACCACCACTCTTCCGCATGCAAGGCAAACGCCCTACAGCTATGCTATCTCTCGGCCTTCTACTTACTATTATTTTTTTTAACCCCTCAGGAACTGTGTTCAAACTTTGCTTCACATTTAAAAGGAACCTTTAGGATAAATACTGTGCTTCATTATATTCCACAGAACCCCCAAATAGGCAAATTATATGTGTCCCACTGGTTGTTCATGATGGAAGTCTGGAATTTCTAGGGACCACGAAAGCTCTGGTATTTAAACTACATACCTATGCTAAGCTCAAGTCAAACATTAAGGGCAATAATGAAATTTCAAGCCCAAACTGTATACAAAATTGTTTTTGTATGTCCTTTTAGATATTGATGACTTTTTTCTTCTTATTTTTGGGAAAGAACTTTCTTGTTTAGATCAAAGCCTAGTCAGCCCACCATGTGGGCTGATATGAACCAGATACAACCTCTTGAAAGATGTACCTTCACTAGGATTAAAGATATTCTACTTTCTGCTGCTACTACTGTCCCAGCCTCTAGGACTAATAGGAAGGTGGCAGAGTAGCTAAGAGTCTGGAATTGGGGTCAGGTCCTTCTGGGTTTGAGTTCTGCATTGAGTATTTCTAGCTATGTGATATTAAACAAGTTCTTAAGTTTCTTTAATTTTCTCTCACCAAATAATTGTGTATCTATCTCCCTAGTCATTAGGATTAAATGAACTGCCTATACAGTTTTTAGTGTAGTACCTCCATAATTTATCCTCATTATTCTCGTTATCAAAGCTTGTATTGACTCCCAAATGCAAATGGCCTGAGCCATGCCCTTAAGGGCAGAAATTCAGGTCTGGACAAATGTATGTGGAATTTACAGACATGATTAAAAGCATAGCAGTGAATTGGAGCTACTCTGTGGGCACTTGGATTTGCGAGTGGTGGAAGCTATGTGTCTTATCCTAGAAGTAATTCCCTCTCCTGTTTTTCTTCTAGAAGTGTACCTTGTTCTTCTTAAGCATATTCCAGGCCCTTTGTGCTTGTTGGAACTCTCTGTAAGATGCTGTTTGAATCCTCTTTCAAATTTTTAAATCTCTGCCTTCTGAATATCCTAATCTGCTTTAGCCCAATGATGAGCCATGAACTGCTCCACTTGGTGATGGCAATGAAGCTCACGTGATCTTTACCAGAGAAAACCCTCTCTCTTTCCTCTTTACCCCAAGTCTGATACCACAGTATTTTAAAGTATAAATCTGTGTCTCTGCTCTACTGCAATGTCAGAATGGTGGAGTGAGAAGGGATTTAGAGGGAGGTCTGAGGCTCTGATTACAAATGAAACCTTTGGCCTCATTAATCCATTAGAACAGATGATGATGAGGCTACTGTGTAGAAGGGGGTCCAGGACCTTTTGGCTAAATTTTTCATTTTCTGTCTTACATGGCATCTCAGGTTTTTTGTTGCTCTCTGACCATTTTTTTTTGGGTGGGGGCATGCTGGGTGGTGTGTGTGGCTACTCACACGATATACTCTGGTATAAGCATTCCCTGTGATGCTTAAGGTAAATGTCAGAGTCACACCAGAGTTGGCTGTACCTGTGCATCATCTCTCTTACCCTCACAGCACATTTTCAAAATGTCCAATCTAGTTAAACTCATGTTATAGGTGAAAAAAAAAGTTTCACAGACTCAATAAGGGCCAGTGGTTTGGCTGAAGAACTGCTGTATTACCTGAAGCAGTCTCCAGCCACCCTGCTTTGCCCTGCACTAGGCACTTCATATAGTGGGTGTGCAGATTTGCAATTAGACAAGGGTGATTGCTTTTCTGATGCCTCTTACATTAACGAAGGAAAAAAATGTTAGCAGCATTGTTGTGTCTTGTGTAATCCTCAGCCTTCGACTGTTCAAGTCATAGGGGTAGGATGAAGGATGGCAAAAAGGGTCACTGGGCATGAAGTGAAAATGTCTCTGATGGGCATTGAATAGTTTTTCTTGGCTTTGACCCACTACTTTTTAGCTTTTCCATCTCAGTCTTAGCCAACTTGGGTCACATGAAAGGGTCTAGATGTTACTATCAAATGAGTACCAGGAAAAGGCTATTGCAGAAACTTTCTGTTTTGTTACCTAAGCTGGGATTTGATCTTCAGACCCTCAAGGTGAAAGGCTAATACTTTAATTTGTGTGTTTTATAAACATCCCCAGGTGATGTCCCTCTAGCCTCCTAAGCTATTCACATTTTATGAAACTTAAAGCTGAAATTTCTGCCTGGGAATAGAATGATAAAGGCTGCACACTTAAGATCAGAATCTACAGGGTACCACCCTTCCATTAGTTGTTGGTACATATTGTTTTATGTGCAGCTGAATGAAAGTGTTTTTTTTTTTTTGGTGGGGGGGGAGATTTCCTACAAAATAGAATTTATTTGAAGAGAAAATATAATTTATGATTTTTAAAAAGCACCTCAACCCTCTTCAAAAGTACATGGGTCCTACACATCTACAAGTAACCCTTGCAGTTTTTCCTTCTTAAAAGCTTTTATCCTTAAGAGCCATCTTTATTTCTCTGGTGTCAGTCAAATTACTTTGCAGCAGAGCATGAAAACTGGAGGTAGAGATGCTTTGTGGCTGTGTGTTAGAACCACACACTGAAAGTTTTTTTGTTTTATGTAAATAGAGATTGATGGAACATTTTACACAGAGTATGGGCTTTTGACAAAAACTATTGATGGTTGCTTTCAGTAAGTGTTACTTGAGATGACAGAACATTGCATTTTAAGATGAATTACACAAGAAACTCCTTCTTTGGGAATGCCATACATTTTATTTCATCTGTTGTTTTATGAGAGAACGACTGAAGTCATGAATACTTAGACTGAACTGTTTCCTTTGCACATTATAAGTCTCGGTTTGGTGCGTTCCTATTTTAAATATAAAGTTATGGGTAAAATATTTACACTAGAAAATAATATTGATAAAATTGCTTAAATGTTCAGAAGCAGTACATAACTTCTCACATGGTTTCACCTTGTATGGTGGTGATTTGTGGGAAGCTTGGGAACCTGGTTTTAGAGTTAAATGTGTATTTTTTTCAGAAAGAACTCAGATTTCTGATAAAGGCTATTTTTTTTCTCTCTCTCATGTTGGGGATTCTTCCTCTATTTCCCCTGCCCTGCTGTATTTTTTACTTCAAAAATGTTCCTGTTTTGTTTTTGGGCCACACCTAGCACTGGCAATGTTCAGGGGTTACTCCTGGCTCTGAACTCAGGAGTCACTTCTGGAGGGGTTTAGGGACCACATGGGTTGCCAGAGATCAAACCTAGGTTGGCTGTGTGCAAAGCAAGTGTCTTACCTGCTGTACTATCTCTGGCCCCACATTTATATCTATATTGTTATTTTATATCATGAATTTAGGGATATTAATGGCACCTGAGGAAGTAAGGACTAGTACTATAACACATTCACACAACGCACATTTGTATTTGTCCCAAGAATTGGGAATGTAGTTTTTATATTGGGAGGAGATAAAAATAAGTAGATAATACAATTTCAAATAGTGAAATTCATAGATGTTTACTATGAAGAAAATGGAGCAGTGTCAGGAGTTATAATGCCCCAGAGAACTGGGTATGGGAGCTGCTTTATATAAAGGTCTCAGAGAAAGTGGCTTTGGGGGAAGTTATATTTTAGTGCAGAACTGAATGGTGAGTTGTACAAAGGTTGAGAACCCTAGCTGAGTAAGTAACAAGTACAAAGGCCTAACACTAGAACAGGGTTGGCCCATTTTTAAGAATAGCAGGAATACCAGAGCTTCTCAGAAATCTGTCGTAGGAGGGCTCCTGAGGTAGGAGCTTCTCAGCTAGGTACAAGAAGGCCATAGTTTGCACACTTGTTCATATAGAGTCCTGGTTCTGTGACCACATGGTCTCCAAGTTCCCAAAGCCTGGCTAAGTAGGCTTTTCTCTTTCCATCTTACTTCCTGTTTGAGGACAGGCATGTTCGCGTACATAGTCTTGGTCCTGGGGAAGTTTAGACTTTCACTCTCCCAGAACAAATCCCTCTGTTAAATCTGCTTTCACATACTTTGATCATTACTCTTCTTCTAATGCTTATTACCCCAGACTATTATAACTATGTGTCCATGTGATTGTATCTATAGGTAGAAGCAATAATTACTTGTGTTTGGTGTCCTTGTGTTCAGCACAGTGCCTGGAGTTCATTGTTGTTTGGTTAAATAAGTAAAATATCTTTTTTGCCCAATATAAATGCTGGAAATTATAGTCAGTAGGTTCCTTGCCTTTGTGGGAAAAGTAAAAAAATTAACTTAGGGAAACAAGACCCCCCAAAAGGGAAGATGGCTTTGGAAATGTTCTGGGAAATTGACTGTTTAAAGGTTTATTTTTGACTGTTGTTGCAGGAATGGGTGGGAAGTAGGGTGGCGGGGAGAGAGTGAATTAAATGGTCCAGGAGACAGAAATGCTTCAACTCTAATAGGATGGCAATCCCATAGGCCAGTTGGGCTATGAGACTTGGCTTTCTTGCATTTGAACCTTTGTTATGGGTCCTTCAAAGATACTTCATCCTCTATAAATTTGGAGCTGATTTGGAACGAGCTAGCTGTTTTTCTCTCTGCTGAATTAATGTGCTGTTCCACTAAAGCTCAAATATGAAGTATATTAAAAGCAAACTAAAAACAGGTCAGTGTTTTGCTTCTAATGCTATGGGAATATTTGTTTTTAAATCATCTTTTAGTACTTCACAAATCTTTCCCTGCAAAGCTTTTTTCCGAACCCTTTCTCTTTCTATACCATTTTTTTCCCAGTGTAAAAGAACATTTCTAAACTCTTGATTTATTCAGAAATTTACATGAAGAAAATGGCTCTAGATCCCACACAAGTGAAACTTTATTTTTTAATCTGGGGCACAGTAGGGAGTCCTGAGAAATGCATTTTCTTTCAGGATTGTAGGAGGAATACATAGTGTTTGTTTAAAGCATCAGGTATTGAGAAATGTAATGGCAGGGTGAAAAGTTTGACCTCAGCTGCCAGATCCGATCTGCTAGGGGGTAATTGAGTTGCCATGTTTTTTTCCTCTTCAGTTTAAATCAAGTTTTGCCATAGCCCATTTAAGTGTCAAATTGGTAGCTAAACTTGACAACTTCAGGGTGCAGACTTGCTTTTGATCAGAATTTACATGCAAATCATTTTTGCCTTGGACTGTCAACTCCTGTTTCTGATACTCCTGAGGGGGACATGTCTCTCACTCCCCCACCCCTGCAGCCAGAGGGGATGTTGACTAGTGTTATTAATCAGTGTGGGGAAGAAAAATTATCTTGATAAATATGGTGGTTAAACTATATTTCCCCGGTTATGTGTCAGCTGTTGCAGCTGGGCATTTAATCTCTTTTTACCTAGAAGGAAATCAAACAATTATCCAGCGCTTGATGTCCAAAAGAAACTAGTGAATGAGGGGTAGAGGGTCACCAGTGTATTGGGGAATGGACTTAAGCCACCAAAACCTGACAAAGGGTGCTGACAGTCTGCATTTTCTTGGGCATTAAACAAGGTCTTTGGTAACTTTAAAGAATCTTTCCTTGCATGACTAACCTCATTGAGAGGGTTAGAGAGAAGGCTGCTTCAGAAGTCTTAAGCCTGGAACTTTTTTTTTTTATTTTGCCCTAAACCCATGGGTTGCTTAAAAGCACGTGAGTCTGTGTAGCTCCATCATTCAGCGAGACAAAGAAGTGTTTGCACTTTCACAGAGTTAATAATGACAGTAGCGAGTCTTGTTTCCAGCCATCCTGTCTTTGCATTCCTGTTCGTTCACTTTCCAGAAGAATTTAACAATGCATGACATGATTCCGACACAAGTTATACTCCAAATTTTTATAGAGTTTTTTTTTTTTCTGGAAAAGCAAGAAAATAGGAGTGACTAATGGAAGGATTGTTTATTTGGGGGGGGGAGGGAGGCAATGGAGAAAAATGTTTCTAGAATTCTTTGAAGACTAATCAACCTGATTGTGAATATTTATAATTATACATTTGTGAATATTTATAATTATCCATGATGGCATCAGAATTCTTAGTGAAATATCATGCTCATGAGATCCAGCCAGCTTGAAATTCCTTTTCATCACCACTCCCTCCCACCCCACCAAGTCCGGTGAGAACATCAAACATGCCATTGTCTGGCCAAAATGACAGCCAGCATTGTGTCAGGTGGGACACTGGGAGACACGTGTGAACCTGGACATGATGGGGAAAGTCAAAGAAAATTCAACCCTGGATTCAGTGGATTCGAGGTGGCTCCATTGCAGGCCTTTTGTGAATCTCTGGCCTGGTCTCTTCCCACCCCATGTTCTGTGCTGCCTGCCTGTGTGCTGTGAAATTTTAATTGAATTGTTAATGACACGGAGGAGTGACACAACACCCGAGAAACTTCCAAGAATCAGTCAGGAGGAGTTCTTTTTCTTACTGCTACAAAACAGAAGACACTGGGCAGTTGACAAGTCCAAGCAATGAGGCCAGCGTAGTAATTGATAGCAGGCAGCCGAGAGCCAAGGTCCTTCCCTGGTAATTGCAAGCAGAGGCTGCCTCTGTGATCTCGCCAGTGGTGTTGGCCATGCCAGAGCGACCTGGCTTTGACGGATTGCTTTTCCTGGGTAATGACTTAGGCATGTTCCCTCTCTTGCATGAGGCCATGTGTCCCTCCCACTGGAGAAAATGAGCTGAACATTTTGCTGCTTCTTTAACAGGATGCTGTTAAAATAACTCTGTTCTATTATATAAACCCTGTTGTGCCAGGGGCTAAATTTATATGGTTATAAACAAGAGGGATTACGTTGGAATACCATAATACTGGGCTTTGCTATTATTTTATTTTTAGGATTTCAAAGGGTGGTTTCAAAATAATGGATTTAACTTCAAAAATAAATTGTGGGAGAAGAGGATGGAGCAATGAGGAAGGGATCCCATTTCTGAACAAAACCCTCATCTTCTTTTTAAATTCCTCTGTACACTTTCCTTAATTTGCTAGCCCTGTATTTATTTGTATGTGTTTGTTTGGCTGGCTGGATTTGACTCTCTGTTGGGGCATAAGAAATATTATTTACTTCAGATTTATAAAATAAGAGATATTTTAGTACATGTTTATAAATTCTCCAAAGGTTTCTTTTGAAATTTTTTTCCATTCTTGTTTCTGGACATTGATAAATTTCAGAGCTTTTATGTGTCTTTTCCTCCCACCCTACACCTATTCTCCCTTTTCCCAATTTTCCCTTTCTGGAATGTAATTTGACCTATAAAATATAGTTTTAAGTTGAAATGTCCCTGATGATCTATAGCTCTTCTGGATTTTCACTTTTGTCAGTGACTGAAATTTCCCAATTCTGATATAGGAGTCCCTGAATGCATTTCTCCATTGTGACTTATATTGTCAGGCATATTTAAAGTTTAGGTCCCTCATCACCTCATCTCCATCCAAACCCAGTTTTATGCTAAAAATTGACTTCAAAAATGTACCAGTAAGATCCCTAAAAATATATTTAAATGAAAGAATATACATATGATAAGTTTTAGAGAACCTAAGAGGAAAGAGAATTAATGGGACTTCAGGGTCAAGAAAAGATAAGGATTTGCTTGCGGTATTACCTCATATTTAATCCTTAATCTTCAAAAATTTATTAATTGGGAGTGCATATTTTGAATATATATTCTTGCAAAGTACAGATTTAAAAGGATGGTAGGTTTCCATAGTTTGCTTCTGCAAATTAGGTAAGCCTGAGAACCTGAGTGTGATAGCATTGATTTTGCTGAAAAATGCCATCTAGTGCTGAAGAAGTAGTTTTTCTTTCCTTCCCCACCACTGCCTGGAATTTAGGAAGAAATTCTGTGTTCATTGCAATACCAGCATAGGTATTGGTTCTCAACTAACTTGAAGTTCTGGTGCCTGTTAATAGTGTAAAGCTTTTTTGCAGTCTGCTAGAGTTATTCTTATGCAAAGCATGGTCCTGACTTCTTTTTTTTCTTTTGGGACTGTGTGGGATTCTAGGGATTGAACCTGGGTCATCTGTGTGCAAGGTAAATACCTGCTATACTATTGCTTTGACTCTTGTGTTTTGGGCCACACACAGGATTTAGACATATACTTGAATTATGGTGATGGCTATAGGTCATAACTTGGGGCTTGATGGTTAATCTAAGCCTCATTTTGCTTTTCTTTTTAGTGGAAACAGTTAGTTTTAATATAATAAGGTCAAGCATGTAGATTGGTATATGACTTACCCTAGATTTTAGGATATTAGTGCTACAAAGTATAACTTGGCCACTACCCTAAAGGTGGTGATACAGTGAATCTGAAGGTTATCTTATTGAATGCGTCTATTTTACAGTCGAGAAAACTGAGCTTCAAAGGGAGGTTATTTATGCCAGAGTGATGATGCTGACAAGTGGCTAAATTGGGACTAGAATCCAGGTCTCTCATGCCTAGTTCTGTATTCTTTCCACATTAAGTTTCACATCATGGCCTAGAAGTTTGGTTGGGAAGCAAAGTTCAACCTATCTGAAATATTGAAAGACATTTTGGGGATGAAATTTTCAGTTAGAGAGCTCTGGATTTTGGGTGGACACATGAATAGGTAAGTTGGATTATCACTGAAGACAACCATGAAAATAATGCAGACTTTGTAACTATCCAAAAACCTTGTGCTAAGAACTATAGGAAATAAATAAAAATATTGTTGGGTTATTCTTGGATATAAATTCTCTTAATGCTCAGAGGCATTATTTCATGGTAAAAGAACTTTCACAGAGTTTCTTTGAAGACATCAGACCAGAGGAAGGAGAGGACATTTAAATGTTGTATCCGTTTGCCATAGTGCCTGGTGATTCTACATATGTTTTCTGTTTTTAGGGGCCTGATGGAGCTCTGGTATCATAAGCATTGTCCATTTATTTGTAAAACAGCAAGTGAATATGATAACTAGGATTACAACCACAGGATGGTCCACCAGGCCTTTAAAGTTCTTGAATGTTTCACGGGGTAAGGAGCTGAAGATGACGGATAAACAGGAATTCTTTTAAGTTAAAAATAGATGTGTATCATGAGTCCCAAATGTTTGGAACATAAAGGTGTACATGCATAGAAAAAGGTATATAAAAGCATACAGTAGAATATTAACTGATTACTTCTAGTGTTAGAACCAAAGGAAATTAAAAATTTTCTTTTTAATTTTAACTGTACATTCAGTAGCCTTTCACAGGTAAAGTTTTCATTTTTGAATGGTAGAATTGGTGATAGATGGATACATTTCTATATTAATAGACTTGATTGATAAAAGTATTCATTAATAAATTGCTTAGTCTTAGAACTATAAGCAAAGCAAAAGAAAAAATGAGTAATGTGCTTTTATGGTTGTCGAGGTGGCAGGCAGGGGGTGAGGGGTGTGTGTGGATTGAAGGATGATGGAGTCTGGGTACACTGGTGGTAAGAGTTGACATTGGTGGTAAGATTGGTGTTGGAATATTATATGCCTAAAATTTAACTATCAATAACTTTGTAAATCACTGTTTTTTAAATAAGAAATTATTTAATAAAAGAGAAGAGTTAAGATGAATGTTCTTTCCTCAAGGAACTTTTAATGCAGCTCCGGAGTTGAGACATCTACGTAGACAAAATTTACTAATATTAATGTTATTGATAGTTTTAAATGACTGTCCTAGTAGGTGGTTGATTATATTATGAAAGAGGACCTCTAAATTTTAAAATAATGTTATGCTGGCTGGCTGTGTTCTTTAAATATTTCAAGGAATCCTCTTAGAAGATAAGTGGAATACTGATTGGTATTTTCATTTTATAGATGGGAAAAAAAAGCATAAATAAATCTGAGAAATGAGAGAGCCAGTATTGACTCAATGTTCCCATGATTAGCTACTACACCAGTTGCTATTATAAACCAGGGGACCCTGCATAGCTGAGAAATATCTTTGTACTTATTTTCAGGAGACCCGTGGAGAGGAATAGACAGTTGCAGTCTGGACAAAAGAAGGGAGAAAGGATCCCTTCTCAACCCAGCCTCTGCATTGTGGGCAATAGGTTTTTTAACCCACCTCTAAGAAACATACCAAGGAATTTATTTGTTAACCCATTCATGTTAACAGATGATCCTGTACAGTACTACCAAATCACATGAATCTTGTGGAGTAAATAAAGTAAATAAATTGGGATCCATATTGGAGAAGCATCTTGGGAAACTCATCTTTAATTACAAGTTGTTTGCCCTTGTGAACATTTTAGCACCGATTTTAAATATGGCTGTGATAGACAGAACCTTTCCTTAGCCTCAATGCAATATCTTTTACTCCATAGTCTGCAGTGGGTCTGTGGTGCCTACACAATGACTACAACCACAGTCAGGGTGTGGAGATAGAGATAGATAGAGAGAGAGAGAGAGAGAGAGAGAGAGAGAGAGAGAGAGAGAGAGAGAGAGAGAGAGAGAGAGAGAGAGAGAGAGAGAGAGAGGGGAGAGAGAGAGAGGGGAGAGAGAGAGAGGGGAGAGAGAGAGAGGAGAGAGAGAGAGGGGAGAGAGAGAGAGAGGGGAGAGAGAGAGAGTTTCATCTTTATCAGGAATGCAATATGGCATTTCCTGATTGTTCCAGCAGCTTACTGCCTCATCTGAGTTTCCAGAATAAATACCAATGTTCAAGCCACATGTGTTTATGGTATATAATAAATCTCCATTTGTCATAGCAGTTTAAATTTAAAAGAAAAAGAAAGGTGAGTTGTGATGTTAAAAATAAAGGACTGTTATAAATTAACTTTCTTGGAGTTTCAGGTCAAGCCCAATTTATTAAGGGGGATAAGAAAGATAGAAACCTGGTCTGTGATCACTAGTGTGATTTATCCACACCTTGAGTGGGTCCTCCTTTGCACCTTTCTTGAACTGCAGCTGGTGTGGTTTATATAGGACATGCTGGGAAAGGAGTTTGTAATGAAAACCAGTTATTCTTTCAAATTACTCCCAAGAAGAGGGCTCATTTTATCAAGTGACCTCCCTAATTTGATTGTAAATCTTTTCATATTTATTTTATCTGCATCCATCATGCTGTATCTCTGTGGCAAGGATAAACAAGTGATGAAAGACAGCATTTAAAAGAAAAAAAAACTCTAGAGGACAAATGTTTCTCTCTAGGTGGCCTGTTGGGAGCAGAGCCTTTACTGGATAATTAAGAAAGTTATCTTGAGCTTGGTTTTAATGTTGTGAACTTTTCCACAGACTCTTCTTCTGAGGAAGATGGCATTTCATAATTCTATGGGTTAACCTTTAGCTATAAAGAGTGTCCATTATTAACTTCCTCCAGCAGGAGCCACCAAGGCCCTGGCAGTTTCCTCTAGCATCTTCCTCCACTGCAACAAGGCCCCTCTCTGTGCCCTGGCCTTGCCCAAGAAATTCTCGGAACACTTCCCCATCTGAGACTGAGAAACCTGAGCTGGACACAGGAGCAAAGGATCCCCTAGAGATTTATTTTTAAGAAATAATTCAGATTTCAATACAGCAAAGATACACGAACATTCATTTTCCAGCTCAGGTGTGCATGTCCCCAAACCAAAACAAGCCAAAAAGAGAAGAGAATAGAAACTATCTCTCATCACCCTTCATTGTTCAAGGTTTTGTGGTCCATGCAAGTCATAGCAATTTAACCTAAAAGGAAGAAGATCTCTGGCTTGTAAAAGAGAAGTGTGTAGAATAAGAAGTATATTTGATACTTATTATAGTATAGACCTGTCCATGATGAAGTCTTGGTAAAGTTCATGCAAAAGAACAGGATGAGGTAGTCTTCTCTAGGACTATAAGCCAAAGCCTGTTGTGCTGATCTAACCACATTAAGTGATTGGTATTATTGTGAATTTATTACTATTTTATATTTGGGATTTTTTAAATTTACAGTCAAGTGTATTTATATTTAGAGTGGACTTCTTTCATATCTGATCTATTGATTTCTTTTTTATTTGAAATGTTGAAACATTTAGTATATATTTGTTTTGTTTTGGGCCACACCCATTGATGCTCAGGGGTTACTCCTGGCTATGCGTTCAGAAATCCCTCCTGGCTTGGGAGACCATATGGGATGCCGTGGAATCGAACCTCAGTTCATCCTAGGCTAGCATGTGCAAGGCAAATGCCTTACCCCTTGCACCACCACTTCAGCCCCAACATCATATTTTATGCAAATACCTTGTCTCCTGTATGATCTCTCCCCGGTCATACTATTGTATGTGTAGTTTATGTCTCACAATGATCTATGCCTATTCCCCCTTCTTCCTTTATTATTGTCTTGCAGCAATACTGAAGTATTACTTCTAAATAGGGATAAGTACTGTAAAGGCCCAGATCATCATTATTACTATTACTAGTTTTAGTTTAGAAAAAAGTTACTTTTCTTTAAATAGGGAATTTTTTTATGCTTCTCTTGGAAATAAAAATGTTTTTAATCTACTGGCGCACTAAATGTATTTTATAGAACCAATACTTTTAGGAGATCAAAATTAAGAAAGCAATTTATGGGCCGGGAAGGTGGTGCTAGAGATAAGGTATCTGCCTTGTAAGCGCTAGCCAAGGAACGGACCGCAGTTCGATCCCCCGGCGTCCCATATGGTTCCCCCAAGCCAGGGGCAATTTCTGAGTGCTTAGCCAGGAGTATCCCCTGAGCATCAAACGGGTGTGGCCCAAAAACCAAAAAAAAAAAAAAAAAAAAAAAAAGAAAGCAATTTATTTTGGCTTGTTTTTGGGCCACACCTGTCAGGGACCACTCTTGGTGGGCTCAGGAGACCCTATGGGATAACAGGGATCAAACTGGGTGGGCTGTATGCAAAGTAAGTGCCCCATATTATCATTCTGGCCCAGTAAAAAGTCATATTACTGACATTCTTTTTTCCTTTATCATTTATGGAGCCCTTTTTCTTGACATAAATTCAACTTTTCTTCTGATTCTAGATTTTTGCTGAAGATATTTTTTTAGTGTTTATTTACATGAAAAATTATATATTTTACATTCATTTTAGGCTATATCTCCATTATATATGAGAATCATTGCAGGGACTTTTTTCTTTAGTGCTTAATTATGTCATTCTACTTCCACTTTACCTTTTTTGGGGGGGGGTTTGGTTTTTGGGCCACACCTAGTGATGCTCAGGGGTTACTCCTGGCTATGTGCTCAGAACTAGCTCCTGGCTTGGGTTGGGGAACCAAATGGGATGTGGGAGATTGAACAGTACATCCTGGGTCAGCTGCATGCAAGGCAAACGCCTTACCTCTGTGCCATCGCTCTGGCCCCGCACCTTGCATTTTTATTTTGTTGAGAAAGTCTGAGGTCATTCTCAGTTTTATTTTTATATATTTATACATATATACATACATATATATATACATATGTGTGTATATATATACATTTGTTTTCCTTTTGGGTTTTTGTTGTTTTTTTGGGCAACACCCAGTGATTATCAGGGGTTACTCCTGGCTATGTGCTCAGAAATCGCTCCTGGCTTGGGGGACCATATGGGACGCTGGGGAATTAAACTGCAGTCCATCCTAGGCTATTGCCGGCAAGGCAGATGCCTTACCATGCCACTGCTCTGGCCCCTTTATTCTGGACTTTTTAATTTCTTTTTTTACTTTATCTTGTTTTCAGCAGTTTCACTATTGTGTTTCTATATATTCCTCATTCTCTGAATCCCCATTTAAGGATTTGCTTATCTACCTGCATACAAAGCATATGCTTTAGCTCTTTGGACTTTTGTCAGTTCTTCTTCTTCTATCCATTTTAATAATTGGATTGTTCATGTGGGCTTTTTTTTTGTCTTGCTTGAATAATCTTTGTTCTTTATAAATCAACTTTATAAAAACCTTTATAAATCAACCCCTTATTGGGCTCATGCTTTGTAGATACATTTTTCCATTCTGTAGTTGATCATTTAAATATAGTCCAATTAACAACATAATAGGAGAACTGGTCTGCACAAGTGTGTTGGGGGACTTAGAAGGAAGACTGTTGGAGTTTGGGGGAGCAGGAGATAATAGGTACATTGGAATTAGGTGCATACAGAGCCATTATTAATAGTATCATAAGCCATACAATCTCCATTAAAATAAATGAAAAACACAAAACAGTGCTATTGTTTCTTTCTCTTATTTATAATTCTGATAGCGGTTGGAATCCCTTTCTTTGATCACAGCACTACTCTTTGTGCTTTTGTTCACTTCCATTGTCTTTTGAGTCTCTGGACTAATAACTTCAGAGCTTGTTAGAAATGCTGAACGGTGGAGCCCAGCCCAAACTTGATAAATAAGAATCCTCACTATTTTTTTTTTTTTAGGAAAGTGTGATTGAACAATATCTCATGGTGCCCAGAGCACCATGTACAGTGCTAGAGTTAGAATTGGAATGGGTTACTTGCAAGGCAAGCAACTTAACTAACTACTGTTCTATCTCTCTGGCCCCCAGACCAGGATTTACCAAGATTCCCAAGCATACAATCTAGATCTCTTGTCCTTTTCCTTGGTTTAAATACGGATGTGATTTTTTTCAGTTTTTCTTTCTTTGATTACTCTAAATAACTCTATCTGGGCCCAGAGAGATAGCACAGCGGCATTTGCCTTGCAAGCAGCTGATCCAGGACCAAAGGTGGTTGGTTTGAATCCCAGTGTCCCATATGGGACACTGTGCCTGTGCCTGCCAGGTGCTATTTCTAAGCAGACAGCCAGGAGTAACCCCTGAGCATTGCCGGGTGTGGCCCAAAAACAAAAAAAAATTAAGTAAATAACTCTATCTAATTATTCTTTACATTTTGCTGTCCATTCTTTTCCTGGGCTATTTTATGACCCATTTTTCTTTGTTCACTTCCAAATATAGTTCCACTTCGTCTGTAGCCCCACATTTTCTTTTAATTTCAAATTCCACCCTTCTAGTTGACTCCCACATACTTCTACATTGACTAGCTTGCAACCTTAGGATGACTCTTTCCAAATTAACTTTTCCTTTACTCCAAGAAACAGTTTCTCCTAGGCGACTTAGACCTCTTTGGTAGCTTCTGTTGCATACTTTCTTGTGTAATCAGTCACTACACTATACTTTAGTCATTGTCCTGTGTGTTCTGAGTTTTCCTTTATTATTTAATCAACTTGTTTTAACCTTTACTAAACCTTTATAAGAATGTGATCCATATCAGTCTAGCAAATGCCTATTATTCACTCCCACTCCCCATTGTTAGATGGATATCCTAATAGCATTGTCATTTGCTTCAAAGCACTCATTGCTTCTCCACGTCCTTCATAGTTATGTCTAATCTTTTAAGTGCAAGCATCAAGTTATAACCTATCTGGACCTGAGTTCCTTCTTTACTGTTCTCTTGCTAACAGCATCCTATGCATACCCGAAATGAAGGCCTGCTTTTTAACTTGGACAGTCCGCATTTAACTTGAAATGACTTTTCAAATCAAGAATGAACTAATAATACAAATTACTATAAGGGAAATTAGTAAAATAGAAATCTTTTGATTCAGTTTGTGTTCACTGAATATAGGTTAAGTCTCCTTTAAAAAACTTAAATAAAGAAAATATGTTAATATTTGAAGCTGAGGAATGTGTTTAATACTGAAGTAGTGGAAAGCAGCTCTACTAAATGAAGGTACCTCATTGGAGGAATATTTCTTGTTTTAAATTCCTGATTGTTGATCAAAATATTTAGCAGTCACTCAATTAAAATTACAGAAAGCTCATATCTGTAGTTAACAGAGCTAGGAAAACAGAAGGATGTGTTAATATCATGATTTCTTAATATTTCATCAGTTAAGATTTGGCCCCGTTAAGAGAGTGGCCTCATAGCAAATGTTAGAACAGATTACTAGTATAGTTGTGATGTGTGCAAATATTTATTTAATGCGTTGAAATTTCTGAATGTGTTTAATTTGTCCATAAGATCATTGGTTTAATGACAGAGGCACTGCAAATAGAGGAAAACCATAAGTAGAATACTGTGTTCCATTATGGGCCCTACGTTTTAAGCCTGAAGTAGACAAATGGGAATAATTTTAGAGGGAACACAACCCAAGTTACTTAGTCAGGGTGTGGTTGAATGTGAAGCGCTCACTGGGTGGTCTTTGAAGTCCCTTGCCTCAGCTTTACTCATTTATAATCTTCCTAGTGGAGGGTAATTACTATCTTATTGTAGTTTCTCTGAAGGCATTTAGCACAATGTGTTGCTCATAGCATGTGTTAGTAAATGCTGCAAAATAAAATTTCGTTAGTGTGATGTAAGTTTGCCTCCAGACCTAGGACCTAATTTTCCTGAGGGTGCATACCACACATTAGTTTTTTTTTTTTTATAAAATCTCCAGCATCTTGGATGTGGTCTTCTTTTTCAACAAGGACTTAGAAGATATAGAACAAGTTAAGAGAATGAAATACTGGGGAAATCTACTAAATGTCTCAAACTCATCCCTCAATTTCCCTTTTGCTTCTGCAAGGAGACAATGTGGGAAGGGGAAGGAACATTGGGAGTCAGAAGTCTTGTGTTTTCTAAAACTGTTTCTCTAATTAGCTCTCACAGGGCACGGAAGAACCCATCTACAGGGCCTGATGATGAGACAAGTGGGATGAGAAGTATGGCTGCTGAAATTTAGGGTCAGACCTCTGAATGCTACAGCTGGGCTTCTCCAGCCTGTTGGTGTTGGTTATGGTAATGAAATGTTTTAAGATGACACTTTCAGGACACTTAATCACTTGCAAGTTTAAGTTCCTTTCAATTGGCTGGAAGCACTAGAAATTGCAGAGTTTGCTTCCTGGGAGATTGTAGCCCAAGACCAATAATTCACTTGTGTCTATACAGCTGTTATTTGCTATTCACTGGCAGGTGTGACTAATTCCATCACTGACACCATCTCTTGTATAAATGTGAGCTTCTAAAGCAACTCATTTGTGAGAGGAGTTTGTATTTGTGTGAGAGAGCATTGTTGAGAGGGTGCTGAGCTCCTTTTTGTTGTTACTGGTGGGGCTGAACCCAGTTTTCAGAAAAACTTGGACTAATGTTGGCACAAGTTTCTAAGAGCATGGCAGCTTTCAGTGGAACCTCTTCTGGCATATGCCCACTATTCTTGATTCTCTTTTTCCTTAATCCTTTTTTCTCTGTTATCATGGTTCTCTGGAAAGAGAAGGTATGTTCCTAAAAGCAGAGAAAACACATTTGATGGTGTTGATGGAACAAACCGAAAAGCATAAAACTGGATTTGGGTATGTTTACAGTGTTAGAAGAAAGCAGCATTTTTTATTTTCTAGATGAAAGTGAAACAGCTAAAAAAAACCTTAAGAAAACAGTGTGATAGCTACTGTCCAACCTTTAAAGTGTTAAGATGTTGGAGTGGTGTTTTACCATGTAATTGTTTAGCTTTTTTTTTCCAAGAGAAATAAAAGGAACTTTGAAAAAAAATATGTTTCATTAATGTGCCAGGTTGAATTACTTTCCCCTGTCAGTTTAGCAATCAACAGTAATAAAAACCCAGATGTAAAATTTTTAAACGTTTATGAAGACATTAAGCAGAAACCCTTTAAAATATTTTCCATTTTCATTTCACTTAGCAGGTGCTACATATCAGGCTATTATTTCCCAACTAAAACGAACTAGAAAATGATCCAAGTTGGTGAAGTGCCTTGAGACAATTCACACAATTGTTTTCTTTCTGATTATACTCTGTTAGAGGGATTGGTTTGAGTACTAATCTAATCAAGGTGATGTGAAAGTTACTCAGAATTACCTGAAGACTGTTGAAGTGATACATGGTCAGTTAGTTTGTTAAAGGCCTCATTTTTATGCCTTTGTACTTGAATAGCTTGTGCATAAGAGACAGCTTTATTTTAGTGTATGTCTGGGTGCTGTTCTCCAGGTTACTTGGGAGAAGTAATGTGGATAATTTAAAATGTGCAGATAATCAAAAAATTATTTTGTTTTGTTTTGGAAAGTGTATACTATGTTAATGTTGCAACTCTCTGTATGACCACTTCCAACTGGCAAAATCTCTGTTGCATACCATTAGTCTAATGCTTAGAACACAATGGGAAATTAAGGTATTACTGACACTTTCCCCCTTAGATATATAACTCAGCAATTCATCGAGTTTCTTATATTTCCTCATCTCTAAAATGGAATACTAATCAAACTAATTTCTTTATTGTGACTGAACTGCATTACACAGAATTATTTACGGTACATAGTGACAACCACCAATGTTGTCCTCCCTCCACTCCTGTTCCCAGCATGTCTCCCATATCTTCCTCCTTTACCCCCCAGAATACTAGTGTAACTGGTCTCCACTTCACAGCTTGTTGTAGATTGGGTATCTATTCTGTCATTGACTTTGGGTTTGGTGTTCCAGTCTGGTCATTTTTTATTCACACTACGTGTTCATATGACTGGTCCTGGTATCATTATTTCCCCCCCTCAATTTATGAGGCAATCAAACTAATTTTTGATAGTAAAATTTTTGAGCTAATAGTCTTGAATCTTGAGAAGTTAAAAGCATTACACTGATCTATATTCTTAAAGATCTCTCTGACTTCTGTTTGTAATTCTGCTAGACCTTGGGCGGACAGGAAAGAGGACAAAACTCCTTATTTATCTCATATTATGGGATTTATTTTTTTGTTTTTGGGTCACACCCAACAGTGCTCATGGGTTACTCCTGGCTCTGCACTTGGAAATTACTTTTGGTAGGCTCTGTGGACCATATGGGATGCTGGGGTTTGAACCCAGGTCAGCCGCATGCAAGGCAAATGCCCTCCCCACTGTGCTACTGCACTAGCCCCTATGGGATTACTTTTATCTCTTTCTTGAAGTGCCTTTAAAATTGATCGAATTAATTTATACTGAACTTATGAGTTCAATTATGTATGAATAAATTTATATGAACTTATATATAAATTTATTATGAATTTATACTGACTAGGTAAATTGGATTGAGGAGATAGATATAAAAAACTAGCATCAAAGTACTTTCAACTCTAAGTAGTACCTGAGAGCATAACCTGACTATAATTTTCTGAACTCAGCATGCTGACAATATCTAATGCAGTAGTTTTCAATCCTGCGGCCTATAGATGAGCTTCTGAGGATTAAGAACAATTTAAATTTAAATGTAAATTTGGGGCCTGTGATTCACCACAGAGATTGAAAACCATTAATTAATTTAGTTTTATTCCCAGGATAGTGATAATAAAGATTCTTGAAAGATTTTTCTTGAATTGAATCTTTCATCAATTGCCAGTGTGGATGCCACTGACATGCTCAGTATCATCTACAAAATGTAGAAGTTATGTTAAATTGTCTCTGAATAGTCCAATTGGCTTTAACTTTTCTCTACCATGATTTAAATTTACCATATAAAGTGAAAGTGTTTAATTTACTTTAGCTAGTTTTTTCAGTGGCCTTTCTTTAATCTAAGGATATGGTTTTTAGTGAAAGGTAGATTCCAGCTGATATGAAAATGGCCCGATAGCCTAAAGAGAGGAAATTTTGATAGTTAATTTGTGAAGCTTAAATATCTGCAACACTGACAATGTTTGGGCTACTTCATGGGAAATCAGCCATAGGCAGGGTTGACTTGGAGGTAATAGATGGTTGGATAGTCTTTTAGTTTGGTTATTGCAGTGCAATCTGAAGTAGATACTATTTGATATGATATGTACATGACTTGTGAGAATATGCTATAGACTTTGATTAAATCTGTTGAACTTGTAGACAATTAGATCAACTTTCCTTTTGAAAGTGTCTAGAGTTGTATTATGCCATGTTGTGTGTAGGTGTGATTTTGGTGTCACATGGTGTCACAGTAAGTTTCTTCTCCCAACTTTATTTAAAACACTATAGTTTAGAAATACAAAGTGGGGGCCGGAGAGATAGCACAGCGGCGTTTGCCTTGCAAGCAGCCGATCCAGGACCAAAGGTGGTTGGTTCGAATCCCGGTGTCCCATATGGTCCCCTGTGCCTGCCAGGAGCTATTTCTGAGCTGACAGCCAGGAGTAACCCCTGAGCAACGCTGGGTGTGGCCCAAAAACAAAACAACAACAACAACAACAAAAAAGAAATACAAAGTGGAGCAAGGAAAACCTCTTCAGCAAGTGATGGTGGGAACTCAGAACTCTCTTGAACACCATGCACAAAGGTCAAATGAAAATGGACTAAGGAACTTGAAATCAGACCTGAAACAATAAGGTACATAGAGGAAAATATAGGCAAAACACTCCATAACATTGAGGCAAAAGGCTAAATACCTCTATCTAATCAAGTAGAAGCAAAGATAAATAAATGGGACTACATTAAATTGAGAAGCTTCTGCATTTCAAAGGAAACAGTGACAAGGAAACAATGGCCACTCACGGAATGGGTGAAACTATTCACTCAAAACCCATTTTAAGGGGCTAATATCCAAGCTATACAAGGTACTAATAGAACTTAACTAGGAAAAAACATCTAACCCTATCAAAAAATGGGGAGGAGAAACGAATATTTTCTGAAAGAAGAAATGCAGATGACCAAAAGGCACATGAAAAATTTTCCACATCACTAATCATCAGGGATATGCAAATCAAAACAACAGTGAGGTATAATCTCATACCACAGAGAATGACACACATTCTCAACATCACAAAGAACAAGAACCATCAGTGCTGGTATGGATGGGGGAAGAAAATTACTCTCATTCATTACTAGTGGGAATGCCATCCAGTCCTGCCTTTCTGGAAAACAATATGGATCTTTATAAAAAAAAAACCTGAAAATTGAGCTTCCTTATGATCCAGCAGTACCACTCCTAGAGATATACTCTAGGAACACACACACAGACACACACACACACACACACAACCACAAAACAAAAATGCCCTCTGCACTCCTGTGTTCAGTGCAGCACTATTTATAGTAGCAAGAATCTGGAAGCAACCCAGGTGCCTGACAACAGATGAGTATCTAAAGAAACTGGTACATATACAACAATGGAATACTATGAAGCTGTTAGGAAAAATGAAGTAATGAAATTAGTTTATAAATGGACGGACATGGAGATTATTACACTCAGTGGATTGAGTCAGAGGGAGAGGGATAAACAAAATAATCTCACTCATCTGTGGGATATAAGGTAAATAAAAGACAATATGGGGATGGTATCCAGAGACAATAGAGATAAAGATTAGGAGGACCAGTCCATGGTAGGAAGCTTGCTACAACCACAAAGAGCACAGAGTGTAGTTAAGAGTATAGAAGGGTCTACTATGAACGTGATAGTTGGAAAAGATCACTCTGGACTAGAACTTAGTGCTCAAAGGGGATAAAGTGACATGCGTGGCACCCCTTCATTAACAGTAGTGCAAAGCAGTGTCAAGGATGGAGGGAAGATTGAGGATGGAGGGAGAGAGAGAGGGAGATGGAGGGAAAGAGAGTGAGAGAGAGAGAGAGACAAAGAGAGAGAATGAAGTAAAAATGCCTGTCCCAGAGCAGGTGGGGGGAGGATTGGTGGAAGGGAAGAGGAAATTGGGAACATTGGTAGTGGGAAATGAACACTGGTGAAAGTCGTTGTACATTGTATAACTGCACCTCAGTAATGAACAACTTTATCTGTGGAAAAAAAAACTTTATTATGAACAAACTTGTAACTATGGTGTTTAAATAAAAGATTTAAAAAAAACACTATGATTTACAAAGTTGTTCAAAATACAGTTTGTTATTCTTATATCTCTGGCACATAAAAATATAGGTGCTGGGGCCAGAGAGATAGCACAGTAGTAGGGCATTTGCAGTACATGCAGCCGATTCAGAACAGTTGGTGATTTGAATCTTGGCATCCCATATGGTCCCCCGAGCCTGTCAGGAGCAATTTCTGATCACAGAGCCAGGAGTAACCCCTGAACGCTGCTGGGTGTAACCCCCCCCCCCAAATAAAAAGTTTAGGTGCTGGACCAATACACAGTGGATAGGGTATTTTCCTTGCATGTGATTGACTCAGCTTCGATTCCCAACATGCCATATGGTCCCCAAGCACTGTCAGGATTAATTTCTGAACACAGAGCCAAGAGTAACCCATGAGCATCGATGGGAGTGGCCCCAAAACAAACAAAAGTTTAGGTATTTAGGAGAGATTGTGTGCTCACTAGGTATTTTCTGAATGAATAGTTTATCAATTTAATTGACTTACTGCTTCTTTTGTTAACCCTAGCTTCTCTTTGAGATTCAATTATGGTGCTGTTATATGAAGTACAATGCTTTCTGTGATAGGTCTTAAATGATGGTTACAGCAGCTTTCTCAATTGGTCTGGAAATACCTTTACTTTGTATTTTTTTTAAAGGATAAATACAGTTTGTATATGTGTACACACACATGTATATATAGGGGTGTGGGTATCCCCTTCCCCAACTTCTTGTTTATCCCACCTGGATGGTCAGACCCACCCATACCTGGGATGGGCAGGGGTATCTTGAATAATAAAGTTTGGCTGGGGGAAAGGAGGGTGAGAGGAGCAGATAGAGCCAGAGGAAGAGCAGACAAGAAACTTCTGGGGAAAAGCTTAGCATAGAGGCCATGTGAGGAAAATGGACATTGTGGCTAGGGTCATGAAATAAAGCTGAACAACTCCTGAAACTTCAACTGACTGTGAATCTCTCCACTGTTATCCTGCACCTTTAGACTCACTGGCGAAGGGGCTAGAGGCACCATGTGGTGCAGAGAAAGGCCTCACCACAACACTAGGACTCTATATTTTATATTTTTACAACATATGGGTAAAGAATTCTAGTTGATAATTATTTTTTGCTGAATACCTCGAAAATGTTCCATAATGGACTGAATGTTTCCCACCTGGACACACTCCAATCCCAGTGATGATGCCCTAATCCTCAAAAAACTATTTTGAGATAGTCCCTTTTATGGAGAGAATTAAAGTTCAGTGAGGTCATAGGGTAGGACCCTATCTGCCAGCATTACTGTCATTAAAATAACTGGAAAAGATAGGAGAAATGTCTCTCTGTGGGACAAAAGAAAGGCCATTTGTGGATCTTGTGAGATGGTAGCTGCTCTCCTAGACAGAAATCAAGTCCACACCTGAAACCGAGTTTGCTTGTACGTGGATCAGGTACAAGCTGTTTTCCAGATCGAAGAGAAAGTGTTTTTTTTTTAAAGCTGATATGTTTTGTTATTTAGCCTGAGCTGACTAATACATATTCCATTGTCTTCTGGAATTTACTATTACTGCTTAGAAGACTGTCATAAGTCAATGCCTTTGAGAACAATCTATTCTCTATATTTGCTTTAAAGATTTTACTCTTTGATTTCAAGTTTTTAAAAATCATGACATTATATACCAATGTGCAGAGCTGTTTATTTAAAATGCTTAGGACTTAATGAAATATCTCTTAAGAATTCATGACTATCTTCCTCCAGTTATGAAAAACGCTTTACTCTTCTTTTTTATTTATTTAAAAATTTTAAAAATAATATCTTTACTTAAGCACCATGATTACAAACATATTTGCAGTTGGGTTTCAGTCATTAAAAAGAACACCCCCTTCACCAGTGCAACATTTCCAACCCCAATCCCCTATCTTCCTCCTCCCATACCCTCTTCCTGTATTCGAGACAGGCATTCTATTTCTCTCACTCACTACCATTGTCATGATAGTTGTTAGTGTAGTTATTTCTCTAACTGCACTCACCACTCTCTGTGGTAAACTTTCTATCATGGGGCTGGTCCTTCCAGCCCTCATTTCTATTGTCTCTGGGTATTAGTACAATACTTCCATTTTTCTTAAATCCCACAGATGAGTGGGATTTAAGAAATCCTCTGACTTATTTCACTCAGCATAATAGTTTTCATGTTCATCTATGTACAGGAAAATTTTATGGCTTCATTTTTACAGATGGCTGCATAATATTTCATTCTGTATATGTACCACAGTTTCTTTAGCCATACATCTGTTGTTGAGCATCTTGGTTGTTTCCAGATTCAGGCTATTGTAAATAATGCTGCAATGAATATAGGTGTGCAGAAGGCATTTTTGATTTGTGTTTTTGTGTTCCTAGGGTATATCCTTAGGAGTGATATAGCTGAATTGTATGGGGGCTCAATTGGAAGCAGAAATAAACAAATGAAACTATATTAAACTGAGAAGCTTCTGCACCTCAAAGGAAATAGTGACTAGGATACAAAGGCCACCCACAGAATGAAAGAAACTATTCACCCACTACCCATCAGATAAGGAGCTAATAATATCTAAGATATATAAGGTACTGATAGAATTTAACAAGAATAAAACATCTAATCCCATCAAAAAGTGAGGAGAAAAATAAACAGATACTTTCTCAAAGAAGAAATACAAATGGTCAAAAGGCACATGAAAAAATGCTCCACATCACTAATCATCAGGGAGATGCAAATCAAAACAACATCTCATGCCACAGAGACTGGCACACATTACAAAAAACAAGAACAATCAGTACTGACGGGAATGTTGGAGAAAGGAACTCTTATTCACTACTGTAGAAATGCTGACTAGTTCAGCCTTTATGGAAAACTCTTCTTTTTAAAAATTCCTTTTCCCAGAGAGATAGCATGGAGGTAGGGCATTTGCCTTGTATGCAGAAGGACAGTGGTTCAAATCTCAGCATCCCATATGGTCCCCCGTGCCTGCCAGGGGTGATTTTTGAGCGCAAAGCCAGGCGTAACCCCTGAGTGCTGCCAGGTGTGACCCAAAAATCAAAAACCAAAAAAAAAAAATCCTTTCCCACTCTTTTCTTTTTTTTTTTTTTTTTTTTTTTTTTTTTTTTTTTTTTGGTTTTTGGGCCACACCCGTTTGACGCTCAGGGGTTACTCCTGGCTATGTGCTCAGAAATCGCCCCTGGCTTGGGTGGACCATATGGGACGCCGGGGGATCGAACCGAGGTCCTTCCTTGGCTAGCGCTTGCAAGGCAGACACCTTACCTCCAGCGCCACCTACCCGGCCCCCCACTCTTTTCTTTTGAAACTCTTAAGTCTGTATTTCTTGCCACATAAAATATATTTTATTTAATATACACCTTTATCTCCCTGTGCTGACTTTTAGGATTCTTTTTGGATTTGTTTATGATTCATAAATTCCTTTTTCATCTGTATCTAATATTCTTTTAGTACCATTTACTAAATTTGTATTTTTATGACTATTTCTGACATTTTAAATGAATATGCCTTTTTCCACTCCCATAATGTTACCTTATTTCATAATGGTTCCTGTACTTTTAAAAATTTTATTTTATGGCCTTTTAGATTTTTCTGTAACTTCCGTTCTCACTTAGGATTGGTTGGTTTTCCTTCATAGTTGTTTTCTGGTGAATTTTATTACATCTTTTTTACTATGAACTTATATTTGTCAAGGATTGTCTCTCGGGGTCCTGAGTTGTGGAAAGATCACTATTTTTGAAAAACAAAACAAAGCATAGTGTTCATAGGTCTAACACCAGTTTTATGTCATTTTTCAGCTTGAACTTGAAACACCATTACTCAACACCCAGGGGTAGTGTGGACTTGGAGTTATAGTTTCTTGCAGGAAGCTTTTTTTTTCCCTGCCCAAGGCCTTAAAAAATAGCATTCCTCCTCATGGCTCATGTGGTTTGGTAGATGGTTTCTCTTGTTCCAGTTTTACACATCACACTGCCCACAGATTTCCATCTTTATGCAGTATTCTCAGGCCCAGTTCCATTCTGTGAGTCTAGCAGTGGTCTTCAAACTATGGCCCGCGGGCCACATATTATATTTGTATCTGTTTTGTTTCTTCATTGCGAAATAAGATATATGCAGCGTGCATAAGAATTCGTTCATAAGTTTTGTTTTTACTCTAGTCAGACCCTCCAATGGTCTGAGGGACAGTGAACTGGCCCCCTGTTTAAAAAGTTTGAGGACCCCTGGTTGAGCATCAGATGATAGCTTGGAGAAGGTATTAAACACGTAGGTCATGGCTCCTGTCATTGTTTCAGGCTTATTTGGATTTTAGTCTGTTATTTTATTTGATGATATTTTTTGTTTTCTTTCTTTTACTAGGATTTTAGTCTCAGACAGGGTGGCACTTTATAAGGTTCACTGTCACATGGCAGTGCTTACATCCCAAAAGTAAATCTTTTATTTCTTTTGTGTTTTCATAAAAGTGTTTTTGTGTTTTATTGAGGTATTTTTTTCTTCTTCGACTTGGCCTTCATTTTCACTGAGTGGCCAAGTTCTTTTATGTGAATGTCTTTTACTAATCATTTTCTTTTCTCACTGTTCCATACCTCCCCTTTCCCACCAAACTGGCTCCCACCAACTTCTTTTATATCTTTAACACAGAACCAAACTCAGTGAATGCTTGGTTGGTTTTACAGATGGACAGAGAAGGGAGTTAATAAAGGAAGGAATTTGCTGAGGGAATGGGGATTTTGTGTTGGCCATGGACATTTAGGGAAATGGAGACTCTGATCTGGTGTGCAAAGGGTTTATCATGAGTTAGTGAAGGATGAGAAAAGACTAACATTTTTTAAAAAGAAAATCCTAAACTGGTAGTATTTTGTGTCTCTTTTTGGGCACTTTGCAAGTGACTAATGGCCAACAGAATTCTTTTTTTTTTTTTTTCGGGCCACACCCATTTGATGCTCAGGGGTTACTCCTGGCTAAGCACTCAGAAATTGCCCCTGGCTCGGGGGGGACAATATGGGATGCCGGGGATTGAACCGCGGTCGCAATCTTTCCTTGGCTAGCGATTGCAAGGCAGACACCTTACCTCTAGCTCCACCTTGCCGACCCCATGCCAACAGAATTCTAACAACTTATTGACAGGTGATGAAAGTGGTGCCACTTGGTTTCATTATTAAGTAGCCAAAGGATCATTTGGACATATCAGAGCTAATGAAATTAAAGATCCCTCTAGCTTTGGGGCATTAGTTCAGGTCCCCTATTCATCAAAGCATAAGAGACATTTCTCCTGCCTCCTAAATATTTTTTTAAATAAATGTTTTGTTAATGTATAACAAACATAGAAAAGGAGCAAAATTCCTAATGTTCAGTTTGATTAATGATTATAAAGTAAGTACACTGGTGTAATCAACAGTTGAATCAATGCATGAATATTGCTCTTAGAACAAAAATCATTGTCCTGGAGATATGAATACTATCGGTTCTCATATCCCAAATCTTCCAGGTGTCTGTCTGTCCTAGGACCCACTACTACTCTTTCTCTTAGCTAGGATAGTGACTATTCTTTTGTATTCTAATAACATATAGTTTTGCTTTTTGGACACTTTCATAATGCATAATATAATTCAAGCATTTTTTAGTCTTTTTATACCCATAAACCAACAGTGGTCCATGAATTGATGGTTTAAAATCTCCAGGAATGGATTCTGTTTTTAGCTTCATTTGTTCTACTTTATATCTACCATTCGTCTTTGTTTTATTGTTCCTTATTTTTGTTAAGGTATAATTGACAAAATATTATTGCTGAATATACTAAACAATGATTCAGTATTTTATACATTACAGAATGATTACCACATTAAATCTACTTAACATCCATTGCCACATATAGTGACAAGGTTTTTCTTCATTGAGAAATTTTAGCAACTTTCAGAGATATAATAGAATATCATTAACTGTTTCACCATGTTATATATTATATTCGATGACATTTATTTTATAATTGGAAGTTTATACCTTCTTAGCCTCTTTGCTCATGTTGTCTACTGCCAATTCGCTGCCTCTGGCAATCACTAGATTGTTTTTATCTATGAACTCTGTGTTCTTTTTAAAAATCCATGTATAAGAGAGATCATATAGTATTTGTCTTTCTCTGACTTATTTCACTTAGCAGAAAGCCCCCAAGGTCCTTCCATGTTGTTAGAAATAGTAAGATTTCATTCTTTTTTATGGTTGAACAATATTCTATTGTTTATCCAATTTCCATTTATCCTTTAAGGCATATTTTATGTGAGACTTTCTCTAGGAATCATTGTCCTTTCTCTTGCTCCCTAAACTGGTTCACATGCTTCTTTACATTCCTTCCATGCTCTGTGTATGTGTCTATCATTGTTATTGGTCTTTTCCCCTATATCTTTTCTCTATTATCTCTTGATGAGTACTTATATAGTTTTCATGCTGTGGCTACTGTGAATAATGCTGTAATGAGCATGGGTGTGTCTCCTGGAGAGCTTCTTTTGTTTTCTTCTGAATATATATTCAGAGGTAGAATTGCTGAATCATATGAGAGTCATTTTTTTTAAAAATTTGAGGAAAATACTCTATTTTTCATAGTGACCACATTCGTTTCCATTCCCACTGACAGTGCACAAGGCTTCACTTGTCTTCAGTACTATCTCTTGACTTTTTGATGATGGATTATTTTAATAGGTGTGAGGTGATATTTCGGTATATGTGTGTGTTTAAAAAAAGAAAGGTGGTCCCCCTTTGTGCTTGGGCCCCAGAGTTCTAGGGTTATCAGCATACCATACTTTGGTAATGTGGTGCGACTTGGATGGTGGGAAATGTGGTGCCAGGGACCCAGTTCCAGGGTCTTCCACATGCTAGGCTGTGCAGTACCACTTTAAATGATATCCCCAGCCTACATAGCTTTGGAAATTCATCTTTTGTTAATATCAAGTAGAATTTTTTAATTTACCAGCAAAATATACATTTATCTTGAGCATGTATCCACACCAGATAATGTTTAGCATTTAAAAATGTCCCTAAATCTGTGTTGAAACATTCTATGCTTGAAACTCAATCATGAATAACTTTGTGATTTTATGATGACTATATAAATAAAATAAAAATAAAATGTCTCTAAGTGGTTTAGGGTGACTGTTAAGCACAGAAGTATTGTAAATGTCCATTTTTCCACATATTTGAAATAAGTACAGAAGCTTAAAATATAGTAAGAAAGGGTTGGGGGAATATAGTAAGAAAGCAATTGTTACTGTTAAATATGGGGATGATTAAATTGAGCCTTTTAAAAAACTCCTGTGGCATTTTAATGACTATATATTTAAGGTTTTTAAAAATTTGACACTGTAACTTATTGTTTCATTAAATATTCAAACACTAATCCCAAAACCAGTGTCTTCAGTTTCCCACATACCACCTAGCCTGCCCCCTTTAGGCACTAACAAATATACTTCATATTGTTTGGTATAATACAAGGGCAAATGGAATGATCAAAACTTAGATCAAAGGTCAATTTGAGATGATTGTTACATCTCTCCATGGTGTGACTAAAGTTAGTGTCTAAGGATTTACTGGGCTGTGGTTGGTGCTATTTGAACCATCTGTGCTCATCAAACCTGGGAGATTTCTGTGCCACATTCCTATCAGATTTCCTGGAATAGTATTCGGCTGATGCTAATATAAAATTTTGAGGAGTTGCATGGCCACAGTGGCCAAGTGGTCCAGGATTGCTCTGAAACAATTGGTAGTTTGGCAGTTTGGTAAGGTTAAGTTGTGGAGTTGGGCCGTTTTCTGTCAGAGGATATTGGGTGTGGTGCTGGGCTGCTGTACTTCATGCAAAAAGGGGAATCTGCCCCCAACCTATTCTTTTATTTATTTATTTATTTATTTTATTTAAACAACTTTATTACATAAATGATTGTGTTTGGGTTTCAGTCATGTAAAGAACACCACCCATCACCAGTGCAACATTCCCATCACCAATGTCCCAAATCTCCCTCCTTCCCACCCAACCCCCACCTGTACTCTCAACAGGCTTTCTATTTCCCTCGTACATTATCATTATTAGGATAGTTCAAAACGTAGTTATTTCTCTAACTAAACTCATCCCTGTTTGTGGTGAGTTTCATGAGGTGAACTGTAACTTTCAGCTCTTTTCTCTTTTGTGTCTGAAAGTTATTATTGCAAGAATGTCTTTCATTTTTCTTAAAACCCATAGATGAGTGAGACCATTCTGCGTCTTTCTCCTCTCTCTGACTTATTTCACTCAGCATAATAGATTCTATGTACATCCATGTAGGAAAATTTCATGACTTCATCTCTCCTGACAGCTGCATAATATTCCACTGTGTATACGTACCACCGTTTCTTTAGCCATTCATCTGTTGAAGGGTATCTTGGCTGTTTCCAGAGTCTTGCTATGGTAAATAGTGCTGGAATGAATATAGGTGTAAGGAAGGGATTTTTGTATTGTATTTTTGTGTTCCTATGGTATATACCTTGGAGTGGTATAGCTGGGTCATATGGGAGCTCGATTTCCAGTTTTTGGAGGAATCTCTTTATTGCTTTCCATTAAGGTTGAACTAGATGGCATTCCCACCAGCAGTGGATAAGAGTTCCTTTCTCTCCACATCCCCGCCAACACTCCTTGTTCTTATTCTTTGTGATGTGTGCCAATCTCTGGGGTGTGAGGTGGTACCTCATAGTTGTTTTGATTTGCATCTACCTCATGATTAGTGATGTGGAACATTTTTTCATGTGTCTTTTGGCCATTTGTATTTCTTCTTTGTCAAAGTGTCTGTCCATTTCTTCTCCCCATTTTTTGATGGGATTAGATGTTTTTTTTTTCTTGTAAATTTATGTCAGTGCCTTGTATATTTTGGAGATTAGCCCCTTATCTGATGGGTATTGGGTGAATAGTTTCTCCCACTCAGTGGGGGGCTCTTGTATCCTGG
This sequence comes from Suncus etruscus, assembly GCF_024139225.1. Taxonomy (NCBI): domain Eukaryota; kingdom Metazoa; phylum Chordata; class Mammalia; order Eulipotyphla; family Soricidae; genus Suncus; species Suncus etruscus. Next base: position 49,908,759 of record NC_064862.1, on the reverse strand, counting down.
GCGCTATTTCCTTTGAGGAGCAGAAGCTTCTCAGTTTAATATATTCCCATCTGTTAATCTCTGCTTTCACTTGCTTGGAGAGAGCAGTTTCCTCTTTGAAGATGCCTTTAATCTCAATGTCCTGAGTGTTTTACCTACGTGTTGTTCTATATATCTTATGGTTTCGGATCTGATATCGAGGTCTTTCATCCATTTGGATTTAACCTTCGTACATGATGGTAGCTGGGGGTCTAAGTTCAATTTTTTGCAAGTGGCTAGCCAGTTGTGCCAACACCACTTGTTGAAGAGGCTTTCTTTGCTCCATTTAGGATTTCTTGATCCTTTATCAAAAATTAGGTGATTATATGTCTGGGGAACATTCTCTGAGTATTCAAGCCTATTCCACTGATCTGAGGGCCTGTCTTTATTCCAATACCATACTGTTTTGATAACTATTGCTTTGTAGTACAGTTTAAAGTTGGGGAAAGTAATTCCTCCCATATTCTTTTCCCCAATGATTGCTTTAGCTATTCTAGGGTGTTTATTGTTCCAAATGAATTTCAAAAGTGCCTGATCCACTTCTTTGAAGAACGTCATGGGTGTCTTTAGAGGGATGGCATTAAATCTGTACAATGCTTTGGGGAGTATTGCCATTTTGATGATGTTACTCCTACCAATCCATGAGCAGGGTATGTGCTTCCATTTCCGTGTGCCCTCTCTTATTTTATGCAGCAGAGTTTTATAGTTTTCTTTGTATAGGTCCTTCACATTTTTAGTCAAGTTGATTCTAAGATATTTGAGTTTGTGTGGCACTATTGTGAATGGGGTTGCTTTCATAACGTCTATTTCTTCCTTATTACTATTGGTGTATAGAAAGGCCATTGATTTTTGTGTGTTAATTTTGTAGCCTGCCACCTTGCTATATGAGTCTATTGTTTCTAGTAGCTTTTTCGTAGAGACTTTAGGGTTTTCTAAGTAGAGTATCATGTCATCTGCAAACAGCAAGAGCTTGACTTCTTCCTTTCCTATCTGGATTCCCTTGATATCTTTTTCTTGCCTAATCTCTATAGCAAGTACTTCCAGTGCTATGTTGAATAGGAGTGGTGAGAGAGGACAGCCTTGTCTTGTGCTAGAATTTAGAGGAAAGGCTTTCAGTTTTTCTCCATTGAGGACAATATTTGCCACTGGCTTGTGGTAGATGGCCTTAACTATATTGAGAAAGGTTACTTCCATTCTCATCTTGCTGAGAGTTTTGATCAAGAATGGGTGTTGGACATTATCAAATGCTTTCTCTGCGTCTATTGATATGATCATGTGATTTCTATTTTTTCTTGTTGTTGATGTTGTGTATGATGTTGATAGATTTACAGATATTAAACTGTCCTTGCATTCCTGGGATGAAACCTACTTGATCGTAGTGGACGATCTTCTAAATGAGGCATTGAATCCTATTTGCCAGAATTTTATTGAGGATCTTTGCAACTGTATTCATCAGCGATATTGGTCTGTAATTTTCTTTTTTGGTAACATCTCTGTCTGGTTTAGGTATAAAGGTGATGTTGGCTTCATAAAAGCTATTTGGAGGTGTTCCTGTTTTTTCAATTTCATGAAAGAGTCTTTCCAGTATTGGTAGAAATTCCTCTTGAAAGGTTTGAAAGAATTCATTAGTAAATCCATCTGGGCCTGGACTTTTGTTTTTGGGCAGACATTTGGTTACTGTCTTAATTTCCTCAATATTGATGGGTGTGTTTATATTTTTTCTCTTTCCTTTCAGAAGGTTATTATTTTCTGGTTCTTTTCCACCATAACATTTTTTATAATTATCTTTATTTAAACACCGTGATTATAAATATGATTATAGTTGTTTGATTACAGTCATGTAAAGAACATCCCCCTTCACCAGTGCAACATTCCCATCACCAATTTCCCAGATCTCCCTCCTCCCCACCCCACACACCTGTACTTGAGACAGGCTTTCTACTTCCCTCATTCATTCACATTGTTATGATAGTTTTCAGTGTAGTCATCTCTCCAACTGCACTCATCACTCTATGTGATGAGCTTCATGTCATGAGCTGCACCTACCAGCCCTCATCTCTCTTGTCTCTGAGATTCTGTTAAAAATGTCTTTCATTTTTCTTAAAGCCCATAGATGAGTGAAACCATTCTGCATCTTTCTCTCTCCTTCTGACTTACTTCACTCAGCATAATAGATTCCATGTGCATCCATGTATAGGAAAATTTCATGACTTCATCTCTCCTGATGGCTGCATAGTATTCCATTGTGTATATGTACCAGTTTCTTTAGCCATTCATCTGTTGAAGGACATCTTGGTTGTTTCCAGAGTCTGGCTATTGTAAATAGCACTGCAATGAATATAGGGTAAGGAAGGGACTTTTGTATTGTATTTTTGTGTTTCTCGGGTATATTCCTAGGTGTGGTATAGCTGGATCGTATGGAAGCTCAATTTTCAGTTTGTGAAGGAATCTCCATATCGCTTTTTCATAAAGGTTGTACTAGATGGCATTCCCACCAGCAGTGAAAAAGAGTTCCTTTCTCTCCACATCCCCGCCAGCACTGCTTGTTTTCCTTTTTTGTGATGTGTGCCAATCTCAGTGGTGTGAGGTGGTACCTCATGGTAGTTTTGATTTGCATCTCCCTGATGATTAGTGATGTTGAGCATATTTTCACGTTTCTTTTGGCCATTTGACTTCTTTTTCAAAGTGTCTGTTCATTTCTTCTCCCCACTTTTTGATGGGGTTAGTTGTTTTTTTCTTGTATAGTTTTGTCAGTACGTTGTAAATTTTGGATATTAGTCCTTTATCTGATGAGTATTGGGTGAATAATTTCTCCCACTCAGTGAGTGGCCTTTGTATTCTGGGCACTATTTCCTTTGAGATGCAGAATCTTCTCAGCTTAATATAGTCCCATCTGTTTATCTCTGCTTCCATTTGTTTGGAAAGTGCTGTCTCCTCCTTAAAGATGCCTTTAGTCTCAATGTCCTGGAGTGTTTCACCTACATGTTGTTTATATACCTTATAGTTTCAGATCTGATATCAAGTTCTTTAATCCATTTGAATTTTACCTTTGTACATGGTGTTAGCTGGGGGTCTGAGTTCGCTTTTTTGCAAGTGGCTAACCAGTTGTGCCAACACCACTTGTTGAATAGGCTTTCCTTGCTCCATATAGGATTTCTTGTTCCTTTATCAAAAACTAGGTGGTTATATGTCTGAGGAACCTTCTCTGAGTACTCAAGCCTATTCCACTGATCTGAGGGTCAGTCTTTATTCTAATACCATGCTGATTTTATAACTATTGCTTTGTAATTTAGCTTAAAATTGGGGAAAGTAATCCCTCCCATATTCCTTTTCCCAAGGAGTGCTTTAGATATTCGAGGTTGTTTATTGTTCCAAATAAATTCAGAAGTGTTTGATCCACTTCTTTGAAGAATGTCATGGGTATCTTTATAGGAATCGCGTTAAATCTGTACAATGCTTTTGGAAGTATTGCCATTTTAATGATGTTGATCCTGCCAATCCATGACAAGGTATGTGTTTCCATTTTCATGTGTCCTCTCTTATTTCTTGGAGCAGTGTTTTATAGTTTTCTTTGTATAGATCCTTCACATCTTTAGTCAGGTTGACTCCAAGATATTTGAGTTTGTGTGGCACTAATGTGAATGGGATTGTTCTCTTAATGTCCATTTCTTCCCTATCGTTATTAGTGTATAAAAAGGCCATTGACATTTGTGTGTTAATTTTGTAGCCTGCCACTTTGCTATATGAATCTATTATTTCTGGAAGATTTTTGGTAGAGTCTTTAGGGTTTTTTAAGTAGAGTATCATGTCATCTGCAAACAGTGAGAGCTTGACTTCTTCCTTTTCTATCTGGATTCCCTTGATATCTTTTTCTTGTCTAATCGCTATAGCCAGTAATTCCAGTACTGCGTTGAATAGAAGTGGTGAGAGAGGACAGCCTTGTCCTGTACCAGAATTTAGAGGGAAGGATTTTAGTTTATCTCCATTGAGGATAATATTTGCCACTGGCTTCTTGTAGATGGCTTTAACTATATTGAGAAAAGTTTCTTTTATTCCTACCTTGCTGAGAGTTTTTATCAAGAATGGGTGTTGAACCTTATCAAATGCTTTTTTTGCATCTATTGATATGACCATGTGATTTTCATTTTTGTTGTTGTTTATGTTGTGTATTATGTTGATAGATTTACGGATGTTAAACCAGCCTTGCATTCCTGGGATGAAACCTACTTGATCAAAGTCAATGATCTTCTTGATGAGGCACTGGATTCTGTTCGCCAGGATTTTGTTGAATATTTTTGCATCTGTGTTCATCAGGGATATTGGTCTGTAATTTTCTTTTTTGGCAGCATCTCTATCTGGTTTTGGTATTAAGGTGATGTTGGCTTCATAAAAGCTATTTGGAAGTGTTCCTGTTTTTTCGATTTGAGAAAAGAGCCTGGCCAGGATTGGTAGTAGTTCCTCTTGAAAGGTTTGAAAGAATTCATTCATGAATCCATCAGGCCTGGGCTTTTGTTTTTGGGCAAATTTTTGATTACAGTGATGGGGGTGTTTAGATATGCTACATCTTCTTTATTCAACCATGGAAGGTTATATGAGTTCAAAAATTTATCCATTTCGTCCAGGTTCTCATATTTAGTGGCACAGAGTTTGTCAAAGTATTCTCTGAATACTCTTTGAATCTCTGCAGTATCTGTAGTGATCTCCCCCTTTTCATTTCTAATACGTGTTATCAAGGTTCTCTCTCTGTTTTGCTTTGTGAGTTTTGCCAATGGTCTATCAATCTTGTTTATTTTTTCAAAGAACCAACTTCTGCTTTCGTTGATCTTTCAGATTGTTTTTTGGGTTTCCATTTCATTGATTTCTGCTCGCAGCTTTGTTATTTCCTTCTGTCTCCCTATTTTTAGTTTCTTTTGTTGATCATTTTTTAATTCTATAAGCTGCGTCATTAAGCTATTCATGTATGCTCCTTCTTCCTTCCTGATGTGTGCTTGCAAAGCTATAAATTTTCCTCTCAGTACCGCTTTTGCTGTATAGATGGGTGTGTTTAGATACGCTACATCCTCTTCACTCAACCGTGGAAGATTATAAGAGTACAAAAATTTATCCATTTCTTTCAGGTTTTCATTTTTATTGGCATAGAGTTTCTCAAAGTAGTTTCTGATTACCCTTTGGATTTCTACCATATCAGTAGTGATCTCTCCTTTTTTATTCCTAATATGAGTTATCAAGTTTCTCTCTCTCTTTCTTTGTTAGTTTTGCCAGTGGTCTATCAATCTTGTTTATTTTTTCAAAGAACCAACTTCTGCTTTCGTTGATCTTTTGGATTGTTCTTCAGGTTTCCACTTTATTGATTTCTGCTCTCAGCTTTGTTATTTCCTTCTGTCTATTTTTGGGTCCTTTTGTTGAGTACTTTCTAATTCTATGAGCTGCGTCATTAAGTTATTCAGATATGCCTCTTCTTCTTTCCTGATGTGTGCTTGCAAAGCTATAAATTTTTCTCTCAGTATCACTTTTGCTGTGTCCCATAAGTTCTGATAGTTTGTGTCTCCATTGTCATTTGTTTCTAGGAAGGTTTTGATTTCCTGTTTGATTTCATCTCAGACCCACTGGTTATTCAGTATTAGGCTGTTTAACTTCCAGGTATTAAAGCTTTTCTTCTGTGTCCCTTTGTGGTTCACATATAATTTTAGGGCCTTGTGGTCAGCGAAGGTAGCCTGCAAAATTTCTATCCTCTTGTTATTATGGAGGTATGTTTTATGTGCTAGCATATAGTCTATCCTGGAGAATGTCCCATGTACATTAGAGAAGAATGTGTATCGAGGCTTCTGGGGGTGGAGTGTTCTGTATATATCTACTAGGCCTCTTCCTTCCATTTCTCTTTTCAGGTCTAGTATATTCTTGTTGGGTTTCAGTCTGGTTGACCTGTCAAGTGTTGACAATGCCGTGTTGAGGTCTCCCACAATTATTGTGTTGTTATTGATATTATTTTTCAGATTTGTCAACAATTTTACTAAATATTTTGCTGGCCCCTCATTCGGTGCATATATGTTTAGGAGAGTGATTTCTTCCTGCTGTACCTATCTTTTGATTAAAACAAAATGTCCATCTTTGTCACTTACAACTTTCCTAAGTATAATGTTTGCATCATCTGATATTAGTATGGCCACTCCAGCTTTTTTATGGGTGTTGTTTGCTTGGATGATTTTCCTCCAGCCTTTTATTTTGAGTCTATGTTTGTTTTGACTATTCAGGTGCGTTTCTTGTAAGCAGCAGAAGGTTGGATTGAGTTTTTTGATCCATTTAGCCACTCTGTGTCTTTTAACTGGTGCATTTAGTCCATTGACATTGAGAAAAAGAATTGTCCTGGGAGTTAGTGCCATCTTTATATTGAAGTTTGGTGTGTCTGTTGGTCAGTCTTGTCTTAAAGTAGGCCATTCAGTTTTTCTTTTAAGAATGGTTTTGAGTCTGTAAAGTTTCTGAGCTGTTGTTTGTCTGTGAAACCATGTATTGTTCCTTCAAACCTGAAAGTGAGTTTTGCTGGGTGCAGTATTCTAGGCAAAGCATTTATTTCATTGAGTTTTGTCACTATGTCCCACCACTGCCTTCTGGCCTTGAGTGTCTCCAGTGACAGGTCTGCAGTAAATCTCAGGATGTTCCCTGGAATGTAATTTCTCTTTTCAATCTTGCTGCTTTCAGAATTTTGTCTCTATCTGTGGGATTCGTCATTGTGACTAGGATGTGTCTTGGGGTGTTTTTTCTGGTGTTTCTTTTAGTTGTTATTCTTTTGGCATGCAGGATTTGATCGCATGTATTCTTTAGCTCTGGTAGTTTCTCTTTAATGATGTTCTTGACCATTGATTCTTCCTGGAGATTTTCTTCCTGGGTCTCTGGGACTCCAATGATTCTTAAGTTGTTTCTGTTGAGCTGATCATAGACTTCTATTTTCATCTGTTCCCATTCTTTGAGTAATTTTCCCATTGTTTGATCATTTGCTTTGAGGCTTTTTTCCAATTTCTTTTGCTGTATGGAGTTATTATTCATCTCATCCAGTGTACTCATTCTATCCTCAGCTGCTGTTAATCCAAGGGGAAGCTCAACCATGTTTTTCTTCAATTCATCTACTGAGTTTTTCAGACCTGTTATTTGACTTGAAAGTTCAGTTTGGAGTTTTCTGATTTCTATCTTCATATTCTCTTGATTTTTATTAGTGTTCTCTTCTATACTTTCTTTGAGTTCTTTGAACATCTTCCATATTGCGACTCTAAACTCCTTATCTGAGAGACTGACTAGTTGGTTGGTCATGTTCAAGTCATCAGAGTTGCCATTGTCATTCTCTATGTCTGGCGCTGGCCTGCATTGTTTCCCCATTGTCACACTTGTATTGTGGGTTTTTCTACATGTTGTGGTTGTATTCATTGGCTAAATGATGTGCACGTCCGGGAAGCGAAGAGGAGTGGCCATGTTCCTCTGGCTCCTCCCTTTCTGGGCGTGTGAACTCACCTTCAGGGAAGGCTCCAGGGAAGGCGAGCCGTCCACAGATGAGCCACAGACAGGATGAAATCAGGCCAAAAAGGAGCACAGCACAGAAGACAGGCAGATAGGGGTGCTGGCATCTGAGTTCCAGCAGAGTTCAGCGGCTTCCCCTTTCTGGGCGGGTAAGCTCACTTTCAGGGAAGGCTCCAGGGAAGGTGAGCCATCCGCAGATGAACCACATACAGGATGAAATCAGGCCAAAAATGGAGCACAGCACAGAAGACAGGCAGATAGGGGTGCTGGCATCTGAGTTTCAGCAGAGTTCCTCAATTCTGTCTCTCTCTCTGAAGCAGGCAGGATCACTGTCAGGAACGCTGATGAAATCCAGTCTCAGGCAGCTGGAAACCACATGGCCCAGGATGGCTTCTGCGGCCTTCTGGCTCCCAGCAGAAACCAGTAGGAATCAGTGTGTGTACCTCCCGACCCACCTCTGAAACAGGCAGGATCACCAGTAGGAACGCTGATGAAATTCAGTCTCAGGCAGCTAAAAACAGCTTGACCCAAGATGGCTTCTGCACCCTTCTGACTCCCGGTAGAAACCAGCAGGAATCTGTGTGTGTATGTCCTGACCCACCTCTGAAGCAGGCAGGATTACTGGCAGGAACACTGATGAAATCCAGTCTCAGGCAACTGGAAACTGCATGGCCCAAGATGGCTTCTGTGCCCTTCTCCCAACCTATTCTGAGAAAGCCTAGATTAGACTATCTGGAAAGTTGTCAGTCATTTTCATTTGGAGCTTGGTAGAGCTAGGCTGTTTTTCTGCTAGGAAGATGGCAGATGTGGGCTGAATATATCTTTGATTACTAATGTGTTGACCACCTTTTCATGTATCTGTTAATCATGAATATACTTTCTTTGAAAAATATCTTCAGAATTTCTGCTCTTTTTGTTTGTGTATGTTTTTTTTTTAATTTTTATTGTTTTTTGGGGTCATGCATAGCAGTACTTCGGTTACTCCTGGATCTGTGCTCAGAAATTACTGTTGGTAGGTTCAAGTCACTAGATGGGATGTTGGGGATTAAACCTGGGTCAGTCATATGCAAGGCAAACACCCTACCCACTGTGCTATTGGTCTGGGCCTGCTTCTGCTCATTTTAAATGGAATTCTTTGTATTTTTGCTATTAAGTTTCATGAGTTATTTACATTTCTGTATATTAAGCCCTTATTTAATAAATGGCTTGAATATATTTTATCCCATTCTATAGGTTGCCTATCATTTTGTTGATTTTTTTATGTGCAGGAACTTTTTAGTTTGATATAGTTCCTTATTTATTCTAATGTTGCCTTTTGGTATTGACTGAACAAATAACTACCAAGACCAATCAATGTCAAGGAGTTTAATCATCTATATTTTCTTATAGTTCTATGGTTTCAGGTCTTATGTTCAAGTTTTTAACTCATTTTGGTTCATTTTTTAAATAAATTTTTATTGTGATCAAAATGTATTACAAATATTTCACAGAATTATTTACGGTACATAGTGACAATGAATGTGGGGAATTTTCACCACCAGTGTTGTCTTCCCTCTATCTCTGTTCCCAGCATGTATCCCTTATCTCTCTCCTTGACCTCCAGAATACTAGCATAACTGGTCTCCATTTTACAGCTTGTTGTAGATTGGTTATCTATTCTGTTGTCATTGACTTTGGGTTTGGTGTTCAAGTCTGATCATTTTTTATTTTCACTACATGTTCATATGACTGGTCCTGGTATCATCCTTTCCCCCCCTCAATTTATGAGGCTGAATGATTCAAGTTATGTGATTCTGTTGGAGATAAAAAAGGATAAGAAAAAGAGAAGAAAAAAATTGGTAGCAGCTACCAAAAAAAAAAAAAAAAAGAAAAAAAGAAAGAAAAAAAAAGCTTCAGTTTCATTCCTTTGCATGTGATTATCTAAAAAAGAATTTTCTCCATTGCATATGTTTTGAATCCTTCTGATTTTCTCTTTCACTTCGTGGTTGTTTCTTTGGCACATTTTTTGCCTATTATGAACATTCTTATTTGTCTCTTGGTGGACATACATACCTATTTCTGTACTGAATTTGAGTACTGAATTAAGGAAAGATTGTGTGTCACAGAATGTACAAGTTGTTTAGTGCCTAACAGTTTTCCAAAGTAGTTGTGCAAATTTTTATTTCTGTCAACACGGTCTGAGAGATCTAGTGTCACAGACTTGCCAGTATATATCTTTAATCTAAATAAAACTGTGTTCAGATGGATTTTATTGGTATATAATTTGGGGGTAGTTGTGTATGCAAACTAAAGTGAAAATTGTATACATATACCTTTTGTCAGATAAGAAATCAAAAGATTCATAAAACAAATGAGAATGAAGATACAAGTTACCAGATCATATTATATACAACAAAGGAATAAACCATATACATATACTTTAAATAAGTAATGGTTAAAACTTGATGATATATAAAAGATTTATGTACTTTTCTCTAATTTTCTTCCCCTGTCTACATTAACTTTCAAAGGTATTTGTATAATTGATTTTATATTTATAACAAATTTAACTATTTTATAAAGATATATCTAATTTACCTATTTTTACAATATTTAAAATTGTGCAAGAATAAGCAAAATCAAATTTATATTATTCTATCTCCATTTATACAAAAGATAGCATTTCATTCACATTATTGTTCCCCTTGGGTTTTTTTGTCCACTTAACAAAAAATACTTTTCCACATCAGTACATAGAGTGCTTTCTCATTAATTTTTTATAGATGCTTAGCATTCCATTGTATGAATTCATCATAATTTGTTTATCCAGGCCCGGTGGATGGACATTGCTGGTTGGCTTCACTTTTATGGAATTGAAGTAAATAACCTTAAACTGTCATCTTTAAATGTTTGCAGCTCTGTCCACAGAATACACATAAAATTCCCAGAAATACATTTACTGGGTCAAAGGGAATGTGAATTTATAATTCTGATAGATGTTACCAAGTTGCACTCTTTAAGAGTTAAATTAATTTATATCCTAACCAGCTATGTTAGATGTATGCCTATTTTCTCACAGGCTTTACCAATAGGGTGTTTTCAAACTTTTGGATTCTTGCCAGTCTGTCAGGTAAAAAATGGTTTCTCAGTGTTTTAATTTGCATTTCTCTTATTATGAATGAGGTAAGCATCCTATTATGTATTTCGGAGGCATTTGTATTTCATTTCCTGTGATCTGCATGCTTACAGCCATTGTCAATTTTTCTGTTTATTTTTTATGATAATTTTTAGCTCTTCATGTATGTGTGTTTTTTTATACATATATAGTTGTATATATAAGTGTACATGTAATTTGTGTAGTCTTTTTTCCCTGTGATAGTCCAGTTTTTATTGACTTTTTTTTATTGTTGCCTTATCATTTGTGCTTGGTGGCTTTTTCTTTGCTTTATTTTCTGTTTTGTCATGCAAAGTTTTTGCTTCATATGCAGTTATTTTCTATGCTGTTGAATTTATCTTTTATTTTTATGGCTTTTGGACTTTTATTTACAGTAGGAGGGATGTTTTCTTTGAGAATTGATTACAAATGCCTCTGGAGGTTGCTAGCTATAATAAAACAGGCTTTCCCCACTATTTAAAAAATGTAGAATGTTCCTATTTGGTATGATTTGGTAGGTTGTTTTCTGAGATTTTTTTTCCTTCAAAAATATAATCTATCAAATCATACCCAATTGGAATACTTAAATTTCAAACTATAGGAAAAATTGTATTTTGGTATTTCATAGATACTAAATATTTTTAAGGCTTCAGATGTACCTTAATCCTAATAGTAAAGCAGGTTATTTCTTTCCGGAGTATTTCCCTTTTATTTTTAGGTGGGGTGGAGGTGTGGCCACATCTCATGGTGCTTAGGGACCACTCCTGACTCTTCTACAGGCTGACCCCTGGCATTGCTTGGGGGAATCACTCCAATTTCTGGGGGTCAAATTGGGCACAACTATATGCAAGACCTTTTGGTTTAACCCCTGTACAATTTCTGTAACCCAAAAGTATTTTATTTCTTTAAACAAACTGTTTTACAAGTCTGAAAAAGAGCTCAATGGCTTAAGGCTGTCCTGGGTCAGCATAAAGTTATGTAGCCCAGATCCATTGAGGTGATCTTGATAGCTTTGCTATGAAAAGGGGACAATTAAGGTATCCAGAGAAGCAAGACAAGGGGAAACATTTTTAATTAATATTTTCTAAAAAAAAGCACAACCTGATATAAATGCGATTTCACATATTAAAATTTGATAAATATGTGTGGGTAGTTGGATGCTACAAATAGACACTGATATTTTTAAGATTTCAGATGAATCTAATTATTATAACAAAATAGGTAATTATTATTATTATTTTTGAGTATTTGAACCATGCTCAGGAGTGCGGAGGATACTCCTTATATTTAGTGCTGGGCAATTACTCTTGGTGGTATCAGAGGACCATGTGGTGCTGTGGCTCAAACCCAGGCTCCAAGTTCCAAATCAATTATTCAGTCTCTCTGGTCCCTAATTTTCAACTTTTGTTTTATATCAACAATTGAACATTGGGGTGAGAGCAGTGGCACAAGGGGTAAGGCGTCTGCTTTGCGCGTGCTAGCCTATGATGGACTGCAGTTCTATCTGCCGGCATCCCATATGGTCCCCAAGCCAGGAGCGATTTTTGAGTGCATAGAACTGCAGTCCATCATAGGCTAGCACGCGCAAAGCAGACGCCTTACCCCTTGTGCCACTGCTCTCACCCCAATGTTCAATTGTTGATATAAAACAAAAGTTGAAAATTAGGGACCAGAGAGACTGAATAATTGATTTGGAACTTGGACCCCTGAGCGTCACTGAGTGTGGCCAAAAAACAAAACAAAACAAAAACCAAAAAGCAACTGAACATAAAAATAGCTTTTAAAAATGGGCATGGCAAACCATTGTATCCTCACTTAAAAATCTTCAAATCTGCTAAAATGATGAATGTGTTTCTTTTACTTTTGATGGCAGGGGTAGATCTTGAGTTTAGGTTTTTCAATTCCTTACTGGGGCTCTTTTTTAATTTAAGTCACAGACAATTCTTGCATTATTGTACTTTGAACAAACGAAACCAAAATTTCCATTACTCATTCAATTAAAGAATATGATCTTATCTCATGCATGATTTTGGAGATATGTGAATAAAGATTTCCTCTTTGTTTTTAGATTCTCCATAAACCTTATGATTTAGTCACATGGGTTGAATTCAAAAGTCATTATTTAAATCTGACTGACTGTGGCTCTAGTTTATGTCCATTAGTGTATTTTCTCTGCGCAAAAGGATTAATTTTTTTTGTTAGTTTTTGGGCCGTACCTGCTATGCTCAGGCATTACTCCTAACTCTGTGCTCAGAAATTATTCCTGACAGTGCTCAAGGGACAATATGGGTTACTAGGGATCAAACCCAGGTCAGCCATGTGTAAGGTAAATGCCCTACCAATGTATTATTGCTCTAGCCTCTACAAATAAGGATTAATCTTTAAGTAGTTTAGTAGTTTTAAAAGTATCTATTGAGTGTCTTCTTCTGGGTGCTGGGTACTATTCTTTTTTTTTTTGCTGGGTACTATTCTAAGTGTTAGATATATTTTTCAAAATGAATCAGGAAATTGCTTTTATAGTTTATTATTTCAAGGAAGAAGGAATTAATATATGAACCAATTCACAAATTATATACTGTTAGGTAGAGGTAATGATCTCAAGAAAACCAAAAAGAAGTGCTGAGGAGATGGTGTGTGTGGGGGTGAAGTGGGAGCAAGAACTGTTTCAGATTAACAGTCAGTGAAGCCCATTCTCTGAGGAAGTACCTTCATTCATATGCAGTGAATGAAGTCAAAGAGGAAAACTTTTTTTGGGTGGTGGTGGTGGGGGCTTGGAGATACCATACATGGTGATACTCAGGGCTTACTCTTGGCTCTGTGCTCAGGGAACCACAAGGGATACTGGGGATTGAACCTGGGTCTGCTACTTGCAAGGCAAATGCCTACCGACTGGGCCAACTCTCTCATCCAAAAAGTGAAAACTGTTATCAGGCAGAGGACTTAGTCTCCATAGACCCAAAGAGGACCTAGTTGGGTCAGAACAGTCCTTACTTCTTTAATGTGGGAAGGTGGAGTGTGGAGAACAACCTTTCCAGGAGCCTGGTAGGTGGTTTCTGGTCTGTCCAAGAACCTTTGTAATAATGGTGAGAGCTAAGATGGTATACCAGAGTTGCTTTTCTGGTGATGCTCCATGGGTTGGTGTTTTTGTTTCACTCATTCTCCTCTTAGAGCAGTGATAGAAATCAATTCTCATATGCTGCTTCAAGTTATAATAAAGTCTTCAAAGTCTTGTCTCCTGTTCTGAAAGGAACATTCAAAGTATAGGTTTTCCCCTTGCATAATGGAGATCTGGGACCACTGGGTCAAGGACGACACTGCGACAGTTCAGCTGGTGGTGAGCTCTGGAGAGATGTTTTGCTTGCTTGGATATTGGTTCATGTTTAATGGGCATGAGAGGGAAAAAAAGAACATCACAGAAAATGTTGGGGCAGCCCCTCTGTAGACAGGAATCATACTTTTCTTCACTGAGCTACTCTCCTGACTGGCCTCCTCAGCTCTGACTGAACCGACCTGTTCCTCAGACTCAGTAAAATGACTGTCAAGCTATTTTAAGTGGGGCCTGGAAGGGAGGGAAATTGAAGATGGTTTTTAGTGCTATAGCTGACTTAGTTATGTCAAACAATTTCTTTGGAGAGTAATAATAGGTGCTGTCTTCAGAAATGGTTTAGTCATAAATGTCTAGTTCTTAAAGTTTACTTCTTTCCTTATCTTCAGCTTTATCTCTGAGCCCTGGAAGAGTTTCTTTCAGCCAACCCTTCTGCAAGGCCATAGAAGGTGGCATCCAATTTCTGATTTCGTGCCATACTCCTCATCTGCTATTCCCAATGCCAAAGCTTCGATCTTCTAGCCCCATCATTAGAAACACATTGTCAGAAAGTGACATCTTGAGGGAAATAGTCAAGCTGGAAGACAGCAGTGCTAATAAGTCAACTTTCCCCCTTCCTTACGCCACCATTGGATAATTTTTAAACCAGTTTTTACCAACCAAATGTTAACACATATGCCTGATTGCTAACCTCCTCTGGGCACCAAACCTGTTTTTTCTTGAGTGCAATAAGTGATTATCCAACTCATGCTGCTCCGAAAAAGAGGTTTTGTTTTAATAAGCAGTTTGCAGTTTGGCACACAATGCTGAGGAAAGCAACATTATCTCCAGCAGTAAACTCTGCAGTCATTGCAAAGCTTGACAAGAAAATGATTGAGTCTGTTTGTTATACCTTTGTGGGGCTGCCACTGCTGCTGCTGATGGAAATGTTGCTGTTTATTCAGCAATGCAATAACACTTTCTGTAATTTATGGATGCACATTCCCTAGATTACTAAAGGTAATATTGTTGACTAAAGGAAAGTATACGAATGGATAGTTTCAGTTGTTGCTGTCCTTATAAAAGTGATTGACTGTTCACTTTGCACAGGAAAGAATTTGCACAGGCTTCATCTCCCTTAACAATTACAGATTTTCCTTCCTCTGACAGTTACAAATAACACAGCTTGGCCTAAGTGGTAAAAATTTACTGATTCCATGGAAGTTCAAGTCAGAGGCAATGTGGATCTTTCCCCCTTATTTCCTGGCCAGTTTTTCAGTCTTGTCTTTGGGGTGATGCTGGATGAACCATAGGTGGCCTTCAGCCTGGTAGGTTAGTACCTGAGAATAACTCATAGTTTCAGACATTTCACTTTTCCACTCTATGGAAATGGGGCCACAGTGACTCATGAGGGTGATCTTGGGTGAAAGGCAAATGTAATCATGATCTTGCAGTAAATATGGGGGTCGGTATTCAGTCATTCTTCTAATAAGATCTTTGGTGGGAGGACTGAATTTGAGCAGTTAGCATTAGGTTTGCCTGTGTGCACCTGTTGAAGTGCATAAAGAATGTACTTACGGAAATTGGGGTGTTTCCTGAACGGGGGAGCCCACCTTTAGGGCATAGGGAAGATATTCCAGAGGTCTTAGAATTCTGCCAGTGAGTGGAAGCTGGTAATATCCCCTAATTTAATCAAATTTCTTTTTCTTTCTTTCTTTTTCTTTCTTTCTTTCTTTCTTTCTTTCTTTCTTTCTTTCTTTCTTTCTTTCTTTCTTTCTTTCTTTCTTTCTTTCTTTCTTTCTTTCTTTCTTTCTTTCTTTCTTTCTTTCTTTCTTTCTTTCTTTCTTTCTTTCTTTCTTTCTTTCTTTCTTTCTTTCTTCTTTCTTTCTCTCTCTCTCTCTCTCTCTCTCTCTCCCTTCCTTCCTTCCTTCCTTCCTTCCTTCCTTCCTTCCTTCCTTCCTTCCTTCCTTCCTTCCTTTCTTTCTTTCTTTCTTTCTTTCTTTCTTTCTTTCTTTCTTTCTTTCTTTCTTTCTTTCTTTCTTTCTTTCTTTCTTTCTTTCTTTCTTTCTTTCTTTCTTCCTTCCTTCCTTCCTTCCTTTCTTTCTTTCTTCCTTTCTTTCTCTTCCTTCTTTCCCTCCCTCCCTCCCTCCCTCCCTTCCTTCCCTCCCTCCCTTCCCTCCCTCCCTTCCTTCCCTCCCTCCCTCCCTCCCTTCCCTCCCTCCCTCCCTTCCTTCCCTCCCTCCCTCCCTCCCTTCCCTCCCTCCCTCCCTCCCTCCCTCCCTCCCTCCCTCCCTCCCTCCCTCCCTCCCTCCCTCCCTCCCTCCCTCCCTTCCTTCCTTCCTTCCTTCCTTCCTTCCTTCCTTCCTTCCTTCCTTCCTTCCTTCCTTCCTTCCTTCCTTCCTTCCTTCCTTCCTTCCTTCTGCCTTTCCTGCCTTTTGCCCTTCCTCCCTCTCAACTTCTAGGGACTAATGCTGAATGGGTGGATGATATTCAGAGATCTCAGGTTTGGTCCTTATTGAGCTGCAGAAAGAAGCTGCAGAAAGAAAGTTTTTCCTGTCAGGAAAAACAAAACAGGAAGACACAACCACAAAATAAAACCTTTTAGGAAAAAAAGGCAACAGGTTCCCCCTTCCCCGTTTTAATAGAGGCACCAGTGAGTACTCTTAATGCTAGAGTTTTAGGCATACAGTATGTCAAGTGCACCCTTTTCAGAGATTGTTGTTCTCTTCTGTCCATCAATGTCCCAAGGTTCCTTTCATCCCATCTCCCCTGCAATTAAGTTCAGTAGATAAGTTCTCAGGTTCTCTTGTGGGTAGCTATTTGTTGTTCCCTTACTAAGTTTCTTTATGTCCCACATATGAGAGAGATCATTCTATGTCTCTCCCTCTGCTTCTGACTGACTTCACTAGCCATTTGCTTTCTAGTTTCATCCACCTGGTGGAAAATTGCCTGATATCTTTTCTTATAGTTGAGTAGTATATATTGTGTAATATGTCATAGTTTTATTTTTTTAAATCCATTTATTTTTTGGGGGCACTTGGGTTGTTTCCAGATATCAGCTATTGTAAATGGCGCTGCAGTGAACATAGGAGCACAAATGTGTTTTCTAAATAATGTTTGTTTGCCCCCTGGGGACAGATACAGAGAAGTGTAATTGCCAGATTGTATAGAAGTTCAAGTAGTTTCTTGAAGAGTGTCCACATTGGTTTGAACCAGTCTACATTTATACCAACAGTTGAGGAGGGTTCCTATTCCAGGCGTTCATGTTGGCACTGATGGATTTTGTTATTTAAAATATGAAAGCAACAGATTGGAAAATATTGTTCAGTGTGTTTTGAATTTAAGATTTTCTACCTCTTTATAAGACAACTTGCTAGATGAATGTGTAACTTTATTGACAGTCATTGTACTTGATTATATCTTTGTCAGCCTAGAGTTATCCATTGTGTTATTTTTTATTTACTTGGACATAGCAGGGGTTATTAGGCATATGTGAGACCGCATTTGTTAAGTGTTGGTATTGCTGCCAGGAAGGAAGTAACAAACAAAATAGTATTTATTATTTTGTTAGGACAAAAACATGCTGTTGAGAAGGGTTAATATAAAAGCAAGATAATTTATTTACTTTTGGTGGATATTAGCTTGAAATGAACTTTAACTGAGATATTTGTCCTCCCACCCTCATTCACACTAAGCTTTCTTTTTCTGCTATACCTGGCAATGCCAGGGAATATTTCTGACTGTGCTTAGGGATCACTACTGGAGGGGCTAAGGGATTAAACCCAGCAACTGCATGAAAGCCAGGACTATATACACCATAATCTCTTTAAAGTCCCATTTTAATTGTTCTTATATTTGCCTTATAGTTTATGAAAAAAATGAAGGTAGATTTAGTTAATATAAATTAGAATTTACTTATCAAATTTTATATTTTTCATTTCAGTATATATTCTCTGGTATTTGTTTTGATTTGTGCCTTACTAATAATCTTATTACATGAAGAATTTTGCTTGATTTTTGTCTTAGTAGCATGAAATGTAAATATTTTGAAATACAAGCAGGCTATGAAGTTCAAACCTAATTTTATGTACTAATGCATCCACTAAGGGTTCACAATGAAAAAAGTTGCTTTTGGTCATACAGATAATTGAAACAATGGCTGTTTGTTGTCCCCTGTTGGCATCTCTACAGAAATTTAGTCAGTTCATGCCAGTCTTCAGATTAACTAAGTTGAGGAAGATAATTATAAGAATGTTTAATGATGGGCTTTATTCTAATTATTCTAATTTCTTTTATGTTCCAGGTTCAGCTGATATTGATAGAAGTCTTTTTTTTTTTTTTTTTTTTTTTTTTGGTGTTTGGGTCACACCCAATGACCCTCAGGGGTTATTCCTGGCTATGTACTCAGAAATCACTCCAGGCTTGGGGTACCAATGGGATGCTGGAAATCAAGCCCAGGATATCCTGGGTCAGCCACGTGCAAGGCAAATGTCCTACCACTGCTCTATCTCTCCAACCATGATAGAAGTCTTTATATAAAATTATAACATCTTGTTAATCCTTATACCAGTATTGTTCAAGCTACTATAGTCACTGTATCTTGGAGCTTAAAATTTCTTTCTTTATCTATTTGTGTTTATATTTATATACACTGTTTTTCTCCTTGGTAATGTACATACTCATAGAACTTCAGTAATAAGTTTTCTTGGGACAGTGGAAATGATCTACTAGTACTTATAGATGAATATATATATTTTTATCCACATATATGTTGATTTGTAGCAACACTTCATAGTCCTGAAGGTTGTGAAGAAATAAGTGGAAATAGTAAAAATTTTTGAAAAATAAGGTATAAAGGAATATTATGCAGCTGTCAGAGAGATGAAGTCATGAAATTTTCCTATATATGAATGTACACGGAATCTATTATGCTGAGTGAAATAAGTCAGAGAGAGAGAGAAAAACGCAGAATGGTCTCACTCATCTATGGGTTTTAAGAAAAATGAAAGACATTCTTACAATAATAATTTTCAGACACAAAAGAGAAAGAGCTGGAAGTTCCAGCTCACCTCAGGAAGCTCACCACAAAGAGTGATGAGTTTAGTTAGAGAAATAACTACATTTTGAACTGTCCTAATAATGAGAATGTATGAGGGAAATGGAGAGCCTGTTTAGAGTACAGGCGGGGGTCGGGTGGGGAGGAGGGAGACTTGGGACATTGGTGATGGGAATGTTGCACTGGTGATGGGTGGTGTTCTTTACATGACTGAAACCCAAACACAATCATGTATGTAATCAAGGTGTTTAAATAAAATAAATAAATAAATAAATAAATAAACTCATTAAAATAAAAAAAAGAAATTTAGTTCAGCTGTATTGGTCTCTTATGTTACACATTTAGCCACATGTGTTGCCACTTTTTCCCAGAGATGATTTCTTACCATTAAAATTAAACTAAGTTGTAAGTTTACACTCTATGGAGAAAAAGAAATGCTATCTTGAATCTTGAAGAGATTATTAATAATGTCCACATAATAATAAAATAATCTATTCTCTTTTTTCCTTCTATTACCCAATGATATTTTTGAATGATTTAGATACATATATGTATAAATGATCTAGAAATGAATACATGAACAGGTATTTTGTGTTAAGAACATTTTATAGGCAGTTAATCCTCATATTCTCTGAGGTTGATCTGAGTTTAACTCCTATTTTATAAATAGTGAAACTGAAGCCGAGAGAGTATAAATATAATTTACCCAAATTTCTGTAATTCAAAAGTGGCAAGAGTAGGATTTAGAATAATACGTCCATCTCCAGCATCTTTATTCCTCACCATTGTGTTTGTCCCTCCACGAGAGAAGGTGACTTGCTTGGCACCAGCGTTGTTTTGGAGTTTGGCAGCTGGATAGATTCTCTGCCTTCATCTTTAGTCCTCTGACTATTTCCTGGTGTCTTCTTAGCATCTTCCCTCAACATGTACTTAGAACAAAATTCTCAAAGGCATAATGAGTTTCATTTTTCATCTGTCAGTCCACTGAGAGATGTTAGCTGAGTAAATGAGAAATATACCAACCGATTTCCACTACACCTTTCTCTATATTATGTGGACTAGAAAAGATCTTGACTAAAGAGAATTTTTTATTTTCCTAAGGTGTTTGGTCTGTCCCTCTTCTGTAAGTACTTAATTTTGCCACTTTGTTTTTGGCCTAGTCCAACACATCATCTTTAAACCACATTTAAAAACTAAGTTTAACTTTTCAACTCCAGTCATGTCATGATAAGATGCGATGATGAAATAATGAACGATGCTACTTGAATGAACGAGTGTCTTGAGGAAGGTTAATCTTGACCCAATTTGATCATCTTAGTGAGGAAAGTTGTTGAGAGAGGTGAGAGGGGGGACTCCTTTGTTTCTCAGCCTGTGTAGTGGAGAGATATTGGGCCAATTTGACTCAAGACAAGGGCCAGCAGTCTTGCCTGGCATTGCCTTGCCCTGGCAGCAGTCTATACCCCAGGTGAGCAGGGAGGGGACCGGGAGATGTAGCCCCTGTAATCGGGGATATTGTTTAAATACCGTAAAAAGCCTCACTCATTTACTCCTCCTGAGCACCAGAGAGAAAAACGGTGTGGTAATCTTGGCCTAGCGGGGGTGCTACTTTCATATCAGTATAAAATGAAATTGTGTGGATGTCTCCCCCCCCCTCCCGTTCATTCTTTTTAATCTTTAAATAAGACGATTGGTAGCCTGTTGGCAAGAAAATGGGCCCTGAATTTTTATTCAAAGTTATACAAGGATGATAGTTGGAATTTTTGGCAGGAGGCACACCATTGCTTTTCAGAAAGTGCTGTCAAGGGAAGCTTTTTCTGAATTACCTGCTGGGCCTGGGCGCTTTTATGTTGTTGTTGTGACAGGTAGATTTATAAGGCTTGAAATTTGTACAAATCAGTTGTCATTCAGCGCAAGCTGTCAATGTGTCAAGCTGTCAGCCTGCTGTGAGGGGACGCCTGAGGGGGAGGACAAGGGGGCAACCCTGGAGAAAGGAAATGAGTTCAAACAGACCTGAAATGGAGCTCAGTTCTTGGGGTTTGCTGCCCCGTAGAGCCAGCATTGATTTTTCTTGATGTTGAGCAACAGCAAACCTTAAATGACACGTTGTTAGCAATCTAAAGTTGCTGTTTATTGTCTTTTAAATGGCAGCAAATCATGCAGAAGAGAATATAGTGTGGATTTTCAAATCGTGCATGTTTAGCAGCATCCTGTTCATGGCACTTTTCTGGCCTGGCTGGTTTCAACCAAGGGACCTGCTGCTTCACTGATGAGTCCAACTTTCAGGAGCATTTTGCAGACACAGCGTGAAATGAAGTTGTGTACTGCCTCTCCATAGGCTGCGGATCACTAATAAATACATATTAAAGGAGCAGTGAGTCCACACTGCAATTTAGCCTGGAAAAGAGAGTCCAAGCAGGCTTTAGCTTTCTTTGAGGATGAGTCTGTCTTCAGCTTCCTTTAAGGGAAGGAAGACCTCAGCAGAGAAGGTTTTCCTGGACAGTGCTGGACAATATTCTTGCATTTCCTGGCCAGGGCCAGCCAGCCTGTCCATGTGAAATGATCCCCCTTTACTTCAAATGTTTTTGTTTCTGTTTTTGAAGAAAAATATGTCACCCATAGTGAGTGGCAACAAAAACAAAACAAAATACCAATAACCAAGATGGCCAATAATAACAACACAATGTATCTTCCTCAGAAACTTTAACTCTGTTCCTTATTTCATTTTTAAATATATATATGTGTGTATATATCCCAGGTCACTTGCCAGGCAAATGTCTTGCTGCTGTGCTATTGCTCTGCCCCCCTGGTTCTTATTTCAAATTATGTTTATTTCACATAATTTAATAAATATTTGGTGTGATTCAGATTGTCCCTGGCTTGCTTTTTCATAGCTCTTGAGACACTAAAAAAAACCTTCCCCAGACTTTTTTTGATACAGATCCAACAGAGAAATTTCAAGATTTTGCCAGAAATTATCAGGGAGGAATAAGCCTCTTTCAGAAAAATAAAATTAAATAGGCACAGAGGACTCTATCTTTCTCATGTCTGGTCTTTAGTAATGAGACCAAGCTTCTGTGCAGATGTTTAAGCCTTGGCACCCCTGGGTGTCTGGCTTTAATCACTCATGACTTTGACTTATTTCTCCCATCTCCTGTCCATCAAGAGGCATGTAAGAGAGGAGTGGAGTGAGAGTGAAGAGGTGAGGTGGCTGGGCCTTGAGGCCAGCAAGGTGACACTTGAGAAGCCATCAGCACCAAGAGGTAAAAAAAAAAGTAATAATAAAAATGAGTCAAAGATTTCCATCTAGCCATTATAGGCTGGTGTTCACGGCCTCTGCACCTCTGAGCTCAAAAGTCTGCAGAGAAGCTCCTGGCACTGCCGAGTTTGTCTTGTAAAAGTGCAGCTGTCCAAAACATGACAGCTACAACATTAGCAGGGCCATTAAGAGGTGTAGAACATTTCCAGGGAAATGATTTGAAAAATGACAATGCTGGCTCCTGTGTGATATTAATTATACCCTGTACTCATGGCAAATAAGCTAAAATAGTTGGCAAGAAAGACAAAGTGAGGTGTCCTGTTTCTGACCATCATTCGGATCCAATAGTTGCCAAACTGGCAGGGCAGTGTGGGGGGTGTGGAGGTGAGAGGTGCCTGTTGGTGCCATTAGGTAGGGCTTAGCTGGAGAATGGTGGAACTGCGGGGAGTGTGCAGGAGGCTGATGGGAAGAAGCAAGCGAGAGAACTCTGGATAGGGAGAGGAGGTGGCAGAGGAAGGTTAGTAGACGCATCCTTGATTCAAATTGGGCCTGTGTAACCTGCACTGTGAGTGGAACTTTCCAAAGAGAAACATGTTTTATTCTGTTCACAGTCATTCGTCACCATTCTCTGTATGTAGCAATTGAGCACTTGGAAGGTGGCTGGTAATGGAAGTAAAAATTTTAATTCCATGTGTATGACAATGAGGACAAAAAGTCAGATCTCACTGAGATTTGATACAGAACAGGCCTCTGAAGATTGGTTTCTCAGTGAGATCCTGAGGTTGGAGTCAGAGAAATTAGTGGAGGTAAGTAAGATGAGACTTCTCCAAGCTGGTGTGGATTATTATAAATATTAAATGCTTTCTGTAGTCAATTCTTTTTATTTTTGTTTTTGATTTTTGGGCCACACCTGGCAGTGCTCAGGAATAACTACTAGCTCTGTGTAACCTCTCCCCCCAACTTTCTGCCTATTTTACCTGGATGGTCAGACCCTCCCACATCTGGAAGGGGTCTGTGGTTGGTAATTTAAGGGATTGCCTGGGGGTAGGGAGAGACAGAAACAGCAGGAAGGGAAGCCTGAGCGAGGAAGATGCAGCAGGTAGAGAAGAGACACACATTGGGTGCAAACAGGTTGTTTAGCTTAGAAAGAAGCCATGTGAGATATACACATGGCAGTTAGGGCCTTATAATAAAGCTGGATGTCTCCTAAAACTTCATGACTGCTGTGGTCATTTCCTCATGTTACCCTGATACCTACAGACTCGCTAGGCCATTCATAGGGTCTGCAGTCACCATGCTGGGCAGAGAGATGCCTCACCATCCATTCATCCATCCATCCATCCATCCATCCATCCATCCATCCATCCATCCATCCATCCATCCATCCGTCTGTCCTTCCATCCATCCATCCCACCAGGACTTTATAATTAATATTTAATACAACAGCTCTGCACTTAGGAATCACTCCTGGCAGGCTCACGTGGCCCTCTGAGATTCTGGGGATTAAATCCCAGTTGGCTTCATGAAAGAAATGTCCTCCCCTCTGTGATATCACTCTGACCCCTCTAGTTGCTTCTTTTTATCCCTCCTAATTATTTCTTAAATTTGTTTGTATCTTACTTTATGGTGAAGTGAGATGCTGGGGCCGGTATACAAACAGGAAAATGGAGTCCCCAAAGGTTAAAAATAATATGCTCAAGGTCACCATCAAACCAGGCATATTTGGTTTATCAACTCTGAATCCTGTTCTTCTCCCTTAGGATGCTGCCTACTTTTCTAGGGGATCTCATGATACCTTTTCTTATGTATGGTATTTGCTACTAGTCGCTTGACAGGCTCTATGACACTCTAGCTCTTTCTTTCCACTGCACTTTGCCTGGGAGAGGTGCACCCCATTTCTAAGCATCCTAGAATTGCCCTAGACCGTTCCCACTCATGACCTCTTTTGAGTTAAGAAAAATTTTACATGACCCAGAGTACATAGGTCTCTAACAGTTCTGTGCCAACCCAAACATTTTCTAATAGTAAATCACAAGGAAATCTACTTTAAATCAGCTTAAAAAAACCTACATGACACCCCCAAATTCCCCAAAATATGGAATGATGAGCTGTTAAGAAACAGAGGCTGCACCCCTCAAACTGTGCCTGAGTTTGCTCCTGGTTTCTAGAAAGCAGACCTTCCACTGGAACTATCTTAGAAAGAGTCCCCTTAAGGCCCAGGGCCTTGCACATTGTGCCTTTAACCTGTGGCCCAGATAGATCTTGCCCTTAGGCCTCCCCACTGATCCTGTAGCTAAATTAGCCTATATAAACAAGGCTTTGTTATTCCACTATGTGAAAGCTGTGTAGCTAGCTCTGGTAGAAGTAGAAAATAGACCTGGGAAGTAGGAGGTCATGAGCAGGTCAAAGTACCAGAAGAAAAGGCTCCTGGAACTAAAGTCTCCAGAGTTGTTTGAGTGCTGGGAGGGCGGGGAGTAGGGGAGGAACGGTACTGGGGGGTGGGTGTGTGCTTGTGTATAGGCCACATATGCAGCCATATTGTCACATTGCCAACAATTCCTTTTACAATGGAACTGACTTGAGAGATTAAAAAAAATAAAGTGTTTTTTTTTCTTTTAATTGTTTGTTGTTGTTATTTTTAAAGAGCCTTAGTAAGGCCAGCCTAGATCTTTGGAAGAACTGTTGAAATGTTGTGGGGCTGTTATCTGCGAATCCACCAAGAGTGCTGAATAGGAGACATAACATTCAGTGTTAAACCACCAAATACAGATAAAATGTCTTGAAATTACAGTGTTTGGTAAATTAGAGATTGCTTCTATTTCTCTCCTTCCAGAGCCAGGCAAGGGCTTGTTCTCCCTCTTTTCCTTGTTTACCTTGAAAATGCACTTTACTGCCTGTGGTGTTTCTGTTAACCTCTGTGAACCCTTGCGATTTCATTCATGTGATTTGTTATTGAATGACCTTTTGAGGATTTTACAAAACATGACCTTTTCTTGTCAAACATTCAAGGATTTGTAAAGTGAAGCTGTCACGGGGACTCTGCATGTTTGCTAATTATAACTAATATGTTTCCCCACATTCTTGGAAATGCAAATCACTTATTTGTTCCATGAATGGCTGCTCTTTCTTGCCTGTTGGTTTGAGATTCCTCTGAGCTTCTCAAAGGAGCATCTCTGGCCTGGGAATTCTGACTCCTCTTCTTAAAGTTAGGGAACAGGAATGTTCATTCTCTTGTAAGTTAATTTGACCCACTGGGAACAATGATAAAAGATGGGAGAAAAGAGTGAAAGTGTCCAAATCCAAAACAATCTAATTCTTGAGAAACTGTGGAGAACTCAAACATCTTAGAACCTCAAGGCATTTTGAGTGTTCATTATTCCCATCTGAGAGGAAGGAGGTGGATTTTCTGTTTGCTTTCGGTGGAAACAAAGGCTCAGATAAAGGAATCTTGTGTACAAGAGTAAAATTAAAGGCAAACAGAAGCAAAGAAATATACGAGCCTTGCTCCCCATTTCTTTTGCTATTTAAAAGGCAGTAATACCAATAAATTAGTATTTGTTGAATACTGCTCGATGTTAAAAATTGTTCAGTCTACCTTGAATGGCATAAGTGCATGATCTCATTTAATGATCTCAACAACTAGCGAGGTAGGTTAGGTGATAATATCAGTAACCCTGTCATTGTCACTGTCATTATTATCTTACAAATTATGAGACAGCTTTTGATTAAGTAACACAGGATCAGTTGGCGAAGGTAGGATTTGAGATAGGGTCTTTATAATTAGAATATACTATTCCATTTCGTCTTAAAGGTATGAATCTTGACTTGGGTTATTAAAGTGATCTACTGTGCTCTCAAAGCTTAATTCCTGAACAAGAAAAATGCTTTCTGTGAATTATTTTCTTTTCCAGAATACTATCTTCTGTGATTAATAATTGTCCTATTGAACTACTGTCAGCTTCTCTAAATCCCAGGTCCAGGAAAACAATGCTAGGTCAAATCACATGCCATATGTTTGCTGCTAATGGAAGAGGAGTAGAGTAGGACTCCCCAGATACTTTTAAAAGTGTATCCAGTGAGTTCAGAGGGAAAAAAAATCCCCAAACATTCCAAATGACGCACAGTTACTGTCATTAATGATTTGTGGTTATGGGAGGAGGAATTTTTGATCTTGAGTGACTAAGAAATGGTTACTTGTTTCTCAGTTCTATTTGTTAAAGCGTGGGGATAAAAAATCTGGGCTAGCATATGGACTGAATAAACTTCAGATTTTGAGAGCTTTAAGAGATTCCAGTTGAATTGTGTATAAATTGCTTGAAGATATTGTTTTGTGTTGGTTCCCTCCCACTCAAGGTAGAGCAGTGTGGTAGAGATGTTGGCCAGCCATGAAGGAGCTACACACTGGATTCTTTCCCCCAAGTTTAATATGGAGTCTCCTTTATAACATTCAAGGGGTTGGCCCAGCTCCATTGCTGGTTCTCTTCTTCATTTGGAAAACTTTATTTATCTAGGTAGGGGTATTACTAGGCTTTTCCAGCTTCCAAGTATAACTCCTAGGAGATGCTGTCTTTCAAATGACTTTCATGTGTTTTCCACCCTGATTCAGTTGATGGACAGATAGATGCACAGAGTGATTTATGTCTTTGAAACAATGGATATTTTTGAAGTGTGGGCTCATATTGCTTAGGAAGGGTCATTACAGTTTTTTTTTAAAGTTAAGATTTAGGACAGAAAAATATATTTCACTTATTTTATGAGTCTGTTCTCAAGAGCCAAGCAATTTGTTGTAAAAGAATATAAAAAATACTGAGAATGAGAAAAGTTATTCATTCAATAAAGTCCTGTTTCTCTTCATACTTCTTTTTCCCACTGCAGCTTTTGATCACTTCATAAATGACTCTCAGTGTGAGAGATCCTGTCCACCCTGCTATTTTAGATGGATTGAAGGTGTTTATGATGGATAGTTAGGTTTCAACTCTACAGTAATCCAGCTTTCTACTAAAGAGGATCTTTATATCTTTGTTGCCAAATAGCAACTGCTTATATATTTCAGGAGATTACCATTCTAGATATAGTCGGAGTGACCTTAAAGTTTTGTAAAAGTCAGTATTTTATAAAGCTAATTTCATGTGAAGAATGAAAGTCATGAAGAATTTTTTTACATTTGAAGTTTTTCTTCTGAATTGAATTAATCTTAGGGTTTGTTCTATCCACACTGGCTAAAAGCACTATTTCAAACCACTTTGACACTTCACCAATAATTACTAAACTAGATCTAGTGGATTTACCACAGGGGACTGAGTTTTTAAAAAGAATCTCTAGAAATGGGAGAGAGAGTCCTGTGGATAAGGCACTAACCTTGCACGTAGGTGACCAGGGTTTGTTCCTAGCATTTTATAGGATTCTTTTCCCCATCCCCCTCTTCAACCTGACCAGCAGTGATCTGTGAGTACAGACCCAGGAGTAAGTGTTGAGTATCACCTATCAGATGGTGTCTCCAAAACAAAACTAAACGAAAAAAACCAACCAACCAAACAAAAAAAAACAAAAACAATCTCCAAAGTATTTTTTTTTTTGTTTGTTTTAGGGCCATACCTGGCAGCGCCCAGGGTTTACTTCTAGCTTTGTGCTTAGGTATATTACTCTTGGCAGGATCAAGATCAAACACGAGCCTGCTTGTCTTGTGCAAGGCAAGACAAGCACCCACTGGCCATAGTTTCTCCAGCTTCAAATCTCCAAAATATTGTTTGAAAAATTTTAACTAATTCCAAATAGAGAAGCTACAGGAGAATGTAGTTAAAAGTATACAGGGGAAATGCACAGTAAGCATAAGTCATTGCAACTCAGAATAGCAAGAGAGAAAAATGAGTGATAGATGAGGCCAAAGCAATGGCAAAGCAGTAGGGCATTTGCCTTGCATGCAATTAACCCAGGACAGACCTTGGTTTGATGCCAGGCCTCCCATATGGTCCCTTAAGCCAGAAGCATTTTCTAAGTGTATGGCCAGGAGCATCCCTGGGTGTGGCCCAAAATCTCCCCCCCCCCCCAAAGTGATAGAGGATAACCTAGTATTTCAAAGTGAATATTTGGAAATCTGATGAAAAAATAGCTATTGGTCCCCAAAACTGCTCATTACTATAACATTTTGAATTTAATTTAGATCTTCATAGATTAGCTTCGGTATTGCTCTAAGACCCCCAATTAGTCAGTCCTATAAACTGAGTATCTTTCAGCTCATTTAGAGACTCTTGCTAACCAAAGAGGCAATGCCATCAGTGACATATCCCACATTAAAAATTAAGAAGTAATTTTGTTTTTTGATTTTTTAGGAGTAATGAAAATCAAACTGGGAATGCAACAAATTATATCTATCTATCTATCTATCTATCTATCTATCTATCTATCTATCTATCTATCTATCTATCTATCTATCTATCTATCTACCTATCTACCTATCTATCTAATCTATCTATCTTGTGTAGTGGAAAAGGCCTGACTGAGTCTGAACCTTCTTGGCTTCTTGATCCTGCTCCACTATTCTCCAAGTGTGGGTGACCATGGTGTCATTCTTCCATGTATGAACCTTCCTTCCTGTTAGTATTCTGGTGGGTGGTTGGATTTTAAGACCTTAGATGATTGTCGCTGTTGTATGTCTATGGCTATTTACCTTTTACTCGTGTTTACAGTAGATACCAGTCAAGATTCAGCCAATTGATCATGATCACTGGGCTTGTTTCAAAGTGTTTCATGTTGTTCCTACAAAGGTTTTACAGCATGAGATCATTACAAATTTTTTTTTAGGACTAGAGAAGGGAGAGATGAAATACTGGGTGCAACCTTTGGAGGATCTTGTCTTAGAGGGACAAAGAACCCCCATACTGGACTCATGATCATTCCCTCCCCTTTCTTCTGGACCATTGCTAATGGATCTAATAGTGACTGGGATGAAAACAAATACCAGCTTTTTAGAGATAAAGAAATGAACTAGAGAGATCTTATTTAACTTGCTCAATGTGATACAAGAGGAAGAGGGAAACCTGAGGCAAATCTTGAGCCTCTGACTTGATTTCAGGTTCTTTACATAATTTGAATCATCTCAGGAGGAAGATGATGGAATGGAAGTGCTCTTCCTCAGGCTTGTCCTCATTCCATATAAGTCTAGTTTTCTAACAGTGAGTTACTCTTTCACTGATGGACAAAACAGGCCACATGTACGTGTGCTCACTCATGTGTGCATCTGTGTGAAGTGTGCGAGGAGCTGATGTCATCTCTCTTACCATGTGGTTTAATTTACTCTCTATTGATTCAGAAGTGGAAAGAAAATGTCAGAACTCCTGAAGTGCCTTTCAAACAAAATGCAGTGAAAGTATTAAAACAAGAAAGGGGAAAATGCTATTTTTAGAATGGAAGTTCCATTTTTTAACTGACACCTAGTTGATTGTTCCTCCAGAAGGTTGATTCACTTTGGACTCCCCTGACTCTTCCTATGATATCACAGTCCTTCAGACTCACTTTGTGCCACCTAGATTCTGGGTTTCCATTGTTTTTGAATTTTTTAAATTTTCTTTCTTGGGGGGAGATTTCAAGTGTTAGAGGGTTGGAGACATTCAGAGGAGGTAATGTCATGGCATAGTTTACTTCTTTCCCTAACTGCTGAAGTCACTTTTCTGGCCTTCTCACTTCCTTTCTCTTTATCTTTGACTTCGTTGAATCAATTTTCATGTCTTTTTACTGGGAAAATCCACTATTTGCTCTCAGCAAGAGAGAGGGCAGAAAATAAGGTTACTAATAGACCTAAAGGTATGTTTGTATCTGCATCTCTATTTTGGAGGGCAAGGGATGGTGCTGCTATTCATTAAATATTTATTGTATTAGCAACCTCTGGTTATCCCTGCTAATGGAGGGGAGGAATGGTATAATAATCCAAAATAGCACAAGCTCCAAGTTATTTATATTTGATTTGGCAGTGCATTACAATAAAACCCCATGTATTCAATCTAATTAGGAAGAAGGCCAGTTTGGATTAAGGGAAGCCCAAATTATATTTTATGGAAAATTGATTTTGTATCTTCCAAATTTACACAGTAATTTGAATTGGGCATTAAAGTCTATAGCAGAGATAGTTTTAGTGACTATGAATGAATAAAAAAATATTTGGCACAGTATCGTAAAGTCTTATAGAAATGGCTATTTCAATGGAGATTAAGAAACTTAAGAACTGTCCTCTTAGGAATTTTAATTACTTCTAGCAGTCTTTTTGGGGGGATTCTTAGATATCACTCCTGATAGGGCTTCAGGGACCATATGGGGTGCCAAAGACTGAACCTGGGTCAGCTGCATGCAAGGCAAACAAACCCTAGCTGTTGTACTATCATTCTGGCCCCATTCATTTCCCTACTTTTTACCTTTGCCATATTTTAAGCCAATATACATTTGATTGTTATTTATGACTTTGCCTTCTTAGTCAAGGGCATCATTCTAAGCTTTGATCCCCATAGGTCATGTACATAGCAACTGTCTGAGTGGAGCTATAGTTCTCTTTATTACTACTGTTTCTTCAGAATGCCATCCCACCTTCATTTCCTCCTTAGGCCCACCTCAGTTTTTTATATGTTACAATAAATCTTGCAATGGTACCTGAATTAGTAAGGTTTTTCTGGATATAATTAGCAACTGGGATCCTGTTAGCAGAATAGAGTCAGCCCATTTCAGGCTACGAGGTGGGGTCATAATCCAGGAATAAAGCCCAAATTATTAGCAACATGAATCTTCAAAGAGATACTCTTAGATTTGAATTGCTAGAGACAGTTCATTATTTACTCCACAAAATGGACTTATTACAGTAAAAGGCCAGGAGAGGAAGTCATGCATGTCATTTGCAAATAAATCTGTACTGCCAGTCTGGACCCAGTGCTGTCCAGAAGCCCTGGGGTGGTGCAAGAACTAGGCCACTGCTTGGAAAAGGGCTTTGTCAAGGCACTGTGTGTGTCCTCATCCATTATTTGTAGGATTGCTTTATGATGAAGTGTCAGCAACTCTGGTTCTAGTCAACATCACCAAGCTAGTTTGTTCATGTTACTAAACTTTTAGAATAGTTTCAGTATAACTGCACACTCTACCAGACAGACTTTCAAGCAAAGGCTGGAGATCAGGGTGAGATATGCTTGGGGCCAGCCCAGAGGACTGAACTTTCTGTCCTGTTAGAAATAAAGCCATCTTTCCCCTCTGAAGAGGTGGTATTCCTACCTACCAGAGAGCCATAAGAATATGATTTTGCTTCCTGTGCTGAGCAGTGCTTCACAGATGACTTGGACAAAGTGCCTGAATTACAGCTTAGAAACTGGTGAAAACATTTAGCATTTTAAAAGAAATATAATCCTATTAGCACTTAAAATTTTGATAAAATATACTTGCCATCTTAACTATGATTCCCTAAAATTTGGGGAATTAATAATGGTGAATCATTCTATCCATTTTCAGCTTTTTCTTTTTTGGAATTATAGAAAACTGACAAACTTCCTTCACAGAAGAATTTCATTTTCACATGTATTTATATATGCATTAGTTATCTAAGTAAACAAATTTTATATTCTTATGGTGCTTAGACGGTCTTTGGAAATTCTATCTTTCACCTTTTGTTCTGCATAGTACATGAATAGAAATTTTGTAAGACAGAGATTTCTGTCATGTGACAGAGGCACGACTGACCATCTCCTTTGCCTGCCTCGCATAATATATTTTCTTTGAAGTGTTATAATTGGCAGTAGATTTTCCATAAAATATAATATTGAACTAAATCCTTTCAGAATATTTTTTCTCTTTGCTTGAATGTTTTCCCCTCAGGTCTTGTTTACATGGTGAATTTTCATGGCAAAACCTTTCTTTGGCCCAGTTTAGGCTTAATTTCACCACAATTTCCAAATTATAGGAGTCGTGAACTTTTCTTCTTCCTGAGTTGGCCTTCTACTGGTGGAAACTTAAAGTGTATAAAGTAATGAACTGTTCTGTGTGTGCATGTGTTGGGGCGGTGAACTTGGGTGAAAGCACTCCTCTGTTCTGAGAGGATTTAGGGTGGGGTGAGTTTGGGACAGGATGAAGTAGAAAGGAGGCTAATTGAGGATTCTGCCTCCTGAGGGGGGGCTAGGCAAGGACTTCTCAGGAAAAGCTCTGGCTTCTTGGAGGCAAAGGATGGAAGTTCAGAGTAGTGGTTAGAACAGATTATGTCTGAGTGAATGTTTGTTGTTGGTAAAGACAGCTTTACTCTCAGTTGTGAGACGAATGGCCTTGACCTGTGGAGAATCCTCAACTAAGAGTCGACAGTGGTGTGTAGTTAAGTTCTTAGATAGTGGTTGACTTTTGCATGCTCTTCCCCATTTTATTGTTGTAAAATATATATTGACATAAAATTTAGCACTTTAAGAGTATAGTTCTATGCCATTAGTGCATTCACGTTTTGTGGGAGCAGCCCCACTGTCCATTTTCAGAGCTTTACCAAAGCGAACTTTAGAATTTGTTAAGCCTGCTCCACCTTTGCTCTGTCCCCAATAAACACCTATTTTTATTTCCATCTCTCTGATGTTGACTCTTCTCAATACTTCAGACAAGGGAGATGGTGCTGTTCCTGTCCTTTTTTGACAAGCTCCTCTGGATTTCTCAAGTGACTTTATTAACAACTTCTGTGTTGTGTCCACCTTTAAGGAGAAATAGAAAAGGGCATCCTTTGTCTGGATCTTTGAAGTGCTTTTCCAGAGCTCGACAGTTATGGATATCATTCACCACTTCTCTTTTGGCTTAAAAAGAAAATCATTTATAGTGAACAACTTGAAAAATTGTATGAGTTGGATCTGTTTATCTGATCCTCAGAGATTTTTTTTTTTGTCACTTGCCCTGGGCCTCTAGCTAAGTTTTTTCTTTGGCTCCTCATCTCTTTTCTTCCAGTCTCATTTTCATAGTCTCCTTTCCCCTTTGATAGCTTCCCTCAAATGAAAGTATTTATGAAACCAACAGAAAAGGTAGCTGGAATTTCTAGGAACACATGCCACTCTTTCAAATTTACTTGCTGCTAGCTAAGTGCAAATGATTTGTGTGAATTAGATTTCCTTTGGAAATACTCTGGGGGTTAAAAAATTAAGAGGAAAAGTGTGTAGAAAAATAAGTGTGAGGTTTTCCTTGCACCAATATCTTCAGAAAACTGCCTGGAATATTGGAAAGGCAGCTGGTTGAGTGTGCTTTGAACCATGCTGGGCCTTAGCCCTACCTCTTTTAATAAAGCAGTGACTGAGCTAAAAGCAGTCTAGGCAATAATGAATATTCTTGTAAATCTCTATGCTTGAGAAGCTTGAAAAATATGGCCAGATTCTAAGCAGCACCCATTTCCTCTTAAATCTACTATAATACTTGAATTAACTCTTATCGGGCATTAAACTTTAATTGATATCATAGTACTAAGCAGATTTTAAAAGTGTCCATGGCAGTAATTGAACTGATAAAGATGACTTTTATTTGTTCATTACATATGCTGTAAAAAAAAAACGAGTCTGTCTTTAACCTAATATATTGATTATTATTGTTCTTATTTCCAAAGAGTTGCTTATTTATTTATGAAATTATATTTTAAAGTGGAGAATGCATAGAGGAAATAGCATAGGTAAGAACCACTAAGCATTCCTTATGGGTGTGGAAGTATTAGAGGAAATGTTGACATAGAAAAAGAAAATGCTATACAGTACAGTATTAATTAAACCCTGTTAAAAGTATCCATTGAAGAAATGCTTTGGAGTATTTATGTTGGTAAGAAAGAAACTATATACAAAAAGCATAGAAAAAGATTAAAATGTACAAGTAAGTGAAAAGTTTGAACAAAGATGAAGCAGTAAGAAAAGTGGTCATTTTCCTCCATTACACCATTGACCTACTGCTCCCTTTCCTAAATCTAATTCCAGGTGATTAAAAATAAAAATTATATTAAAAGCCCACAAAAAATGAAACGCGATCATAGCTTTCTCCCAATGCTGCTTTGTGTCCCTGTGCAGTTTGGAAAGTCTCTTTCTCTAGGAATTTTACTCAGAACGCCATTTTTTTAAATAAGTGTGATCTGATGCAAAATTATTTAGCCCCCTAAACTGCTTTGGTACTCTAAACTAGCAACTGTATCCACCTTATAGATTTTTTTCCCTTTCACTTTGAGTCAAAAAATTCCCATATTAGATGATGGAGAAGGGGCATTGGGACAATGGTGGATGGTTCTTGACTTTCTAGTGATTAGGGTGATGAAAAGCATCAGCAGTATAAAGCAATAACAGGAACTGTTGCAACCCACATTATCTCAATAAAGACACAATCAGAGTTTTACTGCTGGAATTTATACTCTAAGACTAAAAAAGCACAGTTAAAACTCTTATTAGGATATACAGATATTGATTTATCATGACACTATCATGACAAATACACAAAATGTTTCATAATTCAATGTTATTTCAACAAAGGTACTTTAAAAGAAAAAGAAACTTATATTGATAGTTGTTGCTCAGGGCAAAGCACTGTCTCACCCCTTTGACTTGATGTTGTTTTTGTTGGTTTACTGTGCTAAGAGTAGTTCGAAACTTTTGCTATTCTGGTCCTACTTCTTTTCCCTTCCTTATTTTGACATTCCTGGGCATTCTTTCCACTCAGGACAGGCTTGTTATACAAGTGGGGGAAAACTGTAGACTTGAGAAATCTGGCCAAAAACATTGTGTTGCAGCAGTTAGCTGTGGCTCAGGATTAAACATTAAGGCTGTGCTGTCTGGCTTTCCTCCTCCCTTCTTGTTCACTTATTGCCCCTTGTGAGTTTGGTCATTCATTTTGCTGGCTTTAGAGTTTTAAAAAGTTGGATTGTTTCTATGTTATAAAAATAACACATACATCAGATTTGAAATAACCACTAGCCAAAACGAGATGCATTTTGGGGCAGCAAGGAGCAGGGACGGGATCCATGCAAGTGAGTGAAGGCAGGTTCTGACATTGTTCATGACTGGTGTCCTAAGATAGAGAATGTGGATGGAAGGGAACAATGTTGTGTGGATTGGCAGTTTTAAAATATTTATGGAATAGACTATATCTCTTAATTTATCTCCTCATCTGCTCACCACCCTCCCTTTTCCCCCCATCTCTACCCATGGGGCAGCTGTTCCATTTTTCTGGTTAGAGGAAAAACAAGAGGATTTCACAGTTGCCTTTAAGTGTGATTACTAATACTATCATGTTGGCAGACATTTTCAGGTTTTGTTTTTAGTTTTTCTTCATCAAAACAAGATTTCGTATGCAAAATGGGTCACTTGGAAGCACCAAACAATTTCTCCAGAGCAATAGCCAGTGTTTCATGCAGGAGATATGTTAGCAAATCACTGACATATGGGTGTGATCTCTGTTACTTTGACCAGATTTGGTTTCTACAGAGTGCGTGAGAAGGGAAGATAAATTTTGTCCTAGTAATACTAGAGCGACTCATAAATAAATGGTTACCCTTTGGTGCTTGCAGTTTTCATTAAAGTCGCCTGAGCTTTGTTATTGACACCATAGGTTGCCTATTCAGGGAAATGCAGTAAAATTTATCAGTGTGCTTTCTACACCTAATAAATCATCCAAACAGGGAACCATATGGCAGATAAGACCTTGAAAATGTGGCTTCAGCATGTGAGGAGTCAAGTTGCTGAAATCTTGAATGATTACAGCCTGCACATTTTTCCCGTGGAATATCTTCTAGTTATTTTACATGCCATTTTCTTGTTCACCCATCACCTCTTTGTCTCTCTCCCTCTCTCCTGCCCTTTCCTCTTTTACCCTTCTCCATTGCTATTCTTCTTCTTTTTTTTTTTTTTTTTGGCCGTTCTTTCTCACTATTTCTTTTTCTTTTTGGGGGTGGGTGGATGGGTGGGTGTCTAACTGCAGTTTCGGCTTTAAAATAAGTGTCTAGTGCAGACAAGACATTTTTATAATGCCTCACTGGTAGGAGGAAGAGGGGCAGGGAGGAGAGAGACTGACGGGAAGAGATGATGTATGTGGCGGCTGTGTCCCTACTCTCCTCCAGCCCATTGTCATTAATCACGGCCATTAGTCCCCCCCCCCCCCCACACGCCCCCAGCTGCCTTGTCTGCACTGTGTCTCAGAAAAGCCATTGTTTTTTTCATGCCACAGACTAGGGGAGAAAGGGAATAAAGAAACCCTAGTACTCTTTTCCCCCTCTCTTTCCTCATTCTGCCTCCCAGAATCTCCCTCTTTTCTTCTCTCCACTCCTCCCCCCCATCCCAGGCCAGCTGCCTTTTCTCTCCCTAGAAGTCAGTGATGGGAGGAGACCCAAAGCTAAACTTTGGCCCCTTCAGTATCTGCATTTTATCCATCTGTCTGGTCACACAATTGAGGTGTAGTCATTGAATAATGGCTGTGATACTCATGGCACACAATTTAATTTATAAGGAGGTTTGTGGATATTTGAGTCCTCTCTCTCCCTCCCTCCCTCCTATTTCTCCCACCTCTCTACCTCTCCCCTCCCTCCATTTGCCCCTCCCTCCTCTCCCCTCCATCCTCTCCCCCTCCCATCCCTCTCCCCCTCCCTCTGCCCCTCCCTTCCTCTGTTCCTCCCTCCCTCCTCTCCACCCTCCCTTCTCTCTCCTTCCCCGCACCTCCCCCCTTCCTCCCTTCTCTTCCTTCCCTCTCCCCTCCCTCCCTCTACCCCTCCCTCCCTCTACCAGGTAGTCTACTCCCTCCCTTCTCTTCTCCCTCCTTCTCTTCCCCGTCCCTCCTTCCCTCCTTCCCTCCCTCCTTCCCCCCTCCCTCCTTCCCTCCTTCCCTCCCTCCTTCCCCCTCCGTCCTTCCCTCCCTCCCTCCCTCCGTCCCTCCTTCCCTCCCTCCCTCCCTCCCTCCCTCCCTCCCTCCCTCCCTCCCTCCCATCCCCTCCCTCCCTCCCACCCCCTCTCTCCCTCCCACTTCTTCCCTCCCTCCCACTCCTTCCCTCCCTTTCTCCCTCCTTCCCTCCCTCCCTCCCTCCCTCCCTCCCTCCCTCCCTCCCTCCCTCCCTTCCTTCCTTCCTTCCTTCCTTCCTTCCTTCCTTCCTTCCTTCCTTCCTTCCTTCCTTCCTTCCTTCCTTCCTTCTCTTCCTTCCTTCCTTCCTTCCTTCCTTCCTTCCTTCCTTCCTTCCTTCCTTCCTTCCTTCCTTCCTTCCTTCCTTCCTTCCTTCCTTCCTTCCTTCCTTCCTTCCTTCCTTCCTTCCTTCACTGTGAATGGGGATCTCCTTGTTATCAGAACATACTAGCAATGTAGGAGGCTTGTGTCTATAGTGGAACATCTATGCTGAGTAGCTGAGAAGAGGAGGCTGCCTGCTTATTGGGGTGGTATAGAAAAGTGCTTACCTAGCCCTGATTTTGACTCTCTTGAGGATAGCCTTACTGTTTAGTGAGTTTCTCCAGAGTGGTCATGCTTATGGTTTAAACTTCCAAATGTTAAACATTTGGATGCCATTGAGAAAACT
The DNA here is from genome assembly GCF_024139225.1 of Suncus etruscus. Lineage (NCBI taxonomy): Eukaryota > Metazoa > Chordata > Mammalia > Eulipotyphla > Soricidae > Suncus > Suncus etruscus. Next base: position 49,870,981 of record NC_064862.1, on the reverse strand, counting down.
TGAATGAGTCTTGGTGGTTTATAGGATATGGACACTTAGATTTGAGAGAGATACCACAGACTTCAGAGACTTTTTGGTTTTCAGGGACAAATCATAAGTGAGTCCTATACATAAGAACAACTTACTATAAAACATGAATGCTAACCTCAAATAAAGAGTAGAAAAGTTGACTTTAGGTATAACTTTATGGACTTTGCCATAAAAGAGCCGATTGTTGCTCAAAAGTAAGAATGACACCAAGAAGTCTGTGTAACAGTTTTTTTGTTTATTTGTTTATTTTTGGGCCACTGCTGGCTCTGAACTCAGAAATTAATCCTGACAGGCTCAGGAACCATATGGGATGGCAGGGATCAAACTTGGGTCAGAGCTGTGAGCAAGGCAAATTGAGCTATTACTCTGGCCTCACACATTTTTTTAAGAAAAACAAAACTTATAATTACTTTCAGATATGAACCAATTTGTTTAAACTAGGACCCTTTTAAATAAGTATCATTTCAGAGGTATTTAGTGTGCTTATTTTAATGAAATTATGGTGATTATTTTATATTAGTTTATCAGTTGAATATTCCTGGTATAAAAAATTATGAGTGAACACTCTTGGCCCTAGAGTATAGCGAGGACAAGGAAAGAAACTGAGAGGAGGAGGAGAAATACAAGTATGAAAGGATGGGGGCCATGAGCCAAGTGGTCTCAGGTGCATTGGTGTTAAAAAAGGACAGAATTAAATATCTAAGCCAAAGTCAACAACAGTGGAACCAAGATACCCAAACTGTAACAATCTAAATTTAAAATGGATCTGTTAAACTGGCAGTTTGGGGGCTAGGGCATGGTGGATGCATACTCTGGGAACATTAGTGGAGGGAGTGGATATTGGTGGTGAGATTGGTCCTGACTCATTGTATGTCTGAAACCCAACTATGAAGGACTTAGTAAATCAGAATGATTTCAATAAAATAAACTTAAGAAAAAAAGTTAAGTAGGTCCTGGAGAGGTAGCACAGCGGTAGGGCATTTGCCTTGCAAATGGCCAACCCTGGACAGACCCTGGTTCAATTCCCAGCATCCCTTATAGTCCCCCAAGCTAGTCAGGAGTGATTTCTGAGTGCAGAGCCCTCAGAGCAACCCCTGAGCACTGCCAGGTATACTCCCCTCCAAAAAAGAAACTTTAGTGTAAAAGATTAAAAAATTATGGGTGAGGAGGTATCAAAAGTGTTTTAACCCTTTTGCAGAGGAGCTGGGTAGTGTTATTCAATCTACTTTTACCTTCTAAATATAATTACTTTTTCTGTCAAATGACGTCATTTGCTTGAGACAACTACTTACCAGAATATTGGAGTATGGGTGGTATAGTAAGTGATTTTAGGTGGCACATGATAGAGTTGTAAAATTTTAGAGTGTATTTACCTTTATATTTGACTTCTGCTTATCTGAAATAGAATCAGTTGTGCATTTATGATTATATTATCACTTTCATATAATCTATAATAAGAAAGACGAGTCATTTAGAGGAAAACATGTAAAATATATACTATATTATCATGCAACTGTTGTATAAATATGGTGAAAACAATAATATATTATCCATTAGACCAAAATATCATTTCTGTCCAGATCAAATGATTAATGGGCATAAAACCATCAGTTTATGTATACATATATTATATATTGTGCAGTTTGTAAATATACTGTGTGTATATTTGTACACACACACAAGAAATTTAGAAATTTAAAAATATTATGTTTGCAATGATCATCATTGTTGTTATTTTGGGTTTTGGAGCATACCTGAGACACTTAGTGAGGTGCTTCAAGTTCAGTTGATTTTCAGGGGCTCAAACTCTGGCCTCTTGCCTTTCTGGCCCTAATTCTTACCTGATTAATAGAAGAATGTAATTGTAGAGTAGGTTGTGCCTGACCTATCTAACATTCTGGCTTAGTGTTATCTTTCTGAAGATGTACATATGAATCTGAATGAGATAACTTCACAGTCTGATTATTGATAGTGGGGACATCAGAATATCTGCAACATGGCTGAGACTCTGTATGGTACCTCTTGTATGGTTTCTTCTGAAGTTCTCTAGAAGATCTAGAAAGGGAAAACTACCACTATATTCTCTCTCCTTTAGGGTATTTATTTTTGGACACCCCCATGAGTGCTTAGGGGTTACTCCTGGATCTGCACTCAGAAATCACTTTGGGTAGTGCTTGGAAACACTATATAGGAAGCTGGGGATCTAACCCAGGTTGGCCTCATTCAAGTGCCCTTCCTTTGGCCTAAGGGTATATATGCTATTATACTAATCTCTGGAGTTTCAGTCATTTTGAATCTGTCATAATGTCAGGTATACCTAGAGATCACATAAAAAGTGCACATATATGGGTTCTATACCAGACCTAGTAAATCAGATTTTGGAAGATACGGGGAGGCCTGGAGAGAACCCCATGTTCCATGTTTGGAACCATTTAACTGAGGTCTTGGCAGTCCCTGAGAAAGTGAGCACAGTGGTGGTGGAAGACACACACTACTGGATTCTGCAGTCACTGCAAATTGTTTGAGTCCCTATATCCAATGAGCAGAGCTCACCTCTAAGGTATGTGCATCCCAATACAGAGATGCATAAGACAGGCTCTACTTGGAAAATTCTGGATGGGGACAGTTCAGTGCACTGAGAGTGGAGGAGAACTTTTGGGAGGCTAAAGTTGCACTATAAGGGCACAAGGGAAGGATGCTAAGGTCCCCCCTTGTAATCCCTAAAGGGAAGAAGTGAGCTTATGCCTTTTGGTGAAAGACTGAGGGTACCCCAATATCAAAGCAAGCTGGCAGTGTGTGTGTGTCACTCTAACTGGAAGAATTTGGCTAATTAAGTATGTTTAAGTGTTCAAGTGTTTCCTTCTATGTTAAATGGTGGAATTAAATCTACCCTCTAATTAAGTAATTTGTATTTTCTTAGTACGCTGCTTTTATTATGCCAGTCTCCTCAGAATCACTCACTGACTCCCACTGACTCGGAGAGCCAAGTGCAGTCTGCTTAGTTTGGCAGTCAGTCCTCAGTCTTTTCTTTAACTTCCTGCTACTTCTGTGTTGCTACATTGCTTCACAACCATGCCTTTTTTTCCTCTTCCCTGTCATCCCCACCCCACAATTTTTCATTCCTCTGTCCCATCTCTCTGAGTCACTAACCACACGATTACCCACTCTTGTTCCAAATCTCGCAGGGTTCTTTAGATAGGACACCTTTGCAATTTCCTTCTTCAAGCTTCTCCAAATCTCAGAGCCTATAAAAGAGAAGGCATTCAGGATGCAGTGCCCCTAGATGACTGTACCATTCCATTGATGACTGTGTTCTTGGGCAAATCCATCTCGCTGGGCTTCCATCTCCTTGTCTGCAAGATGGGAACATTAAGACCTTAAACATCATCTCACTCTTCAGGGCAGATTAGATAAAATGATGAAATAGAACAGCCTTCCCCTACATCAGTGCTCCTTCCCCCTGAAGGGCGCTGGAACTGTCAGGTAGAAGGGTGCAAAGCTGCCTTGCATGCAAAAAGAGGGGTACTCTGAATATAGAAGGGCTTCTGAGTAGTTTATTTTCTGAAAATATGGAAGCAGGCCAGTAAGTGTGGGAACTTCTGAATTAGAGAAACCTTGTGAGCAGCAATATTGTTTTGGAACTGATCATGACCTGAATTGTGACTGCTCTTGTGTTTTTGTCCTTTACCATGATGCACTTCTCCTGTTGTAGTGTCGTGTTTCCTGAATCTGTCCTGACTAGTTTTAGTTTCTTAGAAAATGATTCCAGACTTATGACAGTGCTGTGTGTGTGTGTATGTGTGTGTGTGTGTGTGTGTGTGTGTGTGGTTTTTGGGTCACACCCGGCAGTGCTCAGGGGTTACTCCTGGCTCCATGCTCAGAAATTGCTCCTGGCAGGTATGGGGGACCATATGGGACGCCGTGATTCGAACTGATGACCTTCTGCATGAAAGGCAAATGCCTTACCTCCATGCTATCTCTCCGGCCCCATCACAGTGCTTTTAAAGTATACTTTAAAAAAGATAGAAAAATTTGTTTTTAAGATCTAGTCTCTTTAAATCTTTTTTCTTCTCCTCTTGTTTTTTTTGTTGTCCTCTTTTACCTGATGAAATATTATATATATATATATATATATATACCTGTATACATATTTATATCTCTAATTCTCCTCTATTGTTTGTATATTGCACCTTTGTGTGTGCCATCTAGGTACTTTTAGAATGAAACTATCTCCAAGAATTAGGAAAACATTTTTTTTATTGTCTGGTTTGTAGCTCATAAATGAATTTGCAGTGTGTATTCCTGGTGTCAGTATTAACAATAGGAGTTCACTACTGTCTGGAAAGTGGGACATGTTTTAGGATGGGACATGAACCCATAGCCTCTCTCTTCCTCCTTCCCAAAGCTTTTCCTCTTCTTGAGAAGGGATTGAGAGAAAATGTCTCAGCCTCCACTCCTCTGAACCTTTCTTTACCATCAAAGTCTATGTCTTCTGAAGATGATCTTGTGTAATGGTTTTCTTTTAGGGGGACTCTTTTGAGGTGAAGATGGTAAGGGCAAAAATCTTTGCCTAGCTCTGGGATTACAGTTGGCTGCTGTAAAACCTGACAACTATAGGCCTTATTCGTGTAACCTGAGTCCTGACTTTTCAGTAATTCTGACGCTAGTGGCTTGCCCTGAGTTGAGTCTTAGCTCCCTCACTGGCAAATCTAGTGGCATATGTTCAAGTGCCTACCACAGTGTTTTTAGTAAATTGAGGATTTTTTCCTTGTTCTGTCTTTCTTTAGTCACATTCTGTTGTAATAACATGAACTTACCTATCTGATTTACTGCTTATCTAATTTTCTTGGGCACAGAGGATGGTCCCATCATAGTCGGAGTCTTAGGGCAGGGCTAGAGCCATAGTATGGGGGGGGGGTAGGGTGTTGGCTTTGCATGTGGTAGACTGGGGTTCTATTCCTAGCATTCCATATGGGCCTTTAAGCCTGCCAGAACTAATTTATGATTGCAGAACCAGAAGTACCCACTGAGCATTGCTGGGTGTGACCCCTAAACAGATCAAACAAATGAAAACAATTTTGGGTCAGTCTACTCATAACAGGCCTGCAGAATGTTTGGGCATAAAGACCCCACAGACAAGTGGTCTGCCTCTCAGAAGGAAAGTTTCATATCTACAGAGTGGACCTGTTCATGTGTTCATTAGGTATTGCTTATTTAAAAATATAATTATTACAGTTTAGATCACTGAGTTACCATTGTGTTGTTCGTTTCTGGTGGTGTTATACAAAGAGCCTGGTCATGACCACCACAAGTGTGTCCATGACACTTAACCCCATCTCTGTTACATTCTGGTTCAACGTTCTTTCCCTCCTGGCCATGGTGCCCCCATCCCCCATTATGTTAGAGTTTGGTACAGATTAGTCCCTCCTTTAGCACCACTCTGTGCTCATGACCATCTGCTCATGTTCCCTCATGTTCCCTCTTGGCAGCCTATTTGTCCCTTTCCTCTACTCTTTCCCTAACCCAGTACTCTCAGACTTAGATTCTAGTTTCAAAGGTTTATTACTGATGGATATTTTCCATCTTCTTGATTTGCTTTTCTATATATCACATAGCAGGACAGTCTTTTTATGAAAAAAATTTTTTAGCTCCTCATCAATCTTGATGATGGGTATTTAGAAAGAAAAATATTGAATTGTATCTGTTATGGAATAAAAGATGAATCATTTAGATGTGTTATGGGACAACTGATCTCATTTTCTTTGAAAATTCTTTTTTTTAATTTTTTTATGTTTTGGGCACTCAGGGGTTAGTCCTGGCTCTGTGCTCAGAAATCTCTCCTGGAATACTCAGGGAACTATATTGGTTGCCAGGAATTGAATCGGGTCAGCCATGTGCAAGGCAAACACCCTACCCACTATGCTATGACCTTGGCAAGTCTTTGAAAATTCTTAATGGAAGCCGAAATTATCTAAGACTGTAAGCCTTGACAAGGAGGGTGTGCATGAGTCTTAGCTTGAGGGCCTTGCTCATTGTTATTCTGCTGTGGATTTTGGCTGTGCATTAAGATGGGATAGTCCACTTTCATGGGTCCTTAAGCTTTATCTGAAGTGTACAGGTATGTTTTGTGGCATTGACTTGTCTTGTATGCCCCTTCTTATAACCTGTAATGCACCCAGTCTTGTGCACTTTGCTTTCCTCCAATTTTAAATTACTTTTCAAGACCTGCTTCAAATCCTACCCCCTGCAGTTCCTTTCTTAAGCACACCCTACTAGTGACTGTGATTTATGCCTGCAGGAATTGCTGGAGGTGGATTCTTCATTTGGCAATGAATCCTCATCACGTTGTGTTCCTCTTTTGAACTCTAACTTGAAACTGATTTTCCTTTTCCCATGAGTGTGTCCTGTTTTTTATTGCAGGGTCTATTGCAGTTCCAAACTCAGAGTAAACATTTAAAAAATGGCTGCTTGGGGCCTGAGATTAGGTATGGAGTTTGCCTTGCATTCAGAGGACCCAAGTTTGATCCCCAATACTCCAAATGATCCTCTGATCTCTGCCAGGACTGATTCCCTGAGTGCAGAGCCACAAGTAAGCTCTGAGAACTGTTGGGTGTGGTCTCCTTTACTATTATCATTATTATTATTTTTTCTACCCCTTATTATTATATTATTATTATTATTATTATTACTATTATTATTATTTAAAGGCTTATATTTTGGTGGGTTGTGCTGGATGACTTGTCTCTCAGACCTATTGTACTCTATTGATTGGTAAGTGCTGGGCTGTTTTTGAGTAAATATGGGGTGCCATTTGGAAAGAAAGTACTTCCCTTTCCAATGATGAGAATAAAGAGATCTTCCAAGAAGAGGAGCAGAATGAGTCATTGGTACCTGCATAATTTCTCTGGGCACAGAAGGTCACCAAAACCTCTTTGGGCTTTGCAAGATTTTGAAGTCACTAGTGCATGTAGTTTAGATTTTGGCAATATTAGATCGAAGTGGGGGGCAGGTGTTATCTCTGAAAACTTGGAATTGGATCCAGATGTGACTTCTGCATGGTCTCCTGGAAGGTGAGTCTGGCATCCTCAGGAAAAAGAGAGGGACAAAGGGGAGACGAAGAAACTGTGGTGCTTCTCCAAATTTGTGAATCGTGATGCCATATCCTGTCACCAGTAGCTGATTTCTACTTTGCCTTTCTCTTGCACAATGAGAGAATGTTTTAGCCATATAACTCAGACACATAATTCAGGGACCACAGCAGTTTTAAAGACATCAATCACATGTTGATTTGTTAGTGCTGGCAGTTGCCTGAAGCCCAGGTAAAAATCCCCTACATTGGGTTTTAGACAGAGCATGAATTGATTTTCTTTAAAAAAAGGAAAAAGAAGAAGCGTGTATGTGTGTGTGTGTTTGTGTGAGAGATACAGAGACAGAGACAGAGGAGAGAGAGAGAAGATGGAGTTAAACTAGGGCGGGGGAGGTTTACTTTGTGTAGGGCTGCTGAGAGAAGGTTCAGAAGGAGTTTTGTGAGCTTTTGTTCCTAAGTGCTGTGAGCCTGAAAAGAATAAATGCAGAAATGAACAAAGACAGGACAAATGTAAAATTAATGGTGTTTTCATAATGAACAGAGAACAATGAAAAGATGCAAGGTACCTCAAAGAAAAACGGACAGAGGGATGGCATGCTGAAGCCTGAGAAATGGTGTGTGTGTGTGTGTGTGTGTGTGTGTGTGTTTATGTGTGTGATGATCTTTCTCCTGCCTGACCCTGCTTTCTCAAGCCAGCTTCCAAGCCTTTGTGCATGTTGCCCTGTCTACAGTTTTTACTTTCTGCAAAGTCATATGTTTGTAGCTGTGATTGCAGTTGCTGCTGAGTGGTTCACCTTGTCTTGAGTAATGAGAATAAACAACTGGTCACTGCACTGACCACTGCAACTAATAAAGATATATAGTGCTGGGCTGGTTTAGGGAGTCACCGACGCATTCTTAAACGTTCTGTGACATTATTACCAAAGGAACATGATTCCAAACTCACTCACTGCTTACCCATTCTGAGAAAGAACAAACTATTTGACTGATGGTTTGCTAAATTTAATATGCTTAGCAAGTAAAATTATTGCCTACTCTAATGCTGTGTAATTATTAAGATACACTGCTTTTAAAAATACCAAGTGAATAATATTGATTTAGTGAACTGCTATTTAGAAAAATGCCAGCAAAGGAGGAATATTTTATTTTAGCTGCCTGAGAGCTGTAATGGGTCTGGGCTGAGATATGCGTGTGGAAATAAATTATGTACAAGGTAAACTATTTTGTTATACAGTACCCATAATATTAATTAAGCCGTAATTTTACCAACAATGCTTTAATTTAACAAATAAACAGGAATCAGCTGGCCCATTCTTTCAAATATATAACTTTGGGATGGCAATAAAGCATGCAGAAGCACCTGCAGTTAATTGTGAAGCAAACACACGAGCAACTTTAAAGGGTAATTGTAATTTATAATTTATTTATTTGACTTATGCTGGATATAATTACCGCTCTAATGTGTTATTATTTCAGTCCGGTGCAAGATCTATCTGATTCCAATTGAGCGCAGGCAGTCTGCTGGAGCTCTCTGCTTTGCCTCTTGACTGTGAGTTCTGCCACCATTCCCTTCCCAGAACCAAGAGCTTTGAAAAATAAAGAAGAATGGATGGGCCACTGTTACAGACAATTCTTGTTCCAAGCTGGGACAATATTTTCATTTCCATTAAAGCCAAGATTTCCTCTTGCCCTTCCAGTCCTTGAGCTAGCAGGGCCCAGGATGCACATAGTCAGGGGCTGCACTGGGTAAGGACTACGGGTGAGGGGCCCTGTGTGCTTGGTGGGGAAGCAGGGAAGTCTGGGAGAGGGAGCCCTGCAGAAGCTGAGATTTTTTACCCCCCCTTCAATTCTCATCTGCAGGTTGCAGGTATTTATTGTGGGGTGCTTTTGGGCTTTGTTGTTATTGTTGTTACTTTCAAGAACAGCCTGGAACAGCGCGAGGGGAAAATACCAGTGCGGAAGAAAAGAAGCAATTATAGCTGGCTGTTTGTTTGTGGCGAACAGAATGCTGAAGTGGCAGATTTGCAAATTTGTAAGAGAGGGAAAGCTTAGTGTTCATCTTTATCAGCCAAAGTGGTTTCTTGTTAGCTGAGCAGCAAGCTAGAAAGCGACCGATTTTGACAACATAATTTACATCTTTGTATAAAACTATGGCTGGCAGCCGAACTAATTTGTGCTGGATTAGGTTGTTTGTCTCTGCTGCTGACTAACCATGCAATCTATCAGAGGCCTTTTCCAAATATCACTTTTCAACTGTGCCCTTGAGAGGGGGAATTGATCAGGAATATACGGAGCAAAATCACTCCAATAACTTTATAGAAGAAACAATTACTGAATCATATAGATGTTAATAATTTTGAAAAGTGGAGACAAATCTAATGAATTTAGTTTTGTTCCTATCTTGTACATGTGCATGAAATTTATAAATAATACAATAACGCATTATTGGCCCTATTTTCTCTTTCCTTCCAGATCTTTGTTGTTGTTGTTTTTTCTTTTTGGGCCACACCCGGTGATGCTAGGGGTTACTTTTGGCTATGCACTCAGAAATTGCCCCTGGCTTGGGGGACGCACTGGGGATCGAATCATGGTCTGTCCTAGGTTAGCACGTGCAAGGCAAATGCCCTACTGCCTGCGCCACTGCTCTGGCCCTTCCTTCCAGATCTTGGTCAGTGATGTCAGAGTAGTGCTAGAGAAGTGCTTCATGGGAAAAAATATTTCTTGGAGATCATAGTTGGGAATTTTGTGATTTAATGATTTGAAAGACACTTCTGAGGTGTTGGAGACAATAATTAATATACACATGCTTGCCAGAATGTCTTTTCCTTCAGTCAGAGTTTTACAAGTTTTAAAGTAAAATGTTATGATTGGGAGAAGAGGCATCAGTCAAGCAGATAGATCTGTGCTACCAATACAGATGATAAACATAAGAGTATATTTTATCATATTTTCCTACTTTATATTAATAACTTGAACATGCAGAAGAGGAATGGAATCTCCCTTCTCCTTTTAAGTGAATATTTGAGACATTTCTTCCTGTTCCCAAGGGAGATATAGGATGATAGAATAATGTAAAGAGGCAAAAACAGGGAAGGGGGCAGAATTCACAACTGATAACAGAGCTGGAGTTGTTTATAAGATGCCTAAGATTCGCCAGCAAACAAAAAACCATTAAGCACCTATTATTTTAAAGCAGTGGGAACATTTTTCATCACTTTCCTCTGATAAATTTTCACTTGTGCATCCTGCCCCAGGTAATTAATTGCTTTCGGTTCAGAGGAGTAATAATGCAATAAATTATGCCAGTATTTCTAGTCAGAGGATCATATTGCAGCTTCCTAACCACGGCAATACTAATAACAGGCCTGGAGACTTGTGTGACACACACACACACACACACACACACACACACACACACACACACCCCACACACATGCACAAAGCTCCATTACTAGAAATTTGGTTATGTGAAGAGTTGAAAGACCACACCTACAAAATTGCTTTCAATTGATTTCACTCATGCATGTTTGTGTCTTCCTGAGTTTGGTCAGGATAGTCCTTTGTGATGATAATGAAGCTTCTCTTAGCTCTGAGAGCTTCGCAAACCCTGGGCACTGGTGATGGTAGGGTTATTTCTGGTGTGGGGCCAAGCTTGAGTGGCAAAGGCTTTTCCTGTTGAGCAATGATGCTAATGGGAGCAAATGGTGTAATGAATAAATCTTGTCCTATCTGAGGACCCTTGGCAGATCTCCCTTTTGACCTCATAATAATACCTTGTGTTAGGAACTCACATATTCTCACTTTAAAGATAAGAAACTGGAGGCACAGATAATTCAGGTGACTTGTCTAACATGTAGACAGGGGCCAGGACTTGGATCATGGAAGGAAAGTTCCTGAGTATCCGTTGTTCTGTGTCTCAGAAGATTGACTCCTAACTCCAGGCTGGATGACAGTGGATCAGGGTGGGGAGAGGATGGGGGAGTTGGGGACATGACATTTGTTTTAAAAAGGTGATTTTATGTTGCCATCCTTAGTTATTGTCCTGAGTGAACACTTCCATTAGCTTATTTTCTGAAAACCTTTCTATCTTGTAGACCTCTCACTAGAGCTTGTCATTTTCTCTTTTTTAGGTCTAAAAACTAATAGAAATAAGGTGCTAACTTCCTTTTCTGTAAAAGCAGAATTACAGAGAGTTTTGTAGTTTTTCCTTTTGACTCATCTTTACTCACTTCCAACACTCAAGGGAAGCTTCTTAGAGGAAATCTATTACAAACCAGTCCTGTCCTGAGTGGGTGGCCTACAGTTGGTCCAGTCATTGAGCTTTGTCACTGATTTTCTTCATTTGCTACTGTGCCTTCAATTTCAGTGATAGTTTTCCTTTCTACCTAACCTCTTCATTTGTTAGTCTTACCAGCTAGGCCTTTCCTACAAGGCAGGGCAGTGCCCAGAGCCACAGTAGTTAAAGACAACTGAAAGATTTCAATCATCGATGGCCACATCCCCAACTGCAAACAACCTCTCCTGTTACCACTAACAAGGATGAGTTGGGATTTTATTTTCTATATATTTCACCTACCAATGAGGTCATAACATTTACATACCCAAATTTTGTTTCTATAATATTCCTGAACCAGAGGTTGCATTTCTTGGTGGGATGGTTAAAAGTAAGTTAGAAAACTAGTGTAGAGGTGACAGAAAGGAAGGATTTTCCTTAGAGTCTCTCTACTGGAGTGGTCTTCCAAACACATTCTTTAGACATTGGAAGACAGCAAAAGTGTTTTTTGTTTTTGTGTTTTTTGAAAAAATATATCAAAAGGTTTTAGTCTTTAAAAGGGATAATTTATGGCAATAAAAGTCTTTAAAAGGGATAATTTATGGCGATTTTGTTTCTTATTTGGGGCTCTGGAAAATCAGGACAGAATGGATTAGGTAAGGATGGTATTAAGCCTGTGTCCAAGTGTGGTTAATGTAAATGTCAGCAGGACCAAACAAGGTGAAGTCTCAGGTGCTGCCTTTTGTGGGACAAAGAGTGTTATTCACCTGAGCATTTACAGACTGGAGAATTGAAGGAGCCACCAGGACAGCATCCCTGTATGTTTGGATCTGGCCATTGAAGGAAGTTTCCTACCTCTAATACAAAAGTAGATAAAAGCAGTGATTTCTTAAGCTTTGGGCACATGCTCTGCGATTTCTTCCTATTATAGGAAAACTTGAACTTTTGAAATTAGATTTCACACTTATTCAAGACCTAGGAATGATGCATAGAATCTTAATTAATTAGCAGTAAAAGATTTGTAAATAGCTGAACAATCGCAGAGATCATCATGTTTGCAATTACTTGCTTGAGTTTTTCTCCCTTGCGGGATTGTTTTCATTGAGAGGGTGGAATCTGTGTGTCTTGACTTCTTGGGCCTAATCAAGTGTCTGCCCTCAGTAAATATTCACAAATGGTTGTGATCAAGATGTGGGAAATATATAATGGCACTAAAAAAGACAATGAAAAATATGTAATCAGATTACAGGCCTTATATATTTTCTTCTACATCTTTCCTGTCTTCTCTGCTTTCTCCACTTCATCATGGCTCAGACTATTAGGCACATCTTTATTCTCTACAAGATTCTAGCGCATGAAGTTTGAACTTTTCAGTCACTACAAGATTTTATTTTTGTTTTTAATTTGTGAAATGCAATAGCAAACAGCAACACATCATTATTGTGTTGTGCCTTTTTACATATCTTAAGTTTGAGTGTTTGACGTGTGAAAGGGATCATAAAATTTTATTTTCTATATTTTATATTGTTACTTTTGGGTCACAGCAGAAAAATGGCACTACATTTTCTGTTGGTAGATATACTCACTATTCATTTTCTGACTCTGAAATTGATTGTTCTGAAGATCTCTTCCCAGATGAAGATGGGAATATGTTTTGGAGAAAAAAAAACAAAATTGCAGATTTCTCAGACTAATATACACTGTAGAAACAATGCCATGCTTTACTTAAAAAATTCTAAGCCAAATTATACCCAAGGAAGCATCTCAGAACACTCAGGTTTCCTGTTCAGAGCCCCCATCCTGGAAAGTCCTGTCCTTTGTGTTTGGCTACTTCACTGGCTGGTTCCCAGGAGGACACCTAAATAGTCTACAGAATCAATAGGCCAAGGCCACTTGGAAAGGTAGGTGGCTCCTCACTCTTCCCTTGGCATTGACCTTTCCTATCACCCAATGCCAGTGAACACCCTCTACATTGTCCAGATAGTCCTAGAATCAACACTACTCAAGTCCCTGTAGGATTTGGCAAGCTTCCCATCTTTAGGCATTATCTACTCTTGCAAACGAAGCTTCTAAAACTCCAAATAAACTTTCATAGCCTTCCCAGCCTAGGCTGGACCCAGAAATAGAACTGAATTGCTGTGAATCTATGTAACTTTCCTGGGCTAGAGACCTGCTCTCACTTAAGGAAAACCTGGAGGCTGGGTCCACATTCTGCATGAAGAAAGCTCTGAAACCATTGTCATCCAGTTTGGATGAAGTCATCAAGTTGGGCAACCTAACCTGGCAGTTTTCTGTGCTAAGATGTAGGTTTATTGGGGTTGGGGGCTGTATGTTGTAGGTTTTCTTTCTCATTTTTGTGTTCCACCCATGTGCCCAATTTTTTTCTTCCCCTTCTCCTTTCTTGACTTCAGAAAAGGTCCTCAAGTTTGTAATTTTAAAACCTATTTTATTACATGCCATTGTTCTTTTTAATAAGATAGACCAACCCCATCTGTAGAGCCCCACGTTTTTGCATGATTATCTCATTGTCTATCCCCAGTGTTATAGCCTTACAACGACTTCCTAACTAATCAGCTATTTCAACTTTCATTCCATAAGCTTTATGTCTGAGTGTAATTAAATGAGCATTAAGTCCCCTCTTTTTTCTTTTACTAGCAAAGCCTGAAAGTTCTGATATTACAGTAATAAGTGCAAAGTGAATTTTGAATGGCATTTATATCTGTTCATGGGCTCTAAATGTTTGATTTGCATAACTAGTTAAAATGATATCAGAGCAGCATATTGATTTAATTCCATCTCAGAAAACTGTTAATTAATAATGATAATAAATGTGTCAGTCCTTTATTATCTGCTTTGAATTGGTGATGATAGCTATATTAATACTACTTCAGTAATAGACCTCTGCTGGCTCTTGTTGGCAAAGCTTTCAAGGCCTGAATCACCTGCAATCAGAGTTTAGAACATTTATTGCAAATCAGTTTTAAAAAGCACAGCCACTCCATCATCTGTGTAATTTTATTAACACCTGCATTTTAATTTAACATTGTATTGGCATATATCATTAGGATCAGAAACTTCAGGAGGGTTTTACACAAAAGGCACTTTTTAAGTTTTAGATCCCAAGTTTAGTAGTTGTGTGCTAGAACTACTTAGCCCAGGATGAGCCCTGCATGTAGGTTCATGGACACATGGCTCCTCCTGCTGAATCTCCTCTTTGCTGGACTGGTCACTCTCTGGCTCACGTCAATGAAGAATGTTCTTCTGGTTCAACTACCTTACAAGGGGGTGGCATATTCAGGGCTATGGGAGAATGAGGGACATCCTTTCCCCTCTCTGCTCTTTCAAGATTCCCCACCCAGAGTTTTATTTTATTTTCTGTGGGATTTTAAATACATAAATACATAAATAAATAAATAAATAAATAAGCATCATGGTTATTGAAATGTTCATAGTTGGATTTCCCACTACCAGTGTCCTCCACTCCCCCCACCCCATCTCTGGGACAGGCATTCTGCTTTTCTCTTTTATTATCATTGTCATGGTAGTTTTCAGTGCAGTTAGCACTCACTGATCTTTGTGGCAAGCTTATCATGAGCTGGTCTTCTTAGCCCTCATCTCAAAATATTGTCTCTGGATAGTCTTACCATTGTCTTTTATTTTTCTTATTACACACAGATGAGTGAGACTATTCATTTAGCATAATATAAGTTCATTCATGTACAGGCAAATTTCATGACTTCATTTTTCCTAATGGATGCAGCCATTAGTATTCCAGGCACCTGGGTTGCTTCCAGATTCTGGCTATTGTAAATAGTGCTGCAATGAACACAGGAGTTCAGAGGGCATCTTTGTATTGTGTTTTTATATTCCTAGGTCATATCTCTAGGGTGATCATATGGGAGTTTGATTTCCAGGTTTTTTTTGAGGAATATCCATATTTTCCCTGAAATGCTGGACTAGATAGTTTTCTCATCAGCAACATATGAGAGTCCCTTTCTCCCTGCATCCATGCCACCACTGGTTGTTCTTTTTCTTTGTGATGCTGGGAATATGTGCCATTCATTTTCTGTGGTGTGAGTTGATACCTTATTGTTGTTTTGATTTACATCTCCCTAATGATTAGTGATGTGGAACATTTTTTTCATGTGCTATTTGGCCATCTGTATTTCTTCTTTGAGGAAATGTCGGTTCATTTCTTCTCCCCATTTTTTGATGTGGTTAGGTGTTTAGTCAAGGGCATTTGCCATAAGTCCGTGGTAAATATTATACTCAATGGGGAAAAATTGAAAGCCTTTCCTCTAAAATTTGGCACAAGACAAGGCTGCCCCCTTTCGCCACTACTATTTCTTTTCTTTTCTTTTCTTTTCTTTTCTTTTCTTTTCTTTTCTTTTCTTTTCTTTTCTTTTCTTTTCTTTTCTTTTCTTTTCTTTTCTTTTCTTTTCTTTTCTTTTCTTTTCTTTTCTTTCTTTCTTTTTTTTTTTTGAGTCAAACCTAGAAGTCCACAGGGCTTACTCCTGGTGGTGCTTAAGAAACCATATGTGGGGCCGGGAAGGTGGTGCTAGAGGTAAGGTGTCTGCCTTGCAAGCGCTAGCGTAGGACGGACCGCGGTTCTATCCCAGGGCGTCCCATATGGTCCCCTCAAGCCAGGAGCGACTTCTGAGCGCATAGCCAGGAGTAACCCCCGAGCATCAAACGGGTGTGGCCCAAAAACCAAAAAAAGAAAAAGAAACCATATGTGTTGCTGGAATGAACCTGGTAAGTCACATGCAAGGCAAGCTTCTTAACTCTCTACTCTCCAGCCCAGCATTCATAGTTTGATAGATTTGTTGTTAGGTCATACTGGCAGTGCTCAGTATTTCTGATTCTGTGCTGAAGGATAACTCTTGGTGGGGCTTTGAGGATTTTATGGAATTCCTGGGATCAAACCTGGGTCAACTACATGCAAGGTAGGTATAGCACCCTACCTACTATACATTATCTCTGGTGTCAACACATAGTTTTAAAGGAATGTCTTGACTTTTTGGGGAGACATATTGATATCAAGATGATCATTATGGACAATGCAGATATTTGTCTTGTGGTGACTAAGCATTTCCTGAAACCAAGAGTTCAAATGGCCCAGTAATATTGGATTTCCAGAAGAATGCCAGTCTCAAGAAGAAATATACCATAAGACACTAGTAGTTTAGTCTTTGTCACATTCAGTTGCCATACATATCGATAGATATGTGTTGACAATTTTCTAATCTCTGCCTCAATTTTATAAAGTGTTTGACTAATAGTATTATGTGAAATTTCATAATTGTGCTTGCTATATAGATATGCAGTGCTTACTTTGTGCCCAGAAAACACTTAACAGTTGGTACTACTTCCTTTCTTTTTAGCTTATAAATACTTATACATACTGTTCTTTCTTTAGTCATAGAAAAAATAAAGCTTTGAGCAGCCCCCATCTTGCTATCATTAAATAACTAATAACAACCAGTTGGATGAGTCTGGGGACCATGCTGCTCTCTCCACTGGGATTTTATTCCAGGGATAGCAAACACAATGTGTGTGTATGTCTCCTAACTCAACCAGGCTTGGACTTGCCTGTACCATCTTCTCTGACCTTGTCTTGGAGAACATATTTCTGGCGATGGCATAATGTTTCTGTAGAGTCTCCTCATTAGTGGTAACTGTACTGAACATGTCCAAAATCTCATAACCTTTTACTCCATCATCATACATTCTTTTGACTCTACCTATCATCTCATCAGGTAGCACAGGGAGCCTCGGGCAGTCTGGAGAAAGAATACCAGATCTACTTCTAGGAGCTTGTACTTTTCCATTTCTGCTTATTACCCTCTTTCATACGTCATCAGGCACTGAACTTTATTGGACTATTTCCCCTCCCAACCTCCCCACCCACACCCATATACATCATTCCAACATGTGGCAAGAGTGGAGTCTTGGCCCTTAGAACTGCTCCCTAAATCTCCCTTTGGACTTCCCTGTCACCAGTGCTTTCCTTTCCTCAATGGTAAAAATCCTATCCTTTGTTTGAGCCTGTGATTGATTAGCATAGCTTGGAAAGAGTGCTGCCTTTCCCAACTCCTGTGGAACATTCCTCTCCCGACTTTGATTTCTCTCTCTCAGCAAGTGGGGGTGTAATTCGCCTTGACATGGCTGGCCATCAGCACTACAGTGAAATGAGCCTTCGTTGACTTGAAGTGACAGCCCTTGGCCCCTGTGACATTGTTTCCATAGATTTGTAATGAAGGAGTTTTATATTTTGCAAAATAGAATGATCTCCTACAACTGGCAGTGATGTGGTTTTTGCCATGGTCTTCTGGAGGGTAAAGCTGTTTCCATTGACCCACCCTGATTCCCCTTTTTGGCATCTGTACACACTTAAGTTCTCTAGGATGATGACCCTGTTTCTTGTACGAAACATCAAAGTTAGATGCCACAACATGTTCTGTTCTTGTATATCTCTTCCCCTGTTATTCTGTTGGTCCATAAACATACAAAACCTTTGGGCAGAAACAGTGTTTAGACTTGTGCTTTTTTATGCCACTTTTGCGGACAGTATCCCAGAGATACATTAGCTTAGTACCTTCCCCTGTCAGGATCTTCTGATGCCACTTCACCAAGAGATAGAGTGAATACCAACATCTTTAACCTTTATTCAAGATGTGAAAATCTTTGGGAAAGGTTACAAGGGGAGAGAATATGACTTAGAGTGGTTCTCCTCTTCTAGAGGGTATAAGTCATAGACTAGTTTTCAGCATTTTGTAAAAATACTTGGAGGCAAACAAATAAGGATGTTTTATAGTTTCTTCTGAAAACCAGAAGAAGACACATATGTGATACCTCTCTTCACCCCCCCTTAAAGATTAACCTTTGGCTTTGCCATCTTTAGCTAGTTAAGATTGAGTTATCAGAATAGCTTTACTAAAAAACTGAGACTTATTAGAAAGTATAATGTTGATATTTTAATATTCTATCTAAGTTTGTACTCCTAAGCCTCTCAATTTAAGTGTTAACATGTGCTGTGGAGATTAAAGCAAGATTAACTTTTTCCCCTTTACTCTCAGAGATGTCTTGTAGAGGGGGAACCAGTTTGCTTTAATATTGGCTTTGGAGAGAGCCCGTGTCTCTTCCAGCATAAAACTGTGGATGGAATCTCCAAAGAGTCAACTTTTCCTTTCTGCCAAGAGTCTTTTCCTCTTGATGTCACAAGGTCAACAGACCATTCCCCCCCCACCTCTGCCACCCCTCTGTACTTGCTGCACCCCCTCTCTCCTCTCTCTCTTTCCCCTCTCTTTCTCCCCCCACTCTCCCCTCTCTCCCCAAAAACATATCTGCGTGGGATTTTGTCTTGTTGTTGAGACTGCTGGCAAGAATTTTCTGAACAAGTCCCTGTGAATGCTTCAGACTGAATCAGGGAGGGCAGTGGACATGGTGAGCCCTGCAGCATGTGTCTGAGAGGAGGTGGCATGAGAGGCTCTGGGAGGTTTTCATGAACAGTTTTCCAAGGCATTGAGATGATATACATATTAAAAAAAAAGAATTAAGACCAAACTCCAAATGATGACTTTTCTTTTCACAATCTCAGTGCACACATTTTTTTGAGTCCAGTCTCAATCTTTTTCTCTGGTGACCACAAGCTTTAGGACCCATTTTTTTTAATAGGGGAGAAGAAAAGCATTCAATTTAGAATCTACACTTAGAAGCCCAGGGAGGGCTGTTTGTGAATTTTGGTTGTACCATATGTGTGATCTGCTCAGAGGTGCAAAAGTTGCACAGCAGAGGAGATGGAGTCAAAACATCTCTTTTGGAGTTTGTCTGAGTGTGTTTTTTCCCACTCCCTGTGTGGGTTTGTGTTCCTCAGCCCCAGCTGTTTGTGATATTTCACTGTCAAATACATAATTAACAATATTGTAAGCCAAGTTTAGCGATGCTTTTACATTCATGCAACAAATGTCTTTGCTTTCTAAAGCCAGTTGCATCTTTTTTATTTAATGCTGCCTCCCCTCACTCCCTCACCCCATAAACAAAACCTGTTTCCAGAAAATTTGTCATTCCAACATCTTTCCAAAGAATGAACTGTATCAGAGTGAACTTGGGAAACTATCAGAGTTGACTTGGGAATATGGACTTCAACTGTGGTGTGAAATTGTGTTGGAATTCAAAACTACTTTGTAGACTGAGCTGATTAGAGTCTTGGTTGTGGATGATTTTTTTTTTTAAATAGATCATACCAGTGGCAGTTTATGAGCAGGATTTTGCACTAGTTTCTGGAGTTTAGAGGAGTAAACAAGTTATAATAAAGGATTAAACCAATAAAATAGAACCAGGGATTTTAAAAAACTTAGAAATTTTTTTTTATATTTTATTTCTTTGAAAACATGATTCATAGTATATTCCTCTAAAGTATGTTATTTTTAGCAGTCTTTTTCAATCATGGGGACTTCATTAATATAAATAATCACATAGAGTATAAGGAGGAACCAAAATCAATTTAATGGAATTAAAAGTTTATTTGAGAAAACATTCCTCAAAAACTTGCATCACACAAATTCAGTTTGATAAAGATTCTGTACCTTAAATGAAAAACATATCTTTTTTGTTGTTGTTTTTGGGTCATACCCAGTGATGCTCAGGGGTTACTCCTGGCTATGCACTCAGAAATCACTCCTGGCTTGGGGGAACATATGGGACCCCAGGGGAT
Source organism: Suncus etruscus (assembly GCF_024139225.1). NCBI lineage: Eukaryota > Metazoa > Chordata > Mammalia > Eulipotyphla > Soricidae > Suncus > Suncus etruscus. Next base: position 49,850,875 of record NC_064862.1, on the reverse strand, counting down.
TGAATCGTGGTCTGTCCTAGGTCAGCCACATGCAAGGCAAATGCCCTGCCGCTGCACCACTGCTCCGGCCTCAAAAACACATCTTTTTATAGTTAGAGGAGTTTGGGGCTGATATAAGAATGTTCACTTCTGGCCGGAAAGATAGCATGCCTTGCATGCAGAAGAATGGTGGTTCAAATCCCAGCATTCCATATGGTCCCCCAAGCCTGCCAGGAGTGATTTCTGAGTGTAGAGTCGAGAGTAACCTCTGAGTGCTGCTGGGTGTGACCCAAAAACAAAAACAAAAATTTCTTTTAAAATTTTTTAATTTTATTTTATTGTGACCATTGTGATTTACAAGGTCCTTTACAGTTGGATTTCAGGCATATGATGATTCAGGGCCAATTCTACCACCAGTGTCTACCTCTCTTGGAGGTGCATTCCATACCACCCCTCTCTACCCCACAGCATGCCAGTATAACATGCCCATTTTCAGTTTAGATTGTTAATGTTTGGGTCTCTTGATTTTATTGTTATTGACTTTGACTTGGATATTTATTACTGCCCCCCTTTTTTTGTTTTTTGGGCCACACCCATTTGATGCTCAGGGGTTACTCCTGGCTATGCGCTCAGAAATCGCCCCTGGCTTGGGGGGACCATATGGGACACTGGAGGATCGAACCGCGGTCCATCCTATGCTAGGGCTTGCAAGGCAGACACCTTACCTCTAGTGCCACCTTCCCAGCCCCAACTGCCCTTTTTAAATACCACCTGAGTCCACTTGTTCCCTGGCCCCCATCATTTCACATTTATGTTTCTTCTCCTACTCTTATTTTCTTTCCTTCTCTTCTTTACATTCTGGGGCCAAGGATGTCCAAGACAACTCCCATTTAGACCATTGAATTTCTTCATGCAGTGAAAAAATGTTCACTTCTATTGTAATTTCAGTTTAACATTTTCTTAAACTCTGAATCATCTCACCTAGAGGGTATCAGTTAATTGGGGATTGAATCTGATCATTGAGTAATTTATTTTTTACCTGCCCTGAGTTTAAACTTTAAGAATGTTAGTTGTAAATATTTAAATACCTAGAAGTTTTGTTTTAAAAAAGTCCTAAAAATCTTTAAAATTGAGAGTCAGTGGTAATAATGCTATTGATATTGGTTTCTGTTGCACATAATTCCAATGCCTTGCCCATCACCAGTGTATCCCTTTCCTATCCCAAAGTTCCCAAAGTCTCTCCCTTAATTATGTGGATCAGTTTTTCTATTATGTTGCCTTTGGACTTATGTTGCTACCTTCTGTTTCCTATTTCTGGTTTCCTGAATGTAACCTGTGGCTTGAACAAACAGAGCTGTTCTGACCCATCATCTCAATTTTTAGGATCTAGTTGCTTTTATCCTCTCCCCTCTCCTCCCCACGCCATTCATCTGGAATGCTGGAGGGGGGGGTCACTCCTAGAGGTGCTTGGGGCACTATGCAGTACTGAGGATTGAACCTGGGACTACTACAGGCATAGCATGTGCTCCTGCCCTCTGAGTTATTGCCCTGGCCCTAGTGGGTTGTGATTTCATAGTGAATGTGGATGTAATGAAACAAATTTGGCAACTGTAAATGTTTTCTGAATCCACAATGACCAAAATTTAACTTCAAATCAGGGTTGGGCCAATAGCACAAGGGTCAAGGCAATTGCCTTAGTCTTGAAGACTATGATCCAATTCCCAGCATCCCATATAATCTCCTGAGTTATTCCACGAGGAATCATTGTGCATAGATCCAGGAGTACATAGATCCCTGAGAACCTCTATGTATAGCCCGAAACCAAAAATAGATTAAAACTTAAAACCAAATACGCAGTGAACCTAAGGTGTATATGCAAGTGCTTTCCCATGTTGCAGTTCTTAGTTAAATAGGAAAAGTTTTAAAAAAAGAAAACTGCTCTAGGTCACTGTTTCTTCCTGGATTAGTTTATTCAATTACATTGCCTGACAGGCCCTATGGACATTGGTGTTTGAAATCATTTCTTGCATTACATGCAGTAAGTTAAAAAAATATAAGGAGAGGTATGAATCATAAAAAGTATGAGTTAAAAATGTTACCATTATTTTGGGGGTCTGAGAGATAGTACAGCCAGCAGAGTGCTTGTCTTGTATGTGAAACACTTAGGTTCTATCCCTGGTATCCCAGTTGGTCCCCTGAGCACTGCCAGGAACAAACTCCTGAGCAGCACTGGTATGGCCCCAAAAGTGTCATTATTATTTTAATTATATTTAAAGGTTCACATCTGGCTATACTCTAGGGGCCAGGTAAACTGGGGACCAAACACAGACCTCCATCCAATCTGCTTACTATCTTGGGCTCAATCTGACATCATAAAGGAGTTATCATTATTATTATTATTATTATTATTATTTGGTTTTTGGGCCACACCCGGCATTGCTCAGGGGTTACTCCTGGCTATCTGCTCAGAAATAGCTCCTGGCAGGCACGAGGGACCATATGGGACACCGGGATTTGAACCAACCACCCTTGGTCCTGGATCAGCTGCTTGCAAGACAAACGCCGCTGTGCTATCTCTCCGGGCCCAAGGAGTTATTATTTTTGAGTGAATTAATAGCTAATATAATTACTGAAAATAGTTTTACTGAAAAAAGCTAAAAGAATAGTTAAAGTAATGAAACCTATAAAAATCTATTAAACATGAGGAAGGGAAAGAGCTTCTATTAGCAATGCCTATAAACTAGTAAGAGGAAATATAGAACTTATATGAGTAAATCTAAAACAAAACCAAAGAAGGTAATACATGAAGGAAATGAATGTATACCCAAATAATTTAAATTTATTATGTTGACAACCCATGAGCTGATCATCTTCATATCTTTGAACTCTTGCCACTATTTTCCAGGTGAAGTTTGAGGTTTGGTTTGGGCTATTCCTTGCTTTGTTCTAGGAATAGGGACCAGCCTGGGGTGGTTTCCAAGACATATGGAAGAAGGAACATAGGTTCTGATCATCTTTATATGTTGCTTATGTTTGTGTTAGCTAAAATAATAGTTTCTTTTTTTTTTTTAGGAGCTTCTGGCCAGCTTCTGGCCACACTTCCTGGCTGTCAACTTTAGGCTAGGGTGAAGAGGAGTCTCATTACCTGAGAGCTGAGAGAAGCATTTGACTTTCCACATGATAGTCTCACCTTGTTTCCCTCCTTTCATTTTTCTTAATGCTTGACAAGTTGAGGCTGTGTTAATTGTTGGGTGGCTTGTTTATTCCAAGCTTTTCAGCACCTGGTGCTTTACTAAAGTCCTAATATTAAGACAACATATGCCTTAGCGCTAGATAGTGTTCTTCCTGATGCTACCACCAAAACTCCCCCCAAAATGGGCCAGTTTGGAGAGACAGACAATTGGGAAGTATTTGCCTGGTCTGGACGTGATCCCTGGTCTCCCAAGCTCTCCAGGAGTGATCCCTGAGCACAGAGCCAGGAGTATTCCTTAGCACAGCCAGGTATAGCCCAACTATGTTGCCCCCGACCCAAAGAAATGGCTCTACAAAGGATGTTTCTGGTTCTATAATTATAGGAATTGATGAAAAAAGAAGTATTTTATTTGAAGCTTTAAAAGACTCTAACTTAACTTAAAATACATAAATATATAAAATTTACATATAAAATATAAAAAATAGATTTATTTATATATTATTAAATATATATAAAATTACGTATAAATTTATATATAACTAAACCCACCTGGGTTCAAATCATGTAATTTGTGTATGCATTTATATATCTTCTTGCTATTTATTAGGTATACTTTAGGCTTTTTCTGATTAAAATATTTCTACAGAAATTTTTACTTGTGATTGTTGTTAAGATCATGCTTTCCTCTCACAAATTCTTTAATATTTGGTCTATATTTCCTGTTTATTTAGAAATCCATGGATCATGGTTGTGGGTTTGTTTCACACTTTGTTTACCCAGTTTTGAGTATCTGTATTCATAGTCATGAATCATGGTCAAAGCTGGTTTAGGAAGTTCTTGTACTTGAGATTTGTAATGTTTGCTCAAAGAAAACTACCTTGAGAACTTAGGGGGGATTCTAGGACTGAAGCTTTTGTACATGAATTAAACACATTTTGATAGTAACTTTTTATAGTAACTTATTCATCATAAAATCTATAATAAAATAAATAAAAATAAAATCAATAAATCAATGCAAATTGTCTTTTTTGCATTCATCTATCTCTCCACTTACACACCTGTGTATCTATCCAACTCTTAACTACCTTCCGATTTCTAAGAGGCTTATGAAAAAGAGTTAAGGAAATTAATCAAAACATGGATCTTTGTTATTTCTGGGATGCAGTTTTTGCCTGTAGCTTAAGTAAATGAGCTTTGTGTTCATTCAGACCTGGGTTCAAATCATGAGGTTGACACTTATGAGCAATGTAATCATATGATGCTGAGCAAATTATTTAGCCACACTAAGCCTCAGTTACTAATAACAAAGAGATGTGAGAATTAAATTAGATAACATAGTACAAACATAGTACAAAAGAAGCAACATATTATGAAAGTAGTATTCTCTTATCTGGAAATGGGATAATAGAAGATTTAAATTACCTATTTTTTGTAAACTGAACCAATTTATAGGTATGATTTTATGAGGAATTTCAAGATGATTGCATGATAAAATTCAGTGAGAGTCCTCAGCTGTGTCGTGCATCTGGGTGATAAACCCACTGGCCTAACTGCCACCAAATGCTGTTGAGTTGTTCTGAAGTTTTGCCCCACATAAACCCTATACATTGGTATATGGAGATGGGTAGTGCTCCCTTTTTCTCATACCAGTATGCCAAGGCCTTTCTATTTCCAGTTTGTTATTTTTGGGGAGAAATCTATTATAAATCCTGGAAATCCAGAAGACAAACACCAGCAGAAAACAGCCAACTGGCTAAAAAACAGTTAAGTGAAAAGAAAATATCTAATTAATATCTATTGAGTACTTTCATTGCATTTATGCTTTATTTGCATGAGCTCATTTGCTTTTCACCATTGGCAGGCACTATTACGTAAAACAGTGGAGGAAACTAGAAGATTTGGACTCTAGAGTTTTAAAGTCAGCTCAGGTTGTATAAATAACTCTAGTGGTCCATTGGCTGAGACTGACATTGAATCACTCCACCTTTGTGTCCAACTGTTCCCAGCTTGTGTTCTGGTGGACCCCTGTCTGTGTCCTAGCTACTTACTGTTGTGACCATTACCTCTGGCCGGGGAAACATTGTCTTTGTGCCAGAAGCCAGATTGACTTTATTTTCAAGCCATTAATAGTAAATGAATAAGAAATTGGTAAAGGGTGAGGGGCTGAGTAGAAGAGAAGGGAGTGGCGAAATTGGCAGCTAAAATAGGAGAGAAGCAATACAGAGCAGAAGGGAATTTATTTGTTTCTGGCGATGACACTCTGGCTATTCTCCTGGCAAGCTGTGTAACTTTATCATTTGTTCGTAGTTGTACTAGGATGTTGAACTATAGATTCAGGATCCTAGCTTTGCCTTTCTTGTGCTATATTTTGCAGGAAAATTTCATCCATTCCATGTTTAAGCATACAAAGAACATGTTTAAAAATAATATCGAGAATCAGTGCCTGTCACTGATCTTTCTTCCCTCCCTGGGTCTCAGCTGTCTTCCTAATAGGCAACTGCCCAGAGTGGAGTGGGGCATCGTTAACCATCAGGGTGACCAGCCTGTCAACCTGTCTGGCTGGAACCCAGGATATTGGAAGCAACCCATTTGCATCCTGAGCAGAGAGCACCCATTTTTACTCATTAGAAGCAGAGTTCCTTCCAAACCCTAGAAGTCATAACAAGTAGAGACTCTCAAATAACATTTTAGATTTTATCCTTTACTCCAGTAGCAACAGAAGTGGCTGCTTCCAAATCCTTTTATGTTTATCTTTCTAAGGAAGATATCTTGGGTAGTGCTCCAAGAGAAGAAGCAGATGAGAGTGGAGTTGCTCTACATAGAGAAAGTGAGGATGTACTCTTCACAATTGTCAAAACCTGAAACCAACCCACACATTCATTGGCAGGTAACCAGATAAACAGGTCATGGTAAAGAGATGATTGTGGTAAGAAAGTAAGTAAAAGCGAAAGGGTTATCGAATGGTTTCACTCATATGTGAAATATAAAAGTCTAAACCAAATGAATGAGAAACAGCAAAACTCATTCCTAAGTGGTTCTCACCTCACAGTTCTGAGGACTGATTTTTTTTTTAAAACAACCAGACTTTGTGCCAGCTATAGAGGGAAACTGAGAGAAGAAGGGGCAGAGTGGGAGGAATGAGTAGGGTCGCTTTAGTATATGTGCTGCTGATGTGAGCACAAGTTGGGTCATTTTAAAAGGCAGTGGGATGGCACTAGAAATTTTGGTCATCGTAGTAATGACAATTACACACACAACAAGCTAAGAGTAATTCTGTAATACTGTAAGTTGTAAAATTAGTCAGTGAAAAGAGGTTTAAAATATGAATAAGTTTCATTTTCCACAAATGAATGCATGATGATAAAATCTAAAACTACTCTATTTGGGGGTGTGGGTGAAAGATGAATTAAAAATTGATTCAGTTCCTTTCCCCACCGATGATGATGTGACAGTAAAGTTAAAATGACTCTATTTATGGGTGTGGGTGAGAAATTTGATTCGGTACAAAAAAAGGAGTTGGGCAGAAGACCAGATTGCAACTTGCTTTACCCAAGGAATATTCTGTGTAGTCCCAAGATTCCTAGCAACAGTTCCAGAACTAGTATTCATACCAGAAAACAATTTAAATCCTATAGAAATTCTGTTTTAATTTGTGATTAAATTGAGTTTTAGCTTCTTTCTGAAATGACTTTCAGAGCACTAGACAAAAGGTTAAAATGCTTCTAAAAAATGAAAGCATGTCCCACTCAGGACAGTTTGTTAAAACCATGCATCCAATGATTATGGGGCAGGGAATTGTAATTACAAAATGAATGGGGAAATTTGTTACTTTTTCCCTTTTTCTCTCTCCATCCTCTCACCCTCTTTTTTTTCCCCCACCCCATTCTTGATTTGATGAAACTGTTTGTGATGTCCAGCATATATTTTCCTGTTCACTGTGTGTTGTACTTTAGCAATTTATAACTATGATCAATGTGGTGACCTTAGGGAAATTGCTTATATAATTATAGAAAGTTTACAGTCGTAAGACAAGAAATGGGGAAAATATATCACTGTAAAATATAAATATGTTTAAATTACATTTAGGATTTGGAATAGTTCTTTGCTTGTGTTTTACAGAGTAATCTGTGATTTAAATCAGGTTTAGTTGTGTTTCCCCCCCCTAAATTGGGTATTATAAATCAAGAGTAGATGCTGGATATAGCACACAAGAGGATTTCTTATACATTTTAATGTTGCATAAGTAAGAAATACCAGTAGTTCAGCAGTAAAATTGCAAATGTAAGCAAAAGTGAAGATTTTTCCAAATTTAACTAGGTTGCATTTGTTTAGTAAACTCTAGCAATAATTTACTGTTTTATTACATTTGCCTTTGAGATCTGGGCTGACTTTTTTGTTCCCGTCCTTAAGAAAGAAAAGGTGGTACATTGCTATAATTGCTTGGAGCTAGAGAAAAAAAAACAGTTTGAGTACCATTTTGCTTCCCACCTGTGATCCATAAACTTAAAATAAGGAGAGAGGATACAGACTTATTAGAATCTGTTGCAATGGTGGGTGTCACAAGTGACACAAGCAGATCTTTTTTGGTTGGGACTAGGTTTCGATTTGTGCCATTGATGGTGCACCTGTGTGTATATGTTTTTGTGTGTACGTGGGTGTGTGTGTGTGTCAAAGGAAGCAAAATACATTAGGCTTAGTTTTCCCCAGGCCAGCTGTGGGAAGGGTGGAGATTGGAGAAGAAGGGTGCCAGTACATTTCAGTTGAGAATGAACACATGCCAGAGTGGAGATTCTTTGGAGGTCTCTGAAAGACAGGTAGGTTGCATTCAACATACTCCTGATTATTGCCAGCCAGTTAAAATTCAGTATGTGACAAGTTGTCATGGTCTCCAGAATAGAGGTTGGTATTGGTGAGTAGTGGGGTGGAGGCAAGGAATGCCCATAACCTGATGTATCTGATTGTTCTTGCACCCCTCCTTTGACCACGTGCTTCAGATGGTTAACATGGACCCCAGCTTCGTTTAACGCAGGTTTGAGAGGAGTGAACTCTGGGATTGGGTTGGATGATGTTGATTAATAGGAGTGAGAGGGTGAGAGACTCCAGGGCCAAGCAGTAGGTCCATCTTGGTGGCATCTGATGTTGATTGGCTTTGTCCTGCGCGGCTGCGCCCGGAGAGCGGACATTAAGATTAAGTGATGCTGTCGTGTTTAGGAGCAAGGCACTGCATCATTCTGGGAAGAGACAGCTGGGGTGGTTAATCCTTCATCACCAAGGGAGCACTGCCAGCAGAAAGATATACAGCCAAAGATAACCCTCCATAACTTGTGCTAAAGATCAGAAAACTTTGAATTCACATCCATCTGCTTAGTCTGGGGTGAAGATGAAAGATAGGCAGAATAGGAAATAAAACTCCAGAGGGATTAATCTTAGGCAGGGTATGTAGCTTACAGAATGAGCAGGAGGGAGGTAAACTTTTGGATGTTGTTTAGAAGGGAATTAAAACTCCTGGCTTCATAGTAAAATTTACTATTTTTTTCACTGTTGCATCACCATTTCATCTCCAAATATGCTTTTCTCCTATTAGGCCTTCTCTGGATTTTTGTTTTAAAAGATGCTCTCTTCATTCTGTACTTAAGAACAAAGAATATAAATAGGGTCTGTTGGAAATGGCCAATCAATAGGAAGAAGACCTTTCCTTTATCTTTCTGAGTTATTTCAGCCAGATCTTTCTTTACAGAATTTGTGTGTGTGCGTGCGTGTGCGCGCACATGTTTGCTCACATATGCATGTGTGTTTGTGGATCTAAGCCTGACTATGTTCAAAATTCTCTCTCTGAATATTTCTGAACAGCTGCAATGATTTTATATATCACATGTAATCAAATTATGCATTGTTGTCATACCAAAGTGATGTGCAAGGGGAAAATAAATCAGGGAGGAAAATAAATTAGAGGCCCCTCTCACATCTGCAGCCTCTCTGTGAACAAAGTGACCTGGCTGTGGATCCCTGGTGCAAGGAGAATGTTAGAGAGAAAGAAAGGGAAACGGCATGCTCTGACCTCAAGTGACTTTGTACTGAATTCAGAAAGGAGACTCTTTTTTTAATTTATAAAGAAAATCCTTGTAGTGGCAGTTTATTGCTTTTCCTCTTGCCCACTTTTTATTTTAGAATTTGAGGAGAGGGTTGTCCATCTAGGGCCTCGGCTGTTACACTGATATACAGGCAGAAGATTCTCCTCCATAAGACAGAGCATCACTCAGCTTCACTGCGCTGCAGCCATGATGAGGACCCCATAGAGAGCCTGGGTGGCAACTGCACACACACATCAAGCTAAATGAAAGAGGGAATGGAGGTGAACTGAACAATCTGTTAGAGACAGTTGAAGACCCGCGTAAGTTCCTGTCAGTGTGGACAAGTCTCTTTATCTCGTTGAGAGCTACAATTGAAGAAACTCAGGTTGAGAAAAAGAAGGTGACTTGGCTAATGGTGGAGAAAGGGCTAGCACATGCAGAAGGTTAGCACAGAGGGAAAAAATGCAGCTCAAGGGAAGAGTAAAGGGTGGATGGGAGGTATGCAGATATATCGAGGGTTGAATAGAATGATGGGAAAAGAAGAATAGGATGCAGATGAGGCACTCTTCATATCTATTTTAATTTCTGTCTCAAATTTCAACTCTGTGAAGAATCAACAGTTCCCTGACAAATACATTCTGACTATTCACACTCAAGTCACTCATCCAAAATGGCTAGAGGACCAGGTTGGAAGGCTGCTGCACTCCAAACTTGAAGTAAAATAGAATTTTTGAGAAATATGACTTTTATAGTTTTCATTTGGGGCAGAGATAGATTTTTGGGGCAGTGAGTGTTCGTAACTTGCTAGATGACATTTATATTCTGTTTAAATGCACAAATACCCAAACTGGCTATTCATAGTAAAAGCACATTTTCCACTGGCTGGTCTTTTGGGATATTTTACTAGTCTCAAGGGAAATGAGAACCTTTGGTTATTCCCTTTGCACCTGATGAGGTTTTTAGTGAAAAGCACAAGTTGGCTGCAAAGAATGATACAGGAGAATTCGTTTGATATCTGGAATTACCTTTGTTCTAACTTGTCTTTGCATCCTAAAACTTCCCAAGGAAAGAGTTTTGTAACAACCGTTTCATTCTCTTCATTGAGTGTGTGGATCAGGAAGTTGGTCAGGATTTGTGGAATGAGTTATTGCCACTCTACAAGCTTGGAATGTTGGGAAAACTTAGAGGCTGGGATGGCTTCATACTAAGGTCTAGAATCATCTGAAAGTGTATCATATGCATGCCTAGAATCTGTGCTGAAGGACCAGAGACTGAGCGAGCTGCTGACTGGACCTCTCTGCCATATGGCTTGGCTCATCAGAGTGCAGCTGCCTTGGGAGTAGTTGGATTTCTTACATGATGGTGAGAAAACAGAAGCCTGCCCACATCAAAGGGATAGGGTTTGTGCCTACTACTTGGAGGAGAAATCCCAGTGTCACATTCCAGAAGAATATGTTAGATAGATCTTTGCATAACACTCAGGGTTGTTTCTTCGTAAAATAACCAAAGATGGGTCCAGCTTAGAATGAATTAGATCTTTTTAGAGTTAAACATCAAAAGATTTATGGGCATGGCACTGGTCTTGCATGAAGCCTACCTAGTTCCATCCCTAGCATACCATATGGTCTCCCTAACTTGCCAGCAGTTACTCCTGAGTACAGAACCAGAAGTGAGTTCTGAGAATAACTGGGAATGCCCCAGAAAACAGTTGTATGATTCTTGGCAGCCTGGGGTTGGCTTAGAAGTAGAGTACCTGCCTTGAGTGAGTAAAGTGGGGCTTCAAGTTGAATCCCTGACACTGACTTACATGCTAATTGCAATACAATCCTGGTGGCATTGGTACTAGTGACCCCAACAGCACAATAGAGTGTATGATTTATTGTGAGAACAAAAATAGCATTTCCATGATCGGACAGTGACTGTCCAACCCAGAACCCCAGATCCCAGACGTAAGAACTGACACAGTTCCCTGCAACAGCACCAGGAACCAAACTACCCCCTGGAAAATTCCTAATACTGCTGTGGTAGCAACTTTCACCAGTTCTGATATACAACAAGGAAATGGCAACAACTTGATCTAAGAGCAGGTTGCCCTATCTCTTCACCTAATGGTAAGATGAAATTAGAAGGCATGTCATGCTTTGCTCTGTGCATAAACCAAGATTGCTAACTACAGAAGACTGACTTTGACAACCATGACTGGGAAGAACTTATCATGAACTTATCATAAAAAAGATGCTAGTCTAGGCTTCGGCCTAGGATTTGTACAAAAACCAAGATCTCAAATTCCAGAGGTCTGACTTTGACAACTACGCCTGAGCAGAACTTCTGGAACCATAATGAAAGACTCCATCCTAGGCTTTGTCCTAGGATCTGAGTAAAAACCAAGACCATTAATTATAGAAGACTGATTACAATAACAATGATGGAACAGAACTTCTAGAACTGTAAAGAAAGACTCTATCCTAGCCTGCATCCTATGATCTGTCAAATACCAAGATCTCCTGATTCTATCATCCACAACTGAGCAGAAAGTTTCCTGGCATCATAAAAAGACCTTGGGGTGTGAAAAAGAGCATGTATGGAACCTGTAGTTGTTCCCATGGCAGTATGCTTCAAGGGCGGAGAAAACCTGTATATCTTAGGCCAAGGAAATTTCCTTTCTAATTTCCCCAATACTTACTGTGCCTATATGTGGTTGTTTTTAGTAGCTGGGTGCTTTTTTGTAGTTGCTTTTTTTTGGTTTTGGTATTTTGTTGTTTTATTTTTTTAGGGGGGGGTGGTCACACCCAGCAGTGCTCAGGGGTTACTCCTGGCTCTACGCTCAAATATCGCTCCTGGCAGGCTCAGGGGGAACCATATGGGATGCCAGCATTTGAACCACCATCGGTCCTGGGTCAGCAGCTTGTAAGGCAAACTTCCTACCGCTGTGCTATCTCTCTGGCCCCTGGTTTTTTTTTTTTCTCTTTCTTCTTTTAAATTGATATTTATAACCTCTAGACAGAATCCTCCCAGTTTTTTCCTTCAAAAAAACCACATAACTTGAATCATCTTATTCTGTCTCATGAATTGAGGGGGAAAAGTTGGAGGGTGCCAGGACCGAACAGTCATAAAAAATAATCAGACTCACACCAAACCCAAAGTCAACAACAACAGAATCGATACTCAGTTTACAAGAAGCTATAACACAGAGGGGAACAGTTACACTAGCAGTCTGGAGGGCAAATGAGGGAGTTATGGAATGCATGCTGGGAACAGGGGTGGAGGGAGGGCAACACTGATGGTGGGAATGGCCTTCATTCATTATCATTATGTACCTTAAATATTACTGTGAAAGATTCGTAATAGCAGTGGTGCAGGGCGTAAGGCATCTGCCTGCATTCTAGCCTGGAACAGATCATGGTTTGATCCCAATCCCACGATGTCCCATATGGTCCTCCAAGCCAGGGGCAATTTCTGAGTGTATAGCCAGGAGTAATCCCTGAGCATCACCAGGTGTGGCCCAAAAAACAAAACAAAACAAAAACTAAAAAAATAACATTTGCACATTTTAACTAAGTATGTATAACATCCAGACATTTCAATGGTAATAAAGAGAAAGGAAGAGAAATGTTAGAAAACAAAATTATATGAGGGTTGAGAAAAAGCTCAGAGTGTTGGATACGAGGCTCCAAGTTTGATCTCTGGCATCACATGCTCCCACCAAGCACCATTACTCGTAGTTCTGGAAGCTCCCAACCGTCACCAGGATTGCCCTGGTCACCCCCAAGATCCATGGGGCTACAAGTCTTATATTACTGCAACTCACTCTGAACCATCCAGCCTGATTGAATATCATTAGGATTGGCTTCCTGAGCATTACTTAGTATGTGAGTTTGTCAGCAGTAGTGCTACAGTTTTGATCCTGGACACAGGTCTGAGGTAGGATGTTCATGGGATAGCTATTCAGAGGATGGCATCACAATTACAGAAGGAAGGGTTTAATGCCATGACTAATGTTTCAGTTTACAAGCTCTAGCCCTCTCTTTGTTCTGTTTTATCATACACATTCATCACGTTCAACCTGGCAACCCAACCAAATAGCTATTTATGTTGTAAAAATGAATCATAACACAATTTCATGAACTGTGTGATATAACTGAATCTAATCACATTATACAAGAGGGCCTTTGCCAGCCTGGTATACATGGAGTTAGGCTTTCTCCAGACAAGTAACTAAATAAATACCATCAAAAACAGTTATAGTAAGATAGTGGGTGGTGGGCTGAGAGAAGGCTTTGAGACATATCACACTGGATCTCCAAGTCAGCTCATCTCTAGAAAGGTCTACAAGCCATAACAGCCGCTTTCTGTTCTCTGAATGTGACCAACTGGTTCCACTGTTTATTAAGAATAATAATAGGGAAAATGTTTTGGGGATGAGGATATCAACCTCATAGATGGATTCTACTGCATTTTAGTGCCACAGAATATCAAGACTTACTCACTTTGTATTGACTGAAAAGACAAGTAACCTAAAGGCTTTGCTTTAGGGGTCACTATTGGAAATGGTGTCCATTCACATGTCAGACATCTCTCTAGGCTGTTTGTTTTTTATGTGTTTATTTAAAGGTGAAATATAAATTTTGTGTAGTAGGTAATATTGTCTCCATTCTTATAATAGAGGATATGGAAACTTAAAGAGGTCAAATAATTTCCTTGCTCAAGATCACCCAGCTAATAAATGTCAGGACTTAGATTTGAATACCTTTTCAGTGGTTGTTGAGGTCAGAACAGAGTGTGAGCCTAGGGGAAGGCATAATCGGAGAGGAGCTTGGAGTGGCATAGTGAAAGTGAACTTGACACTGTGGGCTACCAGGAATCCAGAGGTTCTTGGGCTTGATTGAGGGGTATAGTACTCTGGAGAGACCTTTGTGAGACCCAGTGTCTTCCCAGTAGAAGGTAGGAAGAACTTGTACTTGGCTGGTGAGCTTAAGAGATGAGGCTCCATTGGAATTGCTTGGGTAGGGTCAGTACCTTCTAGAAGAAACTCACTTGCCTCTGTTTCTGGGAAAACAGCTGATATTTGTTCTCTATCTCCTTCTCATCCTTGCTTCTTTTCTCCTGTTCATCTGCCATTTCCTCTTTTCTTTGTCTTTGTCTTCTTCCCAGTCTTTCTTTTGTTTTCTCATTTTGTTTCCTTCTTCTTCACTCCCTGGGTTTTAAGTTTAACTGACCACCCACTCACAAACATTTTGTAGTGTCTTTCTCCCTTCACCAACCCATTCCTTGACCCTACACCCACTCCTCCAGGCCCCTTTCCTATGGAATTGAAAAGTCTTGGCATCTCTATTTATGTGCTTCTCTTCCTTATCTGTGTTTCTGTTGGCTGTGTCAGCATATTTTAGACTGCTGGGCTTTGCATGTTTTGCAGCTGGTTTTGATGCAGTTGTCAGACAGTGATGGATGACTATCATCATTTAAAGTGTAAAAGAAAATGCCTTGGCACAGAGACATGATCAACTGCTGCCTGCCAGCCTGGGCTAGGCACAGCCACCATGCTCCTCTCCCCTTTCCTACCTCCTCCTCTGCTCACACTGCCCTTGCCAGAATCGACAAAAGTCATTGTGAGCTGCACCGCACCAGCTTTTTGCCTCCCTCTAATATCACTTTGGTAGTTGTCAGATCACATGAAACATCAACATCCATGTGGCCTCTGCAAAGAGATATATTTGGTACAGCTGCTGCATACCTACATGCTACCCTTGACACTGACATATTAGTTATGCTGTCTTTTGCAATCTGATATCTTTAAATTTGCCACCTTGTTAAGTTTTGATTAATGTGATTCCATTTCACTAAAGTAATTGGCTTGGCCTGTTGTAAAAAATAATCAGCCCCCTCCATGGAACAAATGCTAGAACATGCTAATGAGGGAGGGAGTTCGTTACATTGATGGCGTGGACTGACAGTTATTAATGATTGTTATGATAAACAGACGAGTGCGAATTGGGATGAGTTGGGCAAAAGTGACAGTTTAAAAATAACGTATATTGGAAAGTACTAACGAAGTAATATACTGTTAGGAAAACAATCATGCAAGTTGTCAAGAGAAGAAGTGTAATTATACAGCTGCATGGGCCGCTTAGGACAGGGACTTGCCTGATAATGGACACATTTTTTGTTGGCAAGAGGGAAATGTGTTGTGGCAGAAAGAGGTGCAGATTGATAAATTAATTGGTCCTTCCACAGCTCCAAATGCAGACTTGGCCGATAGTCACCATGCAGATTAGGGAGATGGAGTTTGCCCAGTGCTTGTTTCCCCGGCATCTCCCCAGTCCTTGTTGCCAGGCTCCTCTGAAGCCTCTGTTGTCTGTTCATCTCACCTTCGACGAGCTGCAACAAGTCAGAGAAAGTGTGTCCTGAGGCTGACTGCACAAAGTGCAACTTTGAGCTGAAATTCTCCTAGCCATGTCCAATATTTTTTTAAAGAATAAATGTGCTATTGTTGTTAATGTCTTTGGCTGCACTGGAAGTAATGATGGGTGGTTTCCAGCTCCCTGAAGGGGACCAGGAGGGCTGACCCAGGCTTGGGATCCTGCAGGAGTAAAATGCCAACTCTGTGCTTTTCATGCCAGCAAGTTGATATTGTATCTTTACATTATTAGCCAAGACAGACGAGTATGTTGTGTTGTGTTTTTTTTTGTGTGTGTTTAGGAGGTAAAACTTGTCACAGCAGACTGAGGTGCCTTTTATGTAGAAGAAATCATGCATGTTGTTGAAAAGAATTGATCAAACTAATGATGTTGCTTATTTGACAAAGGAGAAGGTCGATTTAAGTGTATATTGTGAATCCTATACTGCCTTGAGTTCTGTATTTGTGGCTTGGTTGCATATACAACCTAATCTGAGACAGTTTAAGAATAAACAAAGATCCTGAGTAACCTTGTGTGATCCAAGATCAAAGATTGGATAGAAATAGAGACAGTGAATAGGAATCAGATTTGGATACTCCAATCCCAGATCCCACTTCCTTCTGCGGCCACCCTCTGCATACCTTCTCATGCCTAACTATGAACTTCAAGAAATGGAAGGTATATTCTGGAGCTCACAAATGTTATTTGTTTGAAGAGACAGTATTGTAAAGAAATTCACTCATCTTCAAATGGAGTTCTTATAAAGGCAGCTTGACTACCTTCTGGGTGGCCTCACTACTGTGTTTAGGGCTACAGAAGGAACTGATTGAGGATAAGATTGTGAATCTGTGTCTTTTTCATAACCAGAATGTCAGTTGGCTCAGTTTTTATAGTTTTCCTGTTGGATAGGTGCTGTTTTTCTTGAACCGATGAGGAAAAGAAGATTCTGAAGTTGAGAACTTGCACCTCAAACACAGAACTGGAGTATCTTTTTGACTTCAAAGGGGTATGGTGCTGGGAGAGCTTCACAGTTGTATCTTTTAATGCTCTAGGGTATTATATGATCTGAAAATTGAATGGAGTTGACCACATGCACAAGGCAGAAATCTTAACCTTTGTACTATCTCTCTGGCCCCAGAATCTAGATTTCAGTCAAGATACTCAGTTCCAGAATGCTTTGTGTTTGTTTTGGGCCTCACCCAGCTGTATTTAGGGTTTATTCCTAGCTCTGCACTCAGAGATTGATCCTGGTGGGGCTTTGGGAATCAAATGGGGTTCTGGGGATTAAACCGGGTCAGCTACATGCAAGGCAAGCACTCTACCTGCTATACTATCTCCCCAGCCGTATGGTCCCAGAAACTTTTTTTAAAATATCTTTATTTAAACACCTTGATTACAAACATGATTGCAGTTGGGTTTCAGTCATAGAAAGAATACCCCCCTTCACCGGTGCAACATTCCCATCACCAATGTCCCAAATCTCCCTCCTCCCCACTCCACCCCTGCCTGTACTCTAGACAGGCTTTCTACTTCCTCATTCATTCACATTGTTATGATAATTTTCAATGTAGTTATTTCTCTAACTGCATTCATCATTCTTTGTGGTGAGCTTCATGTAGTGAGCTGGAACATCCAGCCCTCCTCTCTTATGTCTCTGAAAATTATTGCAAGAATGTCTTTTATTTTTCTTAAAACCCATAGATGAGTGAGAATATTCTGCATCTATCTCTCTCCCTCTGACTTATTTCACTCAGCATAATAGATTCCATGTACATCCATGTATAGGAAAATTTCATGACTTCATCTCTCCTGATGGCTGCCAGAATCTTGATGTTTTCCAACTCTTCCAAATTGTCACTTTCTAAGATTCTGTTTATTTCCTTGACAATCAGACTGGCCAATGGAGCAGTTACCTGCTTATGAATAAAAAAAGAAAAGAGATAAAGAGTAAAAAAAGAAAAAAAACTGGGAAAAATACTCCTGCCTATGTATTATTTGGTCTCTTCAAGTAAAGATTGAGCAGGAGCCTTTTATAGAAAATTTATTATATTCAGAGTGTTCAACTTGTGCAAAACTTGTGTGACCATGTGGGCTTGGGCTCTTATCTGCTTCAGTATGGGAACAGAAACAGTCTTATCATCTGTCTATCAAGCCCAATGAAAAATTTTGAGCCTTCCAGAGCTTCCTGAGCAATTGTGAAATGAAAAAGGAGCTGCCAATTATCTCATGGCAAATCTGACAATCAAAGAAGGTAGCTTGACTTTCTGCATGTTAGAGTATCTGTTGTGAGGAAGGAGTAGCTAGCCAAGGTTTGAGTACCTAATGTGCATTAGGGCCAGTATTGGATAATTCTTTATTTTGTGTCTCATTTGGATGGTAGCCACATCCACATTCATAGAGAGATGAAGAAATAGAGGTTTGAGATAGCTGAGGTGCTGCACAACTGCTGGTGTCCTGGGCTGTAGAATAACATTTGCTTTGTTTCTCCATAGAAGGCCTTGGTTAGAACTAATCCAGCTGTTATGTTCTCCAGCAAATTACTGACTCTTTTCCCACCTTCATTTAAAGACAGGAAGACAATGGAATCGAACTATTTAGCTCTCAACCCTAAAAGTTGTGTTTCAGGTTCTGAAGGTGATTCTGTGAGGGTAACAATACTTGAAGTCTCCCCATTTGAAGATAAAGAAAGATGATAGTATTCGTAATTTTGAAGCCAGAAGAGGACAGGGATTTGGTATTGTCTTGTTCCCCTTAAAAGAGAGAGAAGGAGAAGCCTCTCTGTACTGGCAGTCTCTTGTTTCAGGTGCCTGTGAAAGCCACCATATTGCTGACCCTCAAATGAACCCTTTTTTCCCCCTGCAGCACCATGACTAAGCAGCAGGTCAGCCCAGAGGTGAGGATGCAGTCAGAGGATGAACCCCCATGGTGGGCAAATAGGGCCACAGCTAGGGCTCATCAACATTATAGATGGTAGTCTCAGCATTAAAGGGAAGCCCAGTATCCTCAGGGTAGGGGAGCTTCTTTGTGTGTTTTACATTGTTGTAAAAAAGATGAAAAATCTAGCCATTCAGCTCCAATGTCTTTACCATTTTGACACCCAATCTTCTTCCTCTCTTGTATCTCATTCCTTTTGCCTCACAGTTCTAGAAAGTTCACAGGCTTCTTTGTCTTGTCTTGTGTTTTCATAGTGCAGTTTCTATGCTGTGTGTGCCACTGCTCAAGATGTTTGTATAGTGAGAAATGAGGTATATGTAAAAGAATCAGCAATTTCTGAGGTAAAACAGTGAGCCCCATACCCAAGCTCATGAGCAAATCTGCTTTCCAGCTCAAGAGACAAGGAAGAAACTGTCATCATGAGGGCTTGTGTGTCAGGTTGTTAACCCTGATGATTGTGCAGGCTGTCAGAGGCCCTTCAGAATTCTCCCACTCAGGATTTCTCCAAATTTTAGTCTTTCTTGGAAGTCTTTCAGGATGAGTTGGAAGTTGAACTAGAGAGGAAACCTTGTGGTCTCTGACAGCAAATTCATCCATGCATCCATTTTTTATCTTTTATTCCTCAAGGAAAATACTATTTCCTCTTAGGATCTTGAACAAGATGTTGGCTTAGATATGGGTAAAAGATTTTTTAAGCTACATCAAAAGAGGAAACACAGGAACCTTTATCGGTCCAAGTTGACTCATCGGAGAACCATGTTACTGTTACCAGAACCTTCTGCTACTTTTAATAGAAGACATAGGACCCAGTGAATTTTGTTTAACCTAACATACAGAGTCCTTTGTTGGCTTTGGTGACTGAAGATTTTGAGCTGTGTGATGGTAGGTTTTTGTTTTAATATCAAATAGGGGCTTGATGAAAGATATGGTGTGTTGCCCCCGAAGCTGTAAAGGGTATTAATACACGTGACCCTCTCCCACTTCCATCACACAACATTGCTATGAAAATGCAATCAATCCAGGTTTTGACATTACTCTCCCCACTCTCAAGAGCACCTACTGTATCAACATGACATTTTTTAATCTTGGCTTGTTTACCAGGCCATGAATTTAATTTCTCAATGCTCCACTGTTCAGGTTTTATGTTCTCAAGGTGGAATGTTGTCCAACAGTAGTTACCACCATCTTGTTTCTTGTTTACTGTATTCTCCTTCTGGAGAATCCTAAAGCAAAATAATTTACAACAATTCATTGCAAACAGGGCTACACAGTCTTTTGTTAATAGTCACCACATCCTGACAAAGTGAGTCCGACATCCCTTTCTAAGTAAAATCCAAACCTCCTGATGTTGCGTAACAGTCAGCAGATTGACATGTCTTCGGATTAGTGGAGGCAGTGAAGCAAAATGCTCAATCCTTAGTGACCTTTGGCAAATGGATGGGAATGTGTAGCCATTGTAGGTTATCTTTATGTTCCCTGTGTAGACACTCAACCTATGCCAGGCTAAGACAGAAGCTGTCAGAGCAGATAAACCTAGCTGAGTGCTAGCTATTTTTCTTACTGCATCACAGGGCTTTGCAAAACTATTTTGTCTGATAACCCACTTATTTCTTAAACCTTTCTATGGACAGTTCTATAAGCATTAAGTGTTCTCTCGGATTTTGAGCTGCCTTGCTTTGCTTTAATGTTTTTACTTTTAGACTTTTTTTTTATTGCAAGGCATTCTGCCGAGTCCTTCTGTACTCAGAACTTAGGAGGTATTATATCTGGGTCTTCTTAGACTGGCTTTTGGTTGGTTTGTGTGTGTGTGTGTGTGTGTGTGTGTACATTCCTTCTGTTCTTCATGTACACATGTTTTATATGTTGATTTATAATTTCACAACTGCTTGGAGAAAATCTTGGGCAGACATTCTTACTATTTGGAGTAAAGCTCCTCCTTTATTTTCATCTTCTACTAAAATAGTGAATGATTTAAGGTCAGTAGTAGTGGTTCAGAGGCCAGGCTTTGTTGTTAACTTCTCAGGGTTCAGAGTTGATCCTCTTTCAGATAAGGTGGTCACATGAGTTCATTTCTATGACCTACTCCAGCTAGATGTCCAGGACTTTATGCTCCCTGAACCCGGAATAGGACTGAAGCAGAGAATATTTTAGGAGAAGTGGATCAACTGTTGGGCTTTCTTCTTTCATTCTGATTCCAGGTGAAGATAAAAGACGTTGCTCTCTATTGAGTTGACATGAATTCAGAATTCATTAGTGTTCAGATTTTCTTTTAAGCTTCAGACAGGATTGTGAAGGGAAAAGCCTGCCCTCTACTCCTTTGCCTTATTAGTTCTCTTCATATAGTGTGCAACAGAAACTGCTAATTGTCACATAAGGTGATGGGTGAGAGACTGGTTTCTTGAAAAAGTTGATTTTTTTCTTTTTAGTTCTTCTCTTCCTCTATTCTAGGTAGAGGTCTAGTCATACCTGATGGAGGATAATTCTATTTTATATCTAAATTGAATTTAATTAAATTTGCCTATTTGCTGAGGAAGTAGGGGATAGAAAAGAATTATAGGGTGATAGTATAAATGTCCAATATTGTACAAAAGAAAGTGATTATGAAAAAATAATTTGGGAACTTTTATCATATGAATGGTATTATTTTGTTTTCCTTTTTTGGCCTTAACCAGGAGGGTTGTAAATATTCAAGCACACAAATTTAAGGAGTCACATTTTCTGTTATACCTGGAAATGTTCAGGGATTATTTGTGGCCTTCAAAATTATGCCTGTTGGGCCTGGGAGACCATATGGTATAGTTGGAATTACACCTGGGTTGGTTAAGTGCAAAACAAACAGCTTCCTTGTTGTACTATTACTATTACTCTATTAAGCAATTTTAAGCTTAATGTTCAGTTGGTTACATATTTGTTGTTAATCTCTCTTTATCATTGGCATGCAATTTATGGAATTTGAGAGACTTAGTGACACACCTCTGTGCCACTACTAATATATGAAAGGCTAATTTTATTTTTTAGTTTCTAACTCAAGGTATTTTATATTTATTCATGGAAGTGTATTTCATTCATTTTAATCTGATTTGTTATATCTGTATATTAACTTTTCAAAACATCAGTGTTCTTATAAGTACCATTTTAAAATGTCACTAGTGTTTCTTTTCGATTTTTTGGTGTCTGCTGAATGTTACCTTTTCCTGAGAACTACAGGGCTCAACCTTTTCTACTTCTCCTAACTTATTGTTTGGGGTTTAAGTCCCAGGTTTAAATCTTCCCAGAAACTTTTGCATCCCTGGTTGAATTTGTACCAGTGATTAGTTGACTTCCCTTCATGATGAGGTACTTTCTTTGACGAAGGG
Organism: Suncus etruscus; assembly: GCF_024139225.1. NCBI lineage: Eukaryota > Metazoa > Chordata > Mammalia > Eulipotyphla > Soricidae > Suncus > Suncus etruscus. Next base: position 49,828,947 of record NC_064862.1, on the reverse strand, counting down.
ATCAGATATTGTTCTTGAAAAGCACATATTTGATTGAAAGACTGACCTCTTGGCCATATAGAAATTTTAACTTGGGTTTAGATCATTTAGCAGGAGGTGGCAGAGGGTCCAACTCTTTGTTTTATCACCTACCATCTATGATGAGAGACAGTCCTCAATCTCTCAGAACCTTAGTTTTACAACCTAGAAACATAACCATTCACTCTTGGAGGCGAATGAGAAATGCTAAGTATGCACTTGATATAAGAACATTAAATTGGGTCACCATCTCACTGCAAGTGGTTGACCCAAGCATGCTGGTATCTGGGCTGCAATAAAAGCTTCTTGCTTTTGCATCCTGTGTATCTTTGATCAATTGGTCTCGGATTTGAATCCAACATTTTGGGAATTCATCTGAGATCTGGACCATGATTGGAGATACAGGTGGAGTTTGTTTATTGGCCTTCCTGTTCGGTAAGCCAGCTCTGGTTCTAGGGCTCATCTTGAACAAGACAGATGCGTTATTTGTTCATAAGTTGGTGGATAGTCTCTCTCTCTCTCTCTCTCTCTCTCTCTCTCTCTCTCTCTCTCTCTCTCCCTCTCCCTCTCTCTCTCTTTCTCTCTCCCTCTCCCTCCCTCCCTCTCTCTCCCTCCCTCCCTCTCTCTCCCTCCCTCCCTCTCTCTCTCTCTCTCCCTCCCTCCCTCACTCCCTCCTCTCTCCTTTCTCCTCTCTCCTCTCTCCTCTCTGTTCTAAGGGGTTGTTGATGACCCCAGCAACTTTCCATTTCTTTGTGTTCCCCTAGTCCTTGTGTTTACTGTGCCAGTTATTCTTGCTGCTTTGTGTTTTCTGTGTATTTGTATTATTACCCTCTAACCTCTTTTCTCCTAGAAAAAGATGGGAAAATCAACATCTTCCCCCAAAAGCCATAGTCAGTCAACACATGAAACTGGGGGCATCAGTGATGTGAGTTTGAGTTCCACCTGGGGGGGGGGTTTCCAATCACTCTGTGTCTCAGTCTTTATGTGTGTTGTGCTGTGCTTTCTCTGTGCCACTGTCTTGTCTGGTCTGAGCATGGGATATGTTTGCATGTGTATTATACATGGTGGCCACTTTTTTTTATTCATTTCAATCTATCTGTTTGCCTGTGTGATATGGTAAGAGTCAGGTTAAAGTGAAAAAAGTCCTTACACGTGTGTAAATGGCATTAGCACTAGGAAATGTATTGGTCTTGCTTTATTTTGTGAGTTTGTTACTGTGCTAGCTAATGTCAGCTGTTTCTGTTCCTCTTCTAATGGTGGGACTTAGCTAGAGAAGAGCAGGAGAGAAGTTAGATGCTGATGAAAACAGCAAGTGGGGTTCTCTGGCTGGTAAAAAGAACTATTAACACATTGAGCATTGGGAGACTTTGAAAACTTGGGTCTGAAAGAGTTAAAATCCTCAGGAGAAGATGCTAAAAAGAAAAAAAAAAGTGTTTTAAAACTCAATCCAAGTGGGCTACCAGGCTACTGATCCTATAGTGATTAAGAATTGAAATTTGCCCCAGGTATCTGAGCAGGGAAACTTTCCTAGCCTGTTCTCCCTAGGCAACCTAGAGAATTTATTGTCTGTATGCTGCTGAATAAACTGCTGATAACTAAAGAAAAAATTGGCCATTTGAACTTTCAAATGGAAAAAATGTCTCTAACTTTAGAGGTTTCTAAGAATGAAGAATTAGGTCGAAAATGTTGAAAATTATTGTGGCTTGCTTTCTCAGACAATATTGTAATTTATTTGCCCAGTTCATGTGAGTGCATAATATTATTAAGATAACTCAATTCCATTTCAGTTTTGTCACATTAAACTTAATGTTGGGTTTAAGTGTGGAAATCTCAATGGTTCATCGTAACTGGTAACCATAGTAAAAGCTTTTTAAATGTAATGGTACTTGATTGAGAATATCTAAAAGATGGGAAAATTTATAAGATTGGCTTAAAGTTATTTAATAAATACCATCAAGAATGATTTTGGTTCTGCTAGGTATAATGATGCCTGGCAATTTGTTTCCAAATTGACAGCGGGCAGTTTCAAGTTTCCCTCTAGAGCCATAGTAATGGCTTCTAGTTTGTTATCTTGGAAAGCTGTCACACCCTGTGGGGAGGATGATCCAGGAAAAGGCATGAAAAAAGGCTGGTGGAGTACAAAGCCAAGAATGGCCCTCTTCAGTGCTCTGAGCTGGGTGCATGCAGGCAGTCATGGTGGTGGGACCACTGGGATGAAGGATGGAGAAAGATAATGGAAAGAGTTAGGAATAACAAAATAAAATAAAAATAATAATAAAATAAAATAAAAATAATAAAATAGTGAAAATAAAAAGAGGGAGTTCTGTGAGAGTGTAATCAGTTGGTTGCAAATTGGAAAGAAGGAAAGTTAAAAACTTTACTGAACAAAGTAAAGGAATGTACAGGTTTGAGAGGTTGTGTTAGAAAAACAACTATATGGTAAAACTGGATTACTATTAGTATGTCCCAAAATTAGAAAACAAACTAATGTTTTGTATAGAAAATTCTATGGGAAAGGACCTTAGATGCTCTTAGTAATGATAGGAAATCAAAGTTTTTTTGAATGTAATTTAAAATGACATACATAATTGATGTGTTCTGTAAATTGAGAAACATCTCTTTTCTCTTTCCTTGGCACCTTCATTATTTTTTATGCTTCATGGCACTATATTGTTTTGTATAAATATAGGCAGCAAATTTTTCTCTCTGTAGTGGGGATTAATACTCACACAGATAAGAAATCTTAAAAGTCAGCAAAGGGACTCCAGAGCCCTCTTCCAGAGAAACAGATTTTTAAGTGGTTGAGGTTAAGTGGAAAACAGGTCTAGTACTGCTGCAAGTATTCTGATAACCTCAGGGAAACCATAGAGGCAGATTGGCCTAGGAATGTCTAGATCTGCACCAACTTGCCACTGGCTCTCAGCATCAAGAAAGGTTCTAAAGATCAGACTCTCTGCCAACCCTGGAAAGGGGTAGGATAGACTCCCTTCAGGCCACTTCTACAGAGGGTGAGAGCCACCTTCGGCTCATTAAGTTGACCTAACCTTTGCATCTTTACATCGGCCAAGCCTGGGAAACTCTGACATGACAGATAAAGTATTAATGACTTTATTGATAAACCACCTATTCTATCCTTGACCAATCCCAATTGTCCTTGACCAATTTTTTACAGAAATTCTCTGTAAATAATGGGGTGTCCCATATGGAGATTTTTCCAGTCTTGCTGGGTTTATGCAAAGGAATAAGCCAAGTTTATTTAGCCATCTGGCACCATTCAATATGAAGGTAGAGAGAAAAACTTTTTCTGTAACTAAGTTACATTCTAGCAGGCTTGCCTTAAGGTTCACTCCTCTTGGCTAACTCATATGAAATTGTACTTACTGGTTGTAATAGACTGGTCATGAAGGATCGGAAAGCCGTAATGCTATTGCTAGTCTGGCTAGAACTTTACTAGGGGTGACTTTGGCTGTGCAGGGCAATGGGAGAAGTAGATTGCAGATACTTAACCTAGTGGGAATGTTGGGCCTCCTCTCCCAGCAACACCTGGAGAGCTTATCCTGAGGAGGACTGGCAATGTGGCAATGTGACCTCACACAGATGCCCAAATGCTCAGGGAAACAGGTATAGTATTAGGATACTTTGGTTTTTGTTACTTTAACTTCTGTGTCATCATGCGAGAGGAAGTATCTGATACTGCTCTGTATTCCCAAGCATCAAGAGGACCATTTACTGCTCCATGGCCTGACAGTTTGAAATGATATTACTCTGTCTAATCTATCTGATCTTTTTCAGATGTTGATAACTACAAAGCTAAACAAGTCAATTGCCTGGACCCTCAATTAGCATGTTATTTCACCCCTTCTTATATGTAGAGCCCATAGTCCTTTGCCAATCTGAAGAAGTTACAGAATATGGCCTTCACCCACACCCCTCATTAATGATCTCTAAGGTGTTCAAATATCTAGGGAAAATGTGAAAAAGGAAGGTCAGCAGGAGCTTCCATAGGAATAAAAACAAGAGGGACTACCATGGGAACTCAAGTAGCTAAGGCAATTTGGAAATTACACTATACCTGTTTATTTCAGAAGTCAGGGCAAGTGGAAATAATGAACTGTACACTAACATTTAAAGAGGACAGTGGAAGGAAAGAGGGAGCAAAGATTATGGCTTCCCTTAGTAAAGTTAAGGGTAAAATAATTAGCACCAGGTATGGGAGGCATTCCTGTTTAAAGACAATGATCCTCACAACCCATCTCTTCAGGCAGCTGGATTCTAGGATCATATATTGTTCTTGCCACCTCAACAGTTGTTTAAGTTGCAGGATTGAAGAAGGTTCAGGAACCTCCTCGTTCCTGGCAAATGAGAAGGACCTCCTGCAGATATGGCTGACTCAGCTCGCAGAACCAGGACAGAATACAGATCGTCCTGATGCTCCTGCTGAGAGCAGTAACCATGAGACGACTGGCAAGAATGAACACCTGGGTTTTTTTGTGGATTATATTTGGACTTTTATCCAAACTGTGGATGGGGGGGGGGGACTTGTGGGTCAAAATGTCACCCCAGGAATCCCTCCAGTATGTGATTTGTTTATGGTTTCTGATTATGCTCTAAGATCTCCCTCGCTGAAGTGTAAATGTTAAGAAAATAAGTGGATGCTGGCTATAGTGGTGGCACAGCAGTAGGGCGTTTGCCTTGCACCAGCTGACCTAGGACAGATTGTGGTTCGATCCCTGGTGTCCATATGGTCACCAGAGCCAGGAGCTATTTATGAGTGCATAGTCAGAAGTAACCTTTGAGTGTCACTGGTTGTGTACCCCCTCCCCTCAAAAGAAGTGGATGCCATCCTGTGGGGGTGAGTCCTGGGATAGGGAAGTTGCCTTGAGAGCATTTTCATTTTATGCTTGTCCAGAAGTGTCCTCTAAAATATAGGGGAGAGGTGGACTTTCACTGCAGGGTATAGGAATGTGTCAGGGAAGCCACTCAAATTATCAAAGTGATCCTCAAACTATGGCCCATGGGCCACATATTGTATTTGTTCCCATTTTGTTTCTTCACTTCAAAATTAGATATATGCAGTTTGCATAGGAATTTGTTCATAATTTTTGTTTTTACTATAGTTTGGCCCTCTAACAGTCTGAGGGACAATGAATCGACCCTCAGTTTAAAAAATTTGAGGACCACTGTAAGTGAACCAGACCCTGAGGCTAAGACTGGAGGTATAAGATAGAGCTTTGGGAGTGCTATTTAAAACCAGAGCTATCTTGGCCCAGATTGGATCATATTTAAGAGAATGCACCCAGGCTTACTTTCTAGTAGGGAAGCATTAGTTAAGGGAAATAAGGAGGAGGAAATAGCCCGATGTTCATCACTGTCTTCAGCCCTGTCACTATGCAAGCCCCAACCTCATGTAGTCCTGCTGGTTGTGCCCTCTGATTATGGAAGGATGGTCAAGGAATCTGTCACTACTAAGGAAGTGACTCCAGGACAGAAATATGGAGGATGAACAGTTACACAGTTGGTTTGAATCTACGGTCAACCGGTCCCCTTGGCTGACTACTCTTGGCCCTCTTGTTATTCTGCTACTAATGCCAACCTGTGGTACTTGCATTCTGAATGCATTGGTTACAAGTGGGTCCAGTGCACTCAGGAGAAAGGAATATGCACAGAGGTGGCACTAAGATAGTCTATATATAACCAAACTCTCAAGGATTTGAGAGTGACCAAAACTCAAGGGGACAATGAAAGGACCAGATCGTAGACATGAAAAGCTTCAGGAGGTACAGTAGGCATCTTACTGTAAATGACACAGCAAGTTCCTGGAATACTTCAAGGAACCCCAGGCCTACATCCTGTTTATACCCTATTCTATTGACAATATAGCCAATATTATACCAATATCCTATTGGCATCCTGCTTGCAACAGCCATAAATGTCCTTATAAGGTCTGAACACCTAGGGTCCTATTAGCAATGATGTAGTATGTAGCCAATCCCCACAACTAGCACCTAGCTCATTTGAAAATTCTCTAAATTGGATATAAAAGTATGAATGTAAGTTGGGCTGGAATTACCGCCTCACTGCAAGTGGTTGATCCCAGCATGCTGGAATCTGGGCTTCAATAAATGCTCTTTGCTTTTGCAAAATAATAATAATAAAATTAAAGAACAAAAGAAAGTTGAATTGGAACTACCAACAGTTCTTACTCTGGAATATGTTAAATCTTGCTAAGTTGAGTTTTGCTAATTAACAGGACAAATGAGAGGACAATGTTTATATTGTTAAGTCCAGGAGAATGATGCGCCGTTCAAAGACACCAAGACCACAGTCTCATGCAATAGCAGGGGGTTTATTTTCTTACAAGCATGCAGGGGCTGCGCTAGAATCCAGCATTAGCCAGAAACTGCCAGCCCTGAGCCATGAGCTTACAAGCTGTATATAGTATTTCAAACAATAGAAAGGTACAGTAGATTGATTTGCTTTAGGAAGTACATGACATTTGGCATTTGCTCAATCACATTTTTGCAAGGTTCAGGTGCAAGCTTACAGGGTTAACATGACCAGGTTAGAACCATGTCAGAACAGAAAGAAAGTTGAACTGTAACTAGGTCTACAAGTTCCCACAATTGTGAAGGGAGGTGAGTGATTAGGGCAGTCAGGAAACTCAGGGGAAACTTAAGTTCCCAGAATTGTGAAGGGGGGTAAGTGATCAGGGCAGTCAGCAAACTCAGGGGAAACTTTTCCTTTACAATATATAGTTTTAAATCCAGTTATAACTACAACTGGGTTTAGCTTTCTGTCCTATAAGCAGAATCATTTTATGCTTCTTTAATTCAAGAACTAATTTCATTGTCTTTTTTCAGCTCCCTTTTCTATCCTTTCCTTTTTACCTTTTTATTATTTAATATAAACAATTTACTGGTATGATGTGTTAGAAATGAATTGTTCTTGAGTAAGTTTAGTGGAGGAGATAAGCCAAACCATATTTAGTGCATAGGCATCAATGGCAATATTTTCTTCAAGTGATATGGCTGAAGAGTAGTTTGAATGAAAAATCTGATACAAACTTTGTAAGAATTTTCAGAGAAAATAATGGGGTTGAAGCAGTTAAAATAAAAACAGCTCAACATAAATGAAAGAAGCACCCACCTGAGAAAACAGGAGAGGAAAATGAAGAAAATCCCTATAACTCATGGATTAGAAATCACAGTGACACTATTTAAAGTCATATGATCCTTTTTTTTTGAAGTTAAATTATTACCTGAACTTTCTGCTAATTTTTGTACCTTGTTTTCAACAATTGCAAAACTTTCTGGTCAGAATACTGGATTTCCCAGATTCTTCCTTGAATGTAAACTATCTTATGTGTTTTTGCTATCATGAAAGCATTACTAATATTATAACTTGGTAAGATTCAACTTTTACTTTGAAACCTCGGCATTTTTAATGGGTGCATATAACTGATAAATCTTTTTAGTGGTTGTCAAAACAGGAAAGCTAACTTTGTACATTTCCTATTATAACTAAAAGCACTTTGACAGTCTGAAATCATGTATATCAACATGGAGAGCAAACAGCCCTATTCATTTTATTAGCAGAGTTTTCGAGAATTTTGACATTTCTGAAATCTATATTGCTGCCAAAATTATGAGGTATTGAGTTGATCAAGGTTGTGAGCAGCTCAATTCTTGGATAACCTTCCTATTGGGATACTTAGTATCCTGGACAGCTCCCTTAGAGCCAGTCTAGTGGCTGGAGGACCATATTGCCTGCATTTGAGATGCCTAAGGGTTTCTAGTGATTCCAGATTCTGGGTGAGATCATAACTTTTCAGAGTTGGGTGAGCATCTGATAATGTTCTTGTGTTGAAGTTGGTGAAGTTGAAAGGGCTGGGTTCTTTGAAGAGATGCTTCCTAGTAGTGTCCAATGTCCATTTTATGGAGAAATATCTAAGTATAGTCTGGGTAGGGAAATATTTTCCTCCACTCTTGAGAAGCCCAGGTCCTCTCTTAAATACATATTTTTCTCTTCTTTTCTCCTCATCTTTTTCCACTCTAGAGAAGCCCATGCCCTCTTTTGGAGATGTATTTCTTTGTTTCTCTTTTCTCACATTTAAGTGAATTGCTTTCAATAAAAACTAGTTTGTGTCACTAAAAAACAATATGAAAGAAAAAATACATTATCTGTTTATATAGCAGCATGATATGAGTTGCCCACGATTGCCATAGCTATTGCTACTATTGTTTACTTACCTTGAAAATGTTGGAGAGGAAAAGGAGATAGAACTCAACAATGCTTTGGTTGAGTGACTTGCTCATTCCTGATGCTGATTTAGAGGGGATTCTTTGGGGCTGAAAGGTCACTTTTGCCTCTTCTCCTTTTCCCCATGTCTGTCAGCTCTTTATCCTTGCTGTAGGAGGAAATGGTGATGTCTTTTTTTGCACAGGAGCCCTTAGGAGCAGACTTCTTTTGTGAGCAGGCATCTTCTCTGTTAAGAGATTAGTCTTAATCCTAAATGATATTTCATGGTCAGAGTCTTAAATTTATATGTTGCCATCCCGAATAATGTATTGAATTGCATTAAGCAGATTGTAGATTAACATACAACCATAAAACACATTGTCAATGCGTTGTTGACAACTCTAAGTGCAAGTTCATATATTTAACTACATTTGGGGAGTATTGAAGTGTTTAAAGCAACTGAACGGGTTGATGTAAAATTAAGAATCATATTCCATTTCAATTTGTGGGCTAGGATGAGAGATAATAAAATAGAGATTGAGGCTTGAAAGGAAAGGAGTGTGGGAAGAAAAATTTGGAGACAGGTCTGGTATCAGGGAAATCCTGGCAGAGTCAATACATACAGAGTATCAGTGGAAGAATTCTGTCTAATAGGGCTACCTTGGGAAGATTTTGAAGAGAGAAACCTAATAATTTATTCACCTATTAGCAGCTATTGGAAGATTTCATAAAATGTATTGAAAATAAAGTAATAAAATTTTCAACATGGTGAAAATGACCATGCCATAATAAGAGATAGGCTATGTGCTCTGGAAGGTTGGGTGAAAGGACAGAAGGATTTGGAGCTGTCAGAAAGATCTGACTTATGATAGCACTTTCTCTGATCCTGGAAAGATGGTTTGAGGGAGAACATAGGAGAAGGGCAAGGTGGGAGGGAATATGAGGCTGAGACCATGGGAAGCTGAATAGTCAGGGTAGATTTAGAGAGGCAGTGACAGCCTTTATGCAACATGAAATCAGCCTTCTGGGCCTTCTAACCTCAGCAGCCATTTTTCTAGACCCTCTAGACAGTCGTACTTTTCCTCTTTGTTTTGTCAGTTTTTTTTTTATCTGTAAGATAGAATCATCAATAAAGTAAGAATCACCACCACCATCATCATCTCTCTTAAGATTATTGTGAAAATGAAGTATGCATTTACATGGAAGGGGGTACATAGAAGGGACATTTGGCATATAATTATATTCAGCTTTGACTTTAAGTTATAAGTTGGAATTCTAGGGTAGATTGGTATTCTAGGGTGGTAGATTGGGGGCAGGCTAGAGAGACTGTTTAAATGATTTGAGGTGCAGATAACTATGGAGACCTAGATAAGGAACAGATTATTATAAAGAAGGATTATTTTTCCTCATGTGTTGCTAGACGATAGAGAGCATCTGTGTTGATATTTTGCCTTGGTTTTAGTGATCTTCTAAACAACACATAATGAGAGGTGGTAGAAAGAGAGAGATAGATGAGTTGTAAGTGTGGTCCCAGCCCCAAAGTGGTATTTATTTTCTTCCTTTATTTTGGCTTTATAATATTTTTAGGCTTTTTCTTTTTTTTGGCATATGTTTCAAATTTTGCTCCTAAATTACTTTGGAGAAAATAAAATAATGCACGTGAGTTAGTTGGAGAGAGGCTTCAGCTTTTCCTTACAGATAATATGGGGTGAAAAAGTCTGCTATAATCTGGAGCTGCATTACAGTGAGGGTGATATGCAAGACTTTTTCTTACTTCTTGAATGAGATTCTTGTTGGAGCTTTGGAGTCACTTTTCAGACTTCAAAGAGAATGTGAAAAAAGAGGCAAGGCAGGCTGGTGAAAAAAATGGCAAGGGGTAGAAAATAGATCTCTGAAGGAAAAGCTTGTAAAATGAGTGTATTCAGGCTAGAAAAGGAAAAGATAGGGTAAATTCCTTGCTACTTTCAAAATCAAAAAGATTTTAATTTTTTAAATATACAACTATAATGTTTCATCATGGAATCAGAGTTAGAAAAAGTTAACTTCTAAATTCAAGTCACATTAGAAATGATGTTTATGGACAGTTCTTAACATTGTTAAAGGGATGACAATTTTTGATAATGTTGTTTTAATAATATCATGTAACACCTTTACTAAGGTGTTGAGTATAGAACAAAAATTTGGATGATTGATGCATGAAGCCCATTACTCTGCTGATAGTATGATAGAATTTTCTCTTGGGTAGAGTTCAGTCTCCTTTCTCTAGTGTTGAGGAACAGAATTATTTTCAACCACCTCTTCAATGCTACTCTTCAGGGACTGTGTCCTGCTCACTCAGGGAGGCTGAAGCTGAGCTGTGGTGCTAGGTTGGTGGTGGGTGGAGAGTCTTGAGAGGACTGCTGGCCTCAAGTCTGTCTCAGGGACTAAACACAGAACAAGCCCCTTTCCCCAGGCTGATCTTGGGAGACCTCTGGCAACTTGGTGAAAGTTTGCTACTCTTGGGTCCACTGACTTGATAATTGAATGAGAGTTTTACAGTCTAGTTTATGGCACCCTCTTCCTAAAGTATGATCATTCTCTTCTGGGTTTTTGGGCTAAGATCCAATTACTTTCCTCTCCTTCCCCAACTCCACTTCTCTTTCCCTTTCCTACTCCCTTGTCTCTGCTCCCTTAAACCACCCTACTGTGATTCCTCCCTCCTTTACTCCCTCACTTTTTTTAAAAAAAAAAAAAAGAAAAAACTCAATTTCCTTCCTTTTCTTCATCTCGTTTTCCCATTTCAAAAAGAAGAAAATTATGTTTTGCCATTGCTATTTACATATGAATGTACATATATGAGATAAATAACTTACTTTTGCTTCTGGGAGAAGCTTTTATTTTCCTAAGCCATACATGACCTTTCTCATTTTTGGTCTTAGTCGCCTTGCTTCCCCAGAAGAATGTGTGTGAGTGCTTCTCACTTCTGTTTCCAATCCTCCCTGCACACACATTCCCTTTTTCTTTCACACATACACACATACACAACATCACACACTCTGGAAGGTACAGGACACACCTTTTGTGTTCCATTGATTGTAAAATACAGCACATATCTGTAATTATATTATCTTAAGATAAAGCCTTCATCCACTCTGAACATCTTTTGATGTCCCTTCCCTGCTGAGTCTATTTTTCCTTGTTCCCACTTTACGTTAATGTGAAGAGACAGTTGAGTAAATGCACAATGAACTTCAAAACCTCGTAATTGTTTTTCAGAAAGAATGAAACTTGCGAATTAGATATGGATTGTAAAAAGAGCACCAGGGCTGATGAGTGTTGGAGAGGGGCGGCCACAGGCCTGCTCTGACACCTGCCTGCCAGCAGCCGCCAGGAATGCCACCGCTGATGCTTCTGTTCTGCCCGTCACCGGCCCAGGGGATGGGGTGGGTGGGAGTTAAAAGGCTGCTGTGAACCACCCTGTCAGACTCCACAATTCATGGCCCGTCTGACTTAAAAGGCAGCGAGAAACAAAGATGAGACGTATCCCTTTTTCTAAGCAACCTCTAGTTATACGTTGGAAAAAGAAAAATCACAAAATTTGAAGGGGAAAAAAAAATGAAGTAAACATTGGAAGAGGTTCGCCAGAGTTATTTTGTTGTGTGTGTGTGTGTGTGTGTTTCAGTTTTGGATTTTTGTTGTTGTTGTTGTTGTTGATATGGTTGTGGAGATAAAAATGATTTTTTTGAGACTTGGGGGAGGAAAAGAAGTTACCAGCCAAGATTCAAGCAGCTGAAAAATTGCTTTTTAGGAAAGAGAGAGAGAGAAGAGAAAAAAATCCTTTTCCATGCTAACCATCTGGTTGCATCTTGTTTACTGCCCAGAGTGCCAGTTTGTGCTTATTAATCATGCTTACACAAGTATCTTAATTACTCCCTGTGTAGCTGCTCTGTCTTGAACTCCGAAGTTGACCTTTCTCTTTTTATTCCTTTAAATCATTAATCATACGCAATCAACGCCAGCCGGGCAGAGCCACGGAGAAGGCTGCCCGGATTCTCACACCTCACGCCAGTCCCCGGCAGACAGCTCAGCAGCCCAAGTGACGGCTCCTCCAGCAGCCGGGCGTAGCTTAATTAATGACTCTGCTGGTCCGCGGGGAGCCCAAAGCCACCCCTGGGTGCTTCTCTGTTTCCTTGTGGTGAGGATGAGGAGCAATCAAACCATCTTCCCCACCAGCTCCAAACCTTCCGGGCTTCTGCGAGGGCTGAAGCCTAGGCTCTGGGTGGAACTGAGGCCCACCAGGGAACACCAGAAAAGAAAAAGATTCTTTGTTCACAGGAAGAGGGTTAGGTTTGCACTGGGCCAGAACTTCACAGATTTGGTCACTTCTGTTTCAGCCACACCCAGGAAGACTGGTTGGGCCTGGGCAGCACTGCCTTTCCCAAGTCCCCACGGGACACCCATGTAGGGGGTAGGCCTGGTTTAGCAGGAGTAGCTGAAGGGTGATTGAAGCTCTTCCAGCCAAGTCTAAAGAGGACAAAAGGGAGCAACCAACGAGAGTCAAGAGAGATGCACAGATTTTCCGTGGGCTGAGGCAGTTAGGTTTTGGGGATTGAAAAGAACAAGTTTTAACATCAGTATGTCAGTAACTCCATTTTAGACACAACATAAGTGAGGTGAAGGTTAGACTTTCCTACGCAGACAACAGGAAGTCAAGCATTTTAATTTTTATTGTTTGACTCATCTGTTGTAATAAGTTGCTTTAAACAGCAGAAAAAAAAACACCAACACCTCCCTCCCCCAAATGAAGTGACCAAATCTAAAATAACAATAAAGGAAATCAGGTTTTAGAAGACCACTATTTTAGTTCCAATACACCAGACAAATGAAAGAATGCCAGAGTCGTTTTGTTCCCTCTTCCCCTGTCCTTGCAGCCTCCTAAGCAGGAAGGGGAAACTGAAGATAAGGAGCATAGAGGAAAGTGTCTGTTAAGAGACTAGTTTCTCTCTCTCTCTCTCTCTCTCTCTCTCTCTCTCTCTCTCTCTCTCTCTCTCTCTCTCTCTCTCTCTCTCTCTCATTTTGGGCCACACCCAGTGACGCTCAGGGGTAACTCCTGGCTATGCGCTCAGAAATCACTCCTGGCTTGGGGGACCATAAGGGGCACCAGGGGATCGAACCTCGGTCTGTCCTAGGTCAGAAGTGTGCAGGGCAAACGCCTTACCACTGCACCACTGCTCTGCTCCAGAGAGACTATTTGTCAAGATTTTTCTCCTTTTCAAAAGGGTGGGGAAGGGATTTAGTTTCTCTGGCCAAAGAGCTTGAATTTTTGTACCTACTATTGCTCATTTTACACTTCAAAGTACAATCTGCAAAGGTACTAAGTTGTAGGCATTATTGTGCACATTAGGCGTTTGACTGACACTCCTGGCAGTGATGATACAGGGAGGAAATGAACTTGAAACACATTAAGTAAGAATTGGGATTTGGTACTCTCCCACCTTTGGGAACCTGGGACTAAATTGATGCTTAGGGCTTTGCTATTGACAATTGTTCTGCAAATAACTCAGAAATCTCTACTAAACCTCATTGTTTTCTGTATCAGCTAATGGTTGGGTGCCTATCAGGGTGAGAGGTGATTATATTAAAACAAAAAGTAAAAGCAACAAATCTGCGGAAGTGAAAAATCACCTAAAAATAGGTGATAAAATTTTTGTCATTCTACCTGCAATAATAGTGCATGGCTAACTGACTTTATTATTTGCATTAAAATTACTTGTTCATGAAATAAAAAGAAACTGCTACCCTGAAGAGGTGAATTAAGAAAAGATTTCATCAGTGTAGCTTGTCTTTCCAATTGGCTGCCTAGTTGGGATTTCTTATGTTGATTTATGAAGTGAAAATTCTCTCTTGTGTCGGGTGAGGACGTTCTGTAGCCTTCCTACATAGTTTTGGTATTGGGGTAGGAGCATGATTCTTGGCAGCCTGGAGAATATCCTGGCCAAACTGACAGAAAGACATAACTCACTTTTATTTGGTCAAGTAATAATTAATCTGAACTTTTGGACACAAAGTGTTTTGAGGGCTGAAACTAGGAGTGTTGTGTAACCATGGAATGCTGCTAGATCCTTTCTAGAGGATTCTTCTTGTTCTTGGAATTTCAGGCCAGTTTCAGAGTAGGCGGATTAGAGTGTTGAGAGCCAGATTTGGCTAGAATTCTGTTTATACTTTTCTTTTTGAAGACTGTAGTTGACCCCTCCAAGGAAGTCAAGCTATTTTTAAGGCAAGGCCAGGATGACCTTTTTATATTTTTTTTCTGGGGAAGATCTGTGGCATTTTTGATGGAGAACTCTGATGACAAAGCTAGGCTGAGGTCTCCTTAGGTCTAAGTTCTCTCTGGGCCAGTGCCTTGCTTCTTCTACTCATGGATTCCAAGTTAGCCGTGATAGTAGATTGGCTTGCAGGCCTTGGTTATCAGAAGCGTATAGTATAAACGGTCTCTGTGTAGGAATTACCAATTACCAATATCTCATTGGTCCTGGAAGGGGAAACTGGGTAATACGAATGTTTTAAAATTTCCAGGTAAACATAAAATCTGTACCATCCATTCTTGAGCTACTGTTCATCACTGAAATCAAACCAAATTCTCACTGTTCTACTCAGGCCTTGGAAATAAAGGGTTGACCTAAGCAGGGTGTCTACTTTGAGGTACATAGTCTGAATAAAAAAAAAATTCCCTGAGCACCTTGTTCTTTCGTTGAGACTATTAGTCCAGCATGCTCATCAGCACTTTAAGAAGACAAAAGCAAAATCAAGTAGCAGAATTATACAGAAGTACTCTGAGATAAGGTGCCTTTTTTTTTGTTCAATTGACCCAAAATTGATTAGCACTGGAATTAGTTATATATGAATTGTCATAGATTTTTGTTGTATGCTGTAACTTAGGCAGAGATTCACAATTATTATGGCCACTTCTGATATATTATTGACTGGCTCATGCTGACCAGGCCAGTAAAGTCCTATGTTCTTCACCCTCTTATTGGTTCTACTATTTAGAGGAATTGTATAGTTAAATCTTGACATGTCAGGACTCTTTCTAGGACTCTTTCTTTTTCTTTTGGACTCTTTCTAGGTCAAATACTTTTTCATTTCTTGATTATTTGCTATTTAATGTTCATCACTTATATTTTATGTGTAGATTTTTTTAAGGGCTTAGAAAAAGATTACACAGATACTGGAGCTTGTGACAGGTGTGACAGGGATATGACAGGGAATATAGGGCCAATCTCCTTTTCTTTAATTAAACTGGGGATTTTTTAAAAAAAAGTTTATCACTATAACCTAAAGCTTACATGATAAAAATTCTCATATCTGTAGATTCTGAAGGATAGCCATGGATTTTGGCTTGAGAAATAAATAGTAGTTTCATCAAACTGATGTGATTTAACTGGAGGTGGGTGGGATGAAGAAGAAGAGGAGGGAAATTCATATGTTCAAATTCCCTCTCATATATTCCATATTAGGCAATATTTGTCTATCTTTGATTATTTCATTATTAAGAATAAAATTGTAGGAATTTATTACGGTAAGCTGAATGTTTTTTATTCTTTAATTCAGTATTGTGTGTGTGTGTGTGTGTGTGTTTTAAATGATGTCTGCCAGGGTTTCTCATTTCAATTAATGGAGATTTGGAGCCCTGAATACTTAGGGAGCTAGAATGACACATAGAAATCATTTGGTCCAAGCTCCTTAAAAACAAAATGTAAAAAAAAAAAACAAAAAAACAAAAAAAAAACAAAATGCTACAGATGAGGAAACATTAATTACTTTTGTTGAAATAGCATATCTTCCTGTTCATTGTTTAGAGTAGATTTTTTCTGGAATTTTGCCATTAATATTAGCCTGGAACAGAATTATTATGAATAGATCAGCAGAGAGCTCATCTCTAGCTCTTTAAAAATGACACCACTATCAACAGCAATTACCATTCACCCATCCCTTCCATCCTCTTACAACAAAATAAAATATTCAGAATTTCTGGGGTTTCATCTAGGAGAAGCTGAAATTGTATTAGTATTTTGATCACAATACTTGTGATCTCCCCCTTTCTCCTTTGAATTCCATCTATCTGTCCCCTACATTGTATCATACTCTAGACATAATGGTATCAGTGGCTGTTAGCTTTGGAAAATTGCTCTATTCTAATAAGACTGGGATCCTAGTAGGGCTTGATTTATGTCTTTAAACTTTTTGTACTTTCCATAAAATATTGGTAAACAGATTCCATCTCAGTTACTTTCTGTAATCTGTGGAAGTAACTATCTGGAATGTTCTACCAAATATCCTCATTCTTGCCTCAGTGAAAGTGTTTGTTTATCCAAGTCTGTCATGAGCACAGAAAGGGAAGTGGCAGGCAATACCCTGTACCCTGTGTCTATGAGTCCTGTGTCTATGAGTCGTCCATTGGCCGTCAGTAAACAGTTACTAATTAGGCCTAAGACTTATATTGCTATTCTAAAATTTGTTCACAAATATGGAAACCATAGATTCTGTTTGGTCTCTATTCCGATGTCTGTCCCCTTCATTCCCTTTTCTCCAGCCCCTGTCTATATGTATCTCATACAGAGTGGCATCTAGTTTTTAAAAATATCTTTTATTTTTTGAAAATATACAACGCACGTACTCTTATTTTTCCTTCATCACTCCAACAACAATCCTGCTGCCTTTGTAATAATATATGAGTAACAGACGGGAGCCCCACAGCCCAGCACCCCCTAAAATTCATGGCATCTTGAGATGTCCCTTGTGTAAGTCAGAATCTGCTACCAACGGGATGGTACAGCTTTGCCAATCACAAGGACTTGCTCTTCCATACCTAGGAAGGGAGACTGCCACTGTCGGCAGGTCCCATAGACACATGGGTAAAAATATCTTTTAAATTAATTATATAAAGGGAACTTTTACTGTTTCCTTTAAATTTAAACATAACTTTTATATTTAAAAGTGA
This sequence comes from Suncus etruscus, assembly GCF_024139225.1. Classification (NCBI taxonomy): domain Eukaryota; kingdom Metazoa; phylum Chordata; class Mammalia; order Eulipotyphla; family Soricidae; genus Suncus; species Suncus etruscus. Next base: position 49,811,711 of record NC_064862.1, on the reverse strand, counting down.
TCACATAAATAATGTAGGCCACTTTAACTTTCTAAAACTGCTTTAGAATAAATGCTGTGATAATGAGAAGTTTGTAAAATCCAGAACATAAATGATGTGAAAGTTGTTATTCTACTGATTTATTCAACAATTACATAGAACTCCTTGACTACATGCCAAGATTTCTGCTTCTTGCCCACATGGAATTAGATGATAGATTATTTTTGTTGTAGATTAAGACTTAATTCTGGGACAAGTTTGTAAATATCTTTGAATAATTACAGTAAGCCAAAGAAAGAGAGGATAGTAAGCCAAACAGCAGATAGGATGCTTGCCTTGTATGTGGCTGACCCAGGTTCAATCTCTGATACCCCCACTGGTTCCCCTACCACGAGTGATTTGAGTGATTCCTTAGTGCAGAGCCAGGTATGCCCTCAAATCCAAAATCAAAGTGACATATAGTGCTGATACCCAGAATTGCTGGGAGTCCTGGTTCTCTGACTGGAGCTGCTTTGTTCAGTGGTGTGAACTCAGAGGCTCAGTGGTTGGGGCTTGGTGATATACTCAAGACTCACCAGTATGCTCAATTATGACCACAGGACTTTACCTGAAAGTGATTGGGGGCCATGAAATGTTGGAGATGGAATTTAGTCATGTTTTGTACCATTGGAGTTGTCTCCTGGCCCTTGTAAATATCTGTTAAGACACAGAAACATTAAGTAATAAGTTAGCCAGAGAGTTTCTATTTTTGTATAGGATGCTCATACGTAACATGTCTGACATTAGCCTGGCTTTCTCCTCTTTCACCCTATTAAAGGAGCATGAGGATCCTCATAAAGATAGTTTCTGATGACAGGGTTTTTCACGTTTGAACTCTATCAGTCTCATGTCTGGTAAATTTGAATTTTTTTTTTTTTTTTTTTGCTTTAGAACCCTCTTCTCATTGGACTTGTACTCAGAAGTGATAAGGGATAGTAAGGTACTTTGTTAGAAGATAGAGAATTTTTTTCCTCCTACAAGGCTCTTTGTGGAGGGGTAAAATAATGGGGTGGTGTAATGTTTATGAAATTTCTCCTTATTCTTGAGCCTCAGACTCTGAGATGTGGAAGTTCTGGAAAAGCTGCACATTACCTCCCAGGCTTGAGTTTAGATACCACAGGTTACATTTCTAAGTTACAGCAAGTTATATCTATTATGAAAAGTCAAATTATTTCATGAATTATCACAAACATTGATCTGCCCTTGACAGTACTTTGGTAGTCTTTAGTAAATCTGTAAGCTGATACCTTTAGCAAGGGTGTCAATTTTTGTCACTTGTAAGCTTCTTCATTTAACTGAAGTTTGAAAGGAGTCCCGCGTAACAAAAGCAATGCTATCTCTTCAACTTGGTTTTAACCTTCAAAGATTACTCATTTATTATTCGATGTGCTGCCTCAGTACTCTTGCTCATGATACATTATTTTTAAAGTTTGTAACCTGATTTTTATAATATATAGCTAGATAAATAGGAGAAAGAGAAAATGGTAGTTAAGTACTATTATGGACAGCAATCTGAATAGGATTCTCGGTGCTCCTCATCCAACATCTCTCTGCATAAATTATGGTAGTTAAAAAGGAGGAGCGGATAGAAATACACTTAAGCCCCATTTTTATATCAACATAAAATTGGGCAAAATGATCTTCATTACTCTTTTAAAGATTAGCAACTCTTTATTATAGATTTCATTCACTGAAAGCAAATGTCTTATTAGCTAATATAACATTGTTGGGTGTTAAGGCTATTTGGTATGATAGTGAAAGCAATATTTGCTTCTTTATAAGCCCTGTCAGTAATGTCCCCACTTTGTCACTGGCCACTTATTCTCAGTGTATCAAAGGAATACATGACCTTTAGGAAGGAAAACGGAATCTCCTTTATTAGCAAAAATGAATAACTCCCAATATGTGTTTACTTTGTAACCTCTAAAGTGACTTTGTAATGCGCCTGGTCTTTTTTTTTTTTTTTTTATAAGTCTCAGGGATCAAAGCAATAAAAAGGGAAGAAAGTGTCAAGATCTTCGATTTCTACTGCTCTTCCTTTTGCAGTACCTATTTTTAAAAGTTCATTTTATACCCTAAAATGTAAGAGTAAATAGAAAATCATGTCTTGCTTCTTCTCTATTTTTGTTTCATTTACTGTCTAAATTGCTTTTCTTTTTTCTTTTTATTTGAGTTTAACAAATCTTTATTTTTAGATGAAGATTACAGTAAGAATTTAACATTTTTTGTCATTAAATTTTTTTTTTATTGGGACCAGAGAGATAGCATGGAGGTAAGGCATTTGCCTTTCATGCAGAAGGTCGATGGTTCGAATCCCAGCATCCCATATGGTCCCCTGAGCCTGCCAGGAGCGATTTCTGAGCATAGAGCCAGGAGTAACCCGAGTGCTGCCGGGTGGGACTCAAAAACCAAAAAAAAAAAAAAAAGAAATCTTTTTTATTGAAAATTTTTAAAAATAATATCTTTATTTAAGTACCATGATTACAAATATGTTTGTAGTTGGGTTTTAGTTATAAAAAAAGAACACCCTCCCTTCACCAGTGCAACATTCCCACCACAGATGGCCCCTTCTCCTTCCTCCCCCCACCCCCTGTATTTGAGACAGGAATTCTATTTCTTTCACTTACTACTATTGTCATCATAGTTGTTAGTGTAGTTATTTCTCTAACTGCACTCACCACTCTTTGTGGTAAACTTTCTATTATGGACTGGTACTTCCAGCCCTCATCTCTATTGTCTTTGGGCATTATTAACATACTCTCTTTTATTTTTCTTAAATCCCATAGATGAGTGAGTCTATTCTATGTCTATCTCTTTCCCCTGACTTATTTCACTAAGTATAACAGTTTCCATGTCCATCCATGTATAGAAAAATGCCATGACTTCATTTTTCCTGATAGCTGCATAATATTCCATTCTGTATATGTACCACAGTTTCTTTAGCCACTCATCTGTTGTTGGGCATCTGTGTTGTTTCCAGATTCTGGCTATTGTAAATATGGATGCAATGAATATAGGTGGATAGAAGGCATTTTTGTATTGTGTTTTTGTGTTTTAGAATCTATCCCTAGAAGTAGTATAGCTGGGTCATATGGGAACTCAATTTCCAGTATTATGAGGAATCTTCATATTGTTTACCATAAAGGCTGACTATACAGCCTTTCCACCAGTAGTGGGATGAGAGTTCCTTTCCACATCCCTGCCAGTTCTTGTTCTTTGTGATATGGGCCAGTCTCTGTGGTTTGAGGTGGTACCTCATTGTTGTTTTGATTTGCATTTCCCCAATAATTAGTGGCGTGGAGCATTTTTTCATGTGTCTTTTGGCCATTTGTATTTCTTCTTTGAGGAAATGTCTGTTCATTTCTTCTCATTTTTTTGTGATGAGGTTAGATTTTTTTCTTGTTAAGTTCTGTCAGTACTTTGCATATCTTAGATATTAGAATCTTATCTGATGGATATTGGGTGAATAGTTTCTCCCATTCTGTGGGTGGCCTTTGTATCGTAGTCACTATTTCCTTTGAGGTACAGAATCTTCTCAGTTTAATATAGCACCATTTGTTTATTTCTGCTTTAATTTGTTTGGACAGTGATATTTCATCCTTGAAGATGCCTTTAGTTTCAATGTCATAGAGTGTTTTACCTACATGTTCTTCTATATACCTTATGGTTCTGGGTCTGATATCCAGGTCTTTAATCTATTTGGATTTGATCTTTATGCATGGTGTTGATGGTGGTCTGAATTTGCTTTTTTTTTTTTTTTTTTGCATGTGGCTGATCAGTTGTCCAAACACTGCTTGTTGAATAGGTTTTCTTGCTCCTTTTTTCATTTCTTGCCCCTTTATCAAAAATTGATTGTATGTCTGGGGAGCATTCTCTGAATTCTCAAGTCTATACCATTGATCTAAGGGTTTGTTTTTAATACAATACCATGCTGTTTTAATGACTATTGCTTTGTAGTCTAATTTAAAGTTTGGGAAAATGATGTCTCCCATCTTCTTTTTTCCTAAGTGTTGCTTTAGCTATTTGCAGGTGCTTATTGTTCCAAATAAATTTCAGGAGTGTTTGATCCACTTCTTTGAAGAATGTTATGGGTATCCTTGGAGGGATTGCATTAAAATCTGTACCATGCTTTGGGGAGTACTAAATTTCCTTTCTAAGTTTTACAAAGAAATTCTGAGGCATGAATAACAACAACAATAACAGCAACATACAAATTCTGGCTCTGTGAAAGAAGGACTGCTGTGGAGAGTGATTGTTGATAACTGGCTTCTCCATTTCTTTAACCTATTTTGCATTTTAGCTCTAAGGAAGCCTCTGGAGAAAATGTCAACCTTTCTTTAGGCAGTAATTTCTCCAGCTGGTTCCCTGGCCCACTGTGGTTGTTCCTGTCCCTTCCTACTCATTGTAGTTGTGCTTATTTTGTTTGTGAAGAGAGCAAGAATAATGTCCATGAAGAAGGAATAGGACAGAGAGATGAAAGATCAAGGAGTCCCAAGTGTGGAGCTATGGTCATGCCTTGTGGGATGGGCAGAAGCCAGCTAGAGTGAGAGCTCCTTTCTTGTTTCTGGGAATTCTGTCCTTGGTCATCCCTGCCACCCTCTGACCCTCAGTTTTTCCCTCCCTTCCCTTCCAGTTAGCGTGTTCTCATTCTACATTTAAATTTTTTCTTTTCCTACAGAGACGGAGTTATAATGATCATTTAAAAGAACTTCCCCCTAATCTATAGCTGCTCTTTGATATCTTGTCTCATTACTTATTTTTCACAAGAAAGAACTTTGTAGCTTACCCTCTGTATGAATCTTATAGATCTCTTATTTCACTTGCAATGACTTCATTTCCCTTAGGCTATTCTATGACAAAAACCTGAGAGAAACATGTAGGTAGCTAAATATTGAAGGAGTATATTTTGAATTAAGGAGTTCTATTAATACAATCTTGAGAAAAATTATTTTCTGGTGACTTTACCAAAAAATGTCTCGTACTGAGGTGTGTTTTGAGAGCATCCTGGTCTAGTTTGAAAAAATATGGGTATGGGAGAGCATGTTAACAAAACTTGTAACTAGCCTATTGAGTTATCTCTAGGCATATGCTTACCATTTATTTTTGTCTGTAAAGGACTATATTACATTTTTATTTTTTGGTTTATGGGCCATATTCAGTGGTGCTTAGGGTGTACTCCTGGCTCTGTGCTCAGATATTACTCCTGGTTTGATTTGGAGATCATATGCAGTACTGGGAATTGAACCTGGGCTGGTCCTGTACTTGCCTGTTACACTATCTCTCTGGTCATAGTCTTGCTTTTAAGAGATTAATTTGAAATCAAGTTACCATGAATGATGTAGAAAATACAGTCTATTTTCTGTACTTTCTTGCTCCTGGTATATGCCATCAGTTGTTGAACCTAAAAACACAGTGTTGTCTTTAAAAAAAAGTGTGTGTGTGTGTGTGTGTGTGTGTGTGTATGTGTGTGTGTGTTGGATTGTCAGATTATTTTGAGAGTGATATTTATAGAAACTTCCAAATGAGTTGCATACATTGAAGGTAACATCACTGAGAACTATGAATTGTCACTAAAGTTTCCTCTTCTACCTAGTAGGCAGAAGAAGGAAAGTCTAAGACCTATTTGATCTTAGCTCAAAGAACCAGAGAAAGACCATCAAAACCATCAAAACTTGGCTTACTACAGTTTTATCTTTAGTTACTTACCTTCAGTTTTCAGCTTAGAAAATGAACACAATTTTTGATATTATATCTCCTTATTGTGTTAATAAATACAAGTTGTTGAAAATGAAAGCCTCATTGTTTATACACAAATAGTTCTGAGACTCATGTTAGACCTGGACCCTGCTCTCTGGTGGGTCCTAGGCTTGGGGCCAAACATGACTGTAAATGCTCATATTCTTCAAAGACCCTGTGACTATTCTGTATTCATGAATGATAAATTGCTGAGCAGAAATGTGAGTCCAGCTCACAAAAGAGCGACAAATTGGGTGTAGAATATTTTTTATCTGCCCTTTGACCTTTTCTGTCTCAAGATTCTGGGAGCAACCAGGACCTCATTTGGACAGCTAGTCAATAGTCTTTTTTCATTCTTTACCCTCACTCTGTACAATCAGATTGTATAATTCACCATATTCCATCTCTCAAACCATTCTCTGGCTTTCTATTGTTATTATTCTCTTTCCTTTCTTAGTGCATGCTGGCCACATAGTAGGAATATAAGAGTTGTTTGAAATCTTGAATGAATGGAGCTGTTATATTCTGTGATTGTTTATGATGAGATTAAATTAAGAAAGCAAGGATAAAAACTATTTAAAATATCTAAATTGATTTATCTTCTAGTGTGTTGCATTTGAAGAAACATGTGAATCAAATTACGTTTTAATGTGGGAACTAGTTTTCTCTCAGATATGTATTAAAAATATCCTAGCTGTGCATTTCTGTGTGCACATAGCCTACTAGTAGGATACATTTTAAAGAAGATATTATGCCTCACCATTTATTTCATTTGATTAAGCCATTAGAAAAGATTAGAGGTGTCTTTAGTTTGGTGGAGATAAGTTCAACAGGAAATGTTTTCAGAAACATCTGGGTAACATACACAACACCTTTCTGTTCCCTTATCTTTAAATGCAGCTGTTTTTTATTTTTTTATAACTGATAAGGATGATAAGGTAGAAGCTCCAATTTCTTATATCTCATGCAGGTTTATTTTCATGGCTTCCTTCAGATATATAAATATATGTAGAACCTAGAGTTTTCTTTTTCTCTTTAGAGAATATTATCTCTATCTAAATAAGTGTCATCTCTAGTGATTGAAAGTTCCTGTTGGAGCCTCTGTCTTGAATAAAGTTATTCTTAAAGAGGCTCTTTCCCTTCCTGTTCATTTTAGAAGCACAAGCCTTGCTGAGATTAATGCCTGAATAAAGGCACGTTTAGGATCGGTCAGGAGGGAATCTCATGGGTCAGGATTTCCTTGACTTTTTGCCTTTGCTTTAATTAACTCCATAGAATAGCAGGACTTCTGAGTGCTGAGGACTCTGTGGTTGAAGATCTTTGAGCACCTGGCTTTTGCAGGGAGTCAGTTGGGTGGACAGCTGGATGGGGGGGGGGGGTGTCATCTTGTCAGCGGTGTAGGGGAAGCCTGTCTGGTAGGTACAGATTATGGTTTATGTGAGATGACCATGATGATGATGATGATGATTCCAATGATGCCAACAGTAGCATTCTTTTTCTCAGAGCAGAATTGGGCTGTGTGTGTGTGTGTGTGTGTGTGTGTGTGTGTGTGTGTGTGTGTGTGTTGGCTCAGTTGTGAGTCTGTGTATTGATCCAAATTTTGAAAATGCCAGTGGAATCTTATGTTCTAACTGTTATATTCAGTAGAGTGGAATTCAAAGGGAGCAAATATATACTCGACACAGGAAGTGGCAGTGTGTGAGCAGGATCTCAATTTGTACATATGCTGATTGCTTTACTCTGTTGTGAAACTCTGCTGGCAGATCCTAAAGAGTTTTTTCAGTGTCATCTTCTACATATAAAAGAAGTCAAAATCTTGATCACTTGCTGCCAGTGCTAGTGGTAATATGATCCCTGTGTTCAAGTGAGCGAGGTGAGAGAAGGACTTGCTCCAAGTATAAGGAAATTTTCCAGGGGTCCTCAAACATTTTAAACAGGGGGCCAGTTCACTGTCCCTCAGACTATTGGAGGGTCTGACTATAGTAAAAACAAAACATATGAATGAATTCTTTTTTTTTTTTTTTTTTTTTTTTGGTTTTTTGGTCACACCTGGCGGTGCTCAGGGGTTACTCCTGGCTGTCTGCTCAGAAATAGCTCCTGGCAGGCACGGGGGACCATATGGGACACCGGGATTCGAACCAACCACCTTTGGTCCTGGATCGGCTGCTTGCAAGGCAAACACCTCTGTGCTATCTCTCCGGGCCCATGAATGAATTCTTATGCACACTGCATATATCTTATTTTGCAATGAAGAAACAAAACAGATACAAATACAATATGTGGCCCGCGGGCCATAGTTTGAGGACCACTGCTAGGCTATAAAAACAGATCTTTTGGGTTTTGAAATGAAAGTGTCCTTAATGGCATTATTATTATTATTATTATTATTATTATTATTATTATTATTATTATTATTATTATTATTTGGGCCACACCCGGTGATTCTCAGGGGTTACTCCTGGCTGTGTGCTCAGAAATTGCTCCTGGCTTGGGGGACCATATGGGATGCCAGGGGATCAAACTGTGGTCCATCGAAGGCTATCGCAGGCAAGGCAGATTCCTTACTGCTTGAGCCACTGCTCTGCCCCATTAATGGCATATATTTACAGTTAATTTTCATGGAAGCCACATGGAGTGCATTTAAAAGAGTAGGCCTTTTCTTCTTAGCTCTACCCTATTTGTTACCATCTAACTCCAATATAGGACACATTATAAATTTAGTAGTTGCAATGTATCCATTTATAAAAGGACAATTGCACCAGAGATAAAGATATCATAAAGATAAGCATAAACACATGTACATGTCTGGGTGTATTTATCAACTCTATCTCATATACTACATTTTCCATTGCCTGTCCGTTCTGGTTTTTTTCGTTCCATTTAATTAGAAGAATATCTCATACACTTTTAAGTGGATTTTTATTATGAGTTTCAGTTTGAAAACAATGGAGTCAGTTGATGTTTTTAATAATAAAATAAAAAAAAATCTTTGTTCTAGTACCATGCTGTTTTGATCACTATGGCTTTGTAGTACAGCTTCAATGTAGGTATTGAGAGGTGTCCCAATTTCTTATTTTTTTTGTATGGTTTTGGCTACCTGGAGTCTTTTATGCTTCCACACTAACTTTGTAATTGACTGCTATAAATCTTTGAGACTATTGCATGAATTTGGATAGGGATGGTATCAAATCTATATAGTAGTTTTGGTAAAAATGTACTTTTTTTACTTTTAACATCCAGATGGTATTTTTATTATCAGGCAAAATCCATTAAGAGGAATCATTACTTCAAGAAGTTTCTTGTCTGGCAGAGTAGTTGCGTTTTTGATGTCTCATTTCAGATGTTTTTCTGTATAGCTGAAATATCTATGTGATCTTAAATAATTGTTCTTGAAAGAGTGGGCTCTGTCCTCTGAGATTTTCTGTATTGTGATCTAGTCTGCAAAACACAATGTTTCTTCTGACCTCCCATAATTTAGAATAGATAGTTTATTTTTGATGAAAATTATTTATTTAAGCATCATGGTTACAAACATGCTTGTAATTGGGTTTTAGCCATAAAATGAATACTTCCTCTACCAGTGCAACTTTCCCATTTCCTTCCTCCATCCCCTGCCAGTCTTCTATACAGGCATTGTATTTTTCTCTATATAATTGTCATGATAGCTGTTAGTGTAGTTATTTCTCTAACTGTGCTTACCACTCTGTGGTATGCTTCATATCATGGGCTGGTCCTTTATGCCCTCATCTCTATTATATCTGGGTATTATTATTATACTGGCTTTTATTTTTCTTAAATCCCACAGATGTGTGAAACTATTCTTTCTCTAACTTTTTCAATCAGCATAATAGTCTCCATATCCATCCAAGTATAGGCAAATTTTATGACTTCATTTTTTTCTAACAGCTGCATAGTATTTCATCATGTAGATGCACCACAGTTTCTTTAGCCACTCATCTGTTGTTGGGCATCTGGGTTGTTTTTAGATTTTGGCTATTGTAAATAGCACTTCTATGAATATAGGAGTGCAGAGGAAATTATTGTATTCTGATTTTGTGGTCTGAGGGTATATCATTAGGAGTGATATTGCTGGATCTTATGGGAGCTCAATGTCCAGTTTTATGAGGAATATCCATATTGTTTTCCATAAAGGCTGGACTAGATGACATTCCCACCAGCACTAAATTAAAGTTCCTTTCTTTCTGCCTTCACGCCAACAGTAGTTGTTCTTGTTCTTTGTGACATGTGCCAGTCTCTGTGGTGTGAGGTAACTTATTATTGTTTTTATTTGCATCTCCCTGATGGTAAGAGATGTGGAGCATTTTCATGTACCTTTTGACCATCTATATTTCTTCTTTTAGGAAGTGTCTATACATTTCTTTCCTCCATATTTTGATGAGGTTATGTGTTTTTTTTTCTTGTTAAGTTCTGTCAGTACCTTGTATATCTTAGATATCATCCCCTTTTCTGGTGTTTTTTTCTTCTATCTGGTGGGTTTTGTGTGAATAATTTCTCTCATTTTGTGAGTGGCCTTTTTATACTAGTCACTGTTTCCTGTGAAGCAGAAGCTTCTCAGTTTGATGTAATCCCATTTGTTTATCTCTGTTTCCACTTCTTTGGACAGTGGTGTTTTCTCCTTGAAGATGCCTTTAGTCTCTAAGTCATAGAGTGTTTTGCTTATGCTTTTTTTCCTATATACTTTATTGTTTCACATCTGATATCAAGGTCTTTAATCCATTTTGACTTGACCTTTGTGCACGGTTTTAGATAGAGGTCTGCATTTGCACGTGGCTGACTAGTTGTCACAGTACCACTTGTTAAAGAGGCTTTCTTTGCTCCATTTTGAATTTCTTACTCCTTTGTCAAAGATCAATTGAATGTCTGGGGATTATTCTCTGAATACTTAAGTCTATTCCATTGATGTGAAGGTTTGTCTTTATTTCAGTACTGTGCTGTTTTAATGATTATTGCTTTTTATTACTATTTATTTATTTATTTATTTTTGGTTTTTGGGTCACATCGGCAGTGCTCAGGGACTACTACTGGCTCTATGCTCAGAAATTGCTCTTGGCAGGCTCTGGGGACCATATGAGATGCTAGGATTTGAACCACTGTCTTTCTGCATATAAGGATGCCCTACCTACATGCTATCTCTCCAGCCCCTTTGTAGTACAATATAAAGTTGGGTAAAGTGATGTCCCCCAATTCCTTTTTCCTTCTTTTAGCTATTCTTGGGTGTTTATTGTTCCAAATAAATTTCAGGAGTGTTTGATCCACTTCTTTGAAGAATGTCATGGGTGTCCTTACAGGAATTGTATTATATGTATTAAATCTGAACAAGGCTTTGGGGGAGTATTGCCATTTTAATAATGCTAATCCTCCTAATCCATGAACAGGGTATAAGTCTCTATTTCCTTGAGTCATTTTTTTTATTTCTTGAGGTAATGTCTTATAGTTTTATTTTTATAGGTCCTTAACTTCTTTAGTTAAGTTGACTCCAAGGTATTTAAATTTCTGTGGTGATATTTTGAATGAGAGTTTTTTAATGTCTGTTTCTTCTCTATCATTATTTGTGTATAATAAAGCCAATGATTTTTGTGCATTAATTTTATAGCCTTTCATTTTGCTATATGAACTACAGTGAGATATTGACTTCTTCCTTTCCTATCCGGATGCTCTTGATATCTTTTTCTTGCCTAATTTCTATGGCAAGTACTTTCAGTATTATATTAAATAGGAGTGGTGAGAGGGGCCAGCCTTGTTTTGTATAAGATTTTAAAGGAAAGGCTTTTAGTTTATATCCATTGAGTATAATAATTTTCCACGTGGTGTAGTAGTTTCTTATGTACTGTAGCTTCCTTGTTCAGTTATCTCTTTTTGAGCAAGTGAGCTGTTTCCAGATTTTGGCTATTGTTACTAGTGTTGCAATGAGTGGGTATCTTTTTTGAATCATGTTTCTGGGTCCTTGGGGTATAGTCCAAGGAGAAGAATTTTTAGGACAGCCTTTTCACTCAGAACTGTTCCTCTTTGTGCCTGGCTACATCACATCAACTCCCTGGGGGCTTTCCAGAGGATGTCTGTTCTCTTCTAAAAAGTATCTTTTGCATTTGGCTTGTTATAATATTTGACTATGCCTTGGCACACGTTAGTTTGGTCTGTTTACCAGTAGCTCTTTCATTCCCTTTTTTTCAACCACCCTTCTTTTTGTTGTTCCCTCTCAATTTATCTGATACGCAATTATTTTCCAAAGAAGTGATTTTTTCATACCATCCCATCAATGTAAATCTGCACTCAAAGTATGGCTTCAGAGCATAGGCACCTGAGTAGCCTATATCTGACCTTGTGTGGAAAATCATGGTCTCCATATGACTGATTTGGCACCTTTGGTCTTTTCATATACTCAAAACTGTGAGAATATGTGGGGCACCACTGGCATTTAACTTGACTAATATTTGAATATTTATTTCATGAAGGCAGTAATAAAAATATCATGGCAAATTAACTTTTAATTTTGTCAAGTTCATGAGGAATACCAAGAAAGAATATGCTATCTCTGGAATGTTCTGGAGAAATCAAAGTTGATTTGTCATAAAATTTATTTTCATGGGAATAATGGTGCTGTTGTTCTGTGCTGTATGGGATTTGATTTGCTGCAAAACATTTATTTCCTCTCAGACTGTGTATACTTGTTAATAATGTAAGTTATCGACCAAGGAGAGGTTTATATATTCTTATAATGGAGATATTAATGATATCTAAAAGATTGCCATTATGTCATATTCCAATCTGATTTCATTATTTAATATAGAAAAGGGTTAGAGGGAAATTTTCATCATTTAAAAACAAACATAGCTACAGATAACCTAGGTCATAAGATCCTTCTTAGTTGTTTTGTTAAAAGAAGTTTTCAAGCCAGTGAATCTGATGTTCTTTACAAAGAGTAGCTGGAAAATACATGTTTGGGGAATAGTCTGTGAACTGCAGACAGCAATGGTAGTCTACTTATGCAAAAATGATTGCACAAACCCTTAGAGGAAACCCTGCTCACACACTGATTTTCCTTGTTTCCTTTCCTCTGATACTGAAGAAGCAGCAGAAATACTGGAAAAAATATACACCACTTAAGATTAATAGTGTGGATATTGGCTCAGACTTTTATAATCAAGGCCAACAACCCACTGAGTTAAAACCTTCTCCTTATCTAAAAATTGGACCACCCAGCTCTGTTCCCAGAAAGACCATTTTATTAGTAGCATTTGGTTTATATGTGATTTGTATAATCAAATAAAAATTTAAATGAAACATCGGCTTATTTTTGCCTCCCATATTCATTTTGGTTTAATTGCATGACAAAATACAGTATTATGAAACTATAGAATTTTTTTGTTGTAAAATGTAGGGATTATGCCCCACAGTTTTAGACTCTGTTATCGATGATGTGTACTTATAAATGTAAGATTTACATACAGAGAGACAATCAAATACACACAGAGATACATGCAAATATATAGACCCATTCATATATGTAGAACAACACATATATTCACCTACAGACATGCACATATTGCCCAAAAAGTGCATGAATTATACATACTACATACTTAAATAATCCATTATCCAAATAGTCACACTTTATGAACAATTATACCAAGAGAGCAGAGATAGACTAAGACTCTCCCAAACTGGAAGACATAGACACTGCATTGTTACTATTTAATAACTATCATTTTCTAGTTCGTCTCTATTCACATATATATATATATATCATTTGTACTATATATAAATAGTCTGTACTATATATACAGATATAGTCTCTACTACTTATACAGTAATTGGCTTCTAGTATTACAAGAATCTCTGGAAAAGATCAGTTACATTTTTCAGGGATTTTGCTCATTTATTCTCCATATCATGGTAAGGAGTTTAGAATAAACCTCCCTATCTTGACTAGAATACACCTCTTTCTTCTGAGAAAATGAAGGTAATATTGACATTTTACCTGCAGAATGAAAGTACTATTAACAGATTTGCCTCTATTATTTTGTTTCTAGAAATAGATATTATTTGCATTTTTATGAAGGTAAATTGGTTTTTACTAATGTAAGTAAGAGAGAAGTTTGGTAGCTGAGGACTTCAACAACATGTTGATTTCTCTTTTTCATTTACTTTTCTCTTGTTAGCGTCATCAAAATGTTGGCAGCTACATAACTCTTTTTAAAACATTCATAACCTGACAGATATTATAGATATTTGTCATTTTACTTCCAGTAAGTGACAGCTGAAATGAGCTTTTCACAGTATTGGAGGATAGCGTGGGTGTAGTGTGTCCAGTAAAATTTGCATCCCCCCTTTTTTAATGTATAAGTGAATTTGAGTCTTATTAAGAATGGAGAACTGAAAAGATTTTTGGGAAACGATTTGGTAATCTTTCATTTTGGGGTTGTTGGAAGTGAAGCTGGCAGGAAGTGGTATCTTGTAGAGTTGTTAGATTTCAATGATGGAAAAATCCTTGAAGCTACTTCCTGAAATCATCCCTTGCTCTATGCCTTTGAATAGAGCCTGTCTTTTCTGAGTGGAAACCTTCAGAATTGGAGACTGAGTCCTTCTAAAGCAATTCCTAATGTTTGAGACCTATTTCTTTTTTTTTTTTTAAAGAGATGTAATCTATTTATTGATTTATTTTTGGGTTTGTGGCCAGTGCGTGGGAGCCATGAGGGCTTAAAGATGCAGAGTTTCTTCTTCTTTTTTTATTTTTAGATGCAGGATTGCAGGGGGCTCCAGGGCCATGCTTGAGGTTCTCTAGGACTGGAACTTGTGATGCTTAGGGGACTCTGTAATGCTAGAGACTGAACCAGAGTTAGTTGATTGCAAAGTACTGTATCCCTGTCTTTTGTTCTTTATTTTTTTAATTTAATTTTTAAAATTTAGAGAACAGTGATTTACAAATTTAGACATAATTAAAAATTTTCGATGTTCTAACACCAATTTCCCCACCAGTGTCAAAACTTCCCTCCCTCTTCCACCAGTCTGCAACCTTGACAGGCACATTTGAAGGTTTGGTGGTTGTAGTTTGAATCTCCTGTCTTCTGTGTTGTTGACTCTGATTTGGATGTACAGCTACCCCACATTACCATTCTATCTGAAGCCCCTGCTCCTGCTCCTTGTTTACTTCCCCCTTTCTCATTTTTTTCTCCTCCCATCTCAATTTATTTCCTCCTTTGTCCTTCTCCCTATATGCATCTCCCATTGTTCTTATTTTAATTTTTTATTTCCTACATTAAGCATATCACACTTTCTTACATATTGCTTATACTCAATAAGAACGTTGAAATTTTTCCCTTTAGTAGATAATAATGTCATCTAGAATTAAATAGACCATAAAAGAAAACAATTCAGTAATTCCATAAACTAGAGGGAAGGGGAAATAGAAGTAGGTAGAATAAAAAGATGTAAAAGTTTGGTAGGTCCAAAAGCCAAGATTGTGATTTACAGATGACTGGCTGCTAGACCATGACCAGACTGTATATATCTTGGGACCAATAAAAAAAGTCCTAGTCTAGGGTTTGAACTATGACCTGCACAATAACCATGATCCCCAGTTTCAAAGGTCTGGCAGAGACAATTGCAACAGAATGGGGCTTCTGGAAACACAAAGAAAGACGCTATCCTAGGTGCCATCCTAGGTTCAGTAAAAAGACCAAGACCACCAACCACAGAAGATGGATTAAAATGACACTGAGGGAACAGAACTTCTAGAACCACAAAGACTGACTTCATCAAAAGTCCCACTCCTGGACCTGTGCAGATACTGAGATCTCTAGATACAGAGGTCTGATATTATCACCCAGGACGGAGCAGAAGTCTTCCAAACACCACGAAAGCACCACTGGGAGAGTAAATGATCCTGAACAGAGTCTATAGTTAATCCCATGACAATATACTCCAAGGGTGGAGAAACCCCATATCTCTTAGGTCAAGTGAATTCCTTTTCAAATGACCCCAATATTTACTGTGCCAGGGCAGGAAGGAAAAAAAAGCAAAAAGCACAAAACATTGTTTATTTTTTATATATTATTTTTTATCTTCATTTATTATTATTATTATTATTTTTATTTACCTATCTATTTTTGGTCGATTTCTTTGTTTTGGTGTGGTTATTGAAGTTGTTGTCCCCATTTATACTTATTTTTTTTCTCTTCTTTTTTTTTCTTTCTTTATGTGCTCTGCCATGTTTCTTATCTCAAGACCATGGCTTTTTTTTGTGTGGTGCTTATCGTTATTGTTGGAGTCCTCACTGGATATTTGACACTTCTTTTTGTACTGGTGGAGTGTTTCACCTTCTTTTTCTCCTTTGTCTCTCAAACTGATGATAAGAGCCTCTAGAAGGATTCCGCCCATTTTCGGCGTATTAGATTTTTACCCCAGTTTATTATTTTCTCTTCTTCAAACAAAACCACGTAACTTGAACTAGCTAGTCTTGCCTCCCAGTTTGAGGGGCAAATAAGGGAGGCACCAAGACCAAACAGGTGCAAGACTACTAAGTAGTAGGCTAGGTACAGAGGGGACCACATATTCTAGCAACCCCAGGGGTGAGGGAAGAGGATATGGGTGGTAGGACGAAAACGGAGGTGTAGCGAGGACAAATTGGTGATGAGAATTTCCTCTGATTTTATGTAAATATGTACCTAAAATATTATTGTCAACAATATGTAAGCCACTATGATCAAAATAAAAATTATATTAAAAAAAGTTTAAAATCAGTCATTAGTATTGAGCACAATCCATCTTAACCAGCTGTAACTCAATGGCACAATTGAATATGCTCTGCAGTCAAGAGTTAACTTGCTGGTAGGCATTGAGATAACAATTTGTTGGGAGAATGTTACTGTATTTTTAGCATGTTTAATGTGTTGCTAATGAAAGTGGAAATTTCAGACCCCTAAAGATTTATCATAGATGATGCTACATGAAAGAAAAGTTATATTAACCTTTTGTTGATTTGAAGTCATTTTATTCTATGCTCATGAGCCCAATTAACATTATTGATTTGAATCATGCTCATCAAAATCAACTTATTTTGTGTTAATTTCCTTTAACACAGAGAGCTGAAACCAAGCACATAGGAGTTGAGATAGTGATTGATCTGATGAGGAAAAGCATGTGTTGTTCCATAATCTCATTTCAATGTGTCAAGAGTTAAGTTGTTGGTGAAGGGGTGTGTTCTTTACATGACTGAAACCCAACTACAATCATGTTTGTAATCAAGGTGTTTAAATAAAGATATTAAAAAAAAGAGTTAAGTTGAGCCATGTTGCTTTTCAATGAGACAGTCATTTCCTAGTTGGAATTTTATTTTGATTTTATATTGGTCAGCTATTTCTACAATAATGTTCCATAAGAAACTTTACTATTTTGTTGCTCATGTTCTGCAGATTTTCTGTGGTTTGGTTGATTTAGGCTGGTTGACTGTTCTAGGCAGTAAGATGTGCTGGTCTTATAACCAAAAAGTTTATTGGCTTCATATATATGATGGACATGGAGACTATTATGCTGAGTGAAATCAACCAGAGCGAGAGGGATAGACATAGAATAGTCTCTCTCATCTGTGGGATATAAGAAAAATAAAGACAGTATGGCAATAATATCCAGAGACAATAGAGCTGAACCCTGGGAGGAATAGCTCATGACATGAGCCTTGCCACAAAGAATGGTGAGTGCAACCAGAGCACTAACCACAATGACAACTATCATGACAATGATAGTGAGGGAGAGAGGCTTAATGCCTAAGAGACAGGCAGGGTATTTGGGTGGGGGAGGGAATGAGAGGACAACATTGGTGTAGGGAAATCACACTGCTGAAGGAAGGGTGGCGTTCATTCTATAACTAAAACCCCAGTATGAAAATTTTTGTAAACATAGTGATTAAATAAAAACTAAAACAACAACAACGACAATAAGTTTATTGGCTTCAAATATGCTCTTTGTTTGTGTGTTCTGTGGCCAGCATGAGGGACTGTTTTTGCAGGAGAGACTATTTTGTGCACACTCAGCTCATGGTGGAACAATAGAAACCCAGGGCCAAACCAAATTGTATGATGTGAGCAAACTTAGCATTTCTTGTCATATCATGTCAACAGCTATCAATGGCCAAATCAAAATTGTGTGTGTGTGTGTGTGTGTGTGTGTGTGTGTGTGTGTGAAACATCTGGTGCTGTTCAGGTATTACTTCTGGTTCTGCACTTATGTTTTACTCCTAACAGGCTTTGGGTGCGATATGAGGTGACAAAGGTCAAATCTTGGTTGACTGCATACAAGGCTAGTGTACTATCTCCTTGGCCCTTCTCAAATTTTTTGTTTTGTTTTGGGGCCACACCTACTTACACAAAGGGGACAACTATACAGGATACTTGAGATCAAACCCAGGTTAGCCCCATGCAAGGCAAGTAAGTGCCTTAGCAGCTGTATTGTCTTTCTAGCCTCCCTTCTGAATTTGTTATTTTATTTTTGCACTACACCAGGGGTTACTTTGGGTCTGAATTCAGGAAATGTGGTTGAGGGACCATATGAGATGCTAGGGATTTAACCCAGAACAGCAGCATGCAAGGCAAATACCCTACTCACTGTACCATCTTTTCTAATCCCCCCCACCTATCTTTTCTAATTTTCTAAATCTACAACTTAGTATATATAATGGCATACTAGAGGGCCAAGAGAGTATCCTGATTTTTTTGTATCCACTAAAACTGATATAATGGATCTTTCAGTTGTATAAAATCTAGATATTATATTTACATGTCAAATTTATCTGATAACCTCATGAAAAGAAAATTAATGGTAATTTTCCCAAAGACTGTATAAAGAAAAAAGTGGAGGTAGGATTAGAATCTCAGCATTTAGGTAAGACAGAGATTCAATCATGGCTCTCCTTCTTAAAAGAGGTGAGAGATTTTCATTTTCTTCCCGACAGTCTTTCCTTTACCTGGAGCTCAACCATTTGACTCAGTGGAGCATCAATTCCCTTGGGACTGGTCTGTTAAATGTGGACATATGGAACTTAAGAAAAAAATGGAGAAAATGGCTGGAGATAGAGGGCCGCTTTCCCATTCCATTTGAAATTAATGTTCACTGTATAAAAAACATAAAGCATATACATCCCTAAGGACTGCCTGACATTTTAAAACTTTCATCTGCTTTAATTCATCCTGTTCAGGAGGGGATTTACACAGAACTGAGCTCCAGTGGCCAGTTGGCTGCTGTGTGCATTTCTTTTCCTGTTGTATTGGGTTGAGTTTTCTCAGGCCCAAACAAATTATATAGCTTATTTAGCTCCCTCTAAAAACAATAATGGGCCTATTCAGATTTTATCTGCAATTTTACTTAGTTGTGAAGCGTATTAATAATGCTGTTGTAAACCTGGCCAGGGTAGCAGTCACTGGATTTTCTAGGCTTCAGTGATAGGATAAATAGCTGGTCTCAGAGTACAAAGGGAAAAGTGGAGATGGTTTCAGCAAAAGTTCAACTTGCTTGCCTGGATTGGAGCTGCTTTAATATCACATCCTGCAGCCTTGGCAAGGACTTTAAGAGTCCTGTATTTCAAGTTGGATTTTATAGAAACTCGCTGCAGAACTGGGCAGGATTAATCATGGCTGAGATATATTGCACTTAGAACAGCATTAAATTCTAGCAACAGAATGATGCAAAACAAGTTCATAACCTTATAAGAACATTGCTTGCTACAGTAATCACAGAGAAATACTGTATATACAAATTAATGGAGAAGAAAATGTCCTATTCTCTGCTTTTGGAATCATGCAAGATTCTTGGGTGGGTGTTCTTTTCTTTCCCTTTTTCTGCAAGGCATCTAACCAAGGTAGTTTTGTAATTTTTATGTGTTTGTTGCAGAAGGGATCTGCTTTGGACATCCCTAGATGTATAGTATAGATGTCTATCTATACTATAATTATATATATCAATGTATTATTATATTTATTTGAGGTCCTTAGAATAGTCAAATTCATGGAAATGAGTATAATGTTGGGTGTCAGGAGCTTAGGGAAGAAAGAATGGTGAGTTAATGTTAATTTTATTTCTTTATTGTGGTAATGTTGGTTCACAAAATTGCATAGGGCTGTTGAAGTACTATTTTACACCTTTTTCAAGATATTTGTGGGCATCATTTCCACGACTATATTGTGTATATGCCTTCTTTACAGTGCATCAGACCACCTCTCTCTTTTTCTCTCCACCCTCTCATCCTTTGGTCTTTCTTTATAAGTTTGATTAGTGTGGGAGACACTTACCTCGTTATAGGAATTACAGAGTCTTAGACATAGTTTCCTCTCATCATGACTGGGTATTAAGCATGCTGGGCATTCAGTGAAATTCAGTGAAACCTCATTCCCTTTTGTAGGATTTTATGGATCTGATTTTTACCTGGATTATATATATCCTTGAAAGACTTTTAGAGATTAATTACAGTATTGCCTCTGCTGCTCCAGAAATAAGTTTTATGATCCCAACTTGGCTGAAGTGTTGTGCTGTGTAAAGACAAATTAAAATACAAATTAGCAGTAAAAGGTATCATCATTCTGTTCTCTCTTCCAAACAAATTATTCATACAGTCAGAGGAAAGCTATGATGATTTTGTGAAGAAGTTTTTCCTTAGGAAACTCTTTAATTTAGTAGAATCTGTGGCTTAGATAATGCCAAAGAATCTCTTACAAAAGTCTAGACCTGGGGTGGAGAGAGTTGTAATATATTATTTTCTTCTCCTCTTTTTTCTTTTAACAGTTTACTTTTTCTTTTAACTGTTTCCTTTAACTTCTCTTTTAAATGTAATTTACATCAATGTAATTGTTACCTCTGTGGACACTTAGAGGGGACCCTGCCTTTAATTTTAGACCATGTCTAAGATGTCTGGACAATGATACTAATAAGAAAGTGCCTAGAAAATATTTCTTAGTCTTATAAAATGAGAAATAAATGGTTTGGGGTCATTAGTACCATCTGACTCAAACTGTTACCTATCATGGTACTGGGAGGGCAACTTTGACTGAGAGATCTATTCCAATCTACCTACATTCTTTCTTCTTCATGTGGGTTCAATTTTGCTTTCATCTTTGGGACATTACAAACACCTTTTATTTTATTTAATTTTTAACTTTTAAACTTTACTGATTGATGCATTGGTTTTAGGGCCACACCCAGTAGTGATCAGGGGTTATTCCTGGCTCTGTACTCAGAAACTGCCCCTGGCAGGCTGAGGGACCATAAGGATGCCAGGAATCTAATGGGGGTCCTTTCTAGGTCTGCTGCATGCAAGGCAAAAGCTCTACTGCTGTGATATCTCCCCAGCTCCCTACAAATGTCTTTTATTACAGGTGGCACTTTTTTTTTCTTCAGGAACTTCAGAACCAGCTACTTGAGGTGCAAAGAGATCTATGTACCTATGAGAAATTATTTAGAACTCAGTGGCCCACTGTGCCCTATCATGAAAAGAATTCACAGCATATCAGGGTTTGAATTCAATTACCTCAAGCACTCCAGCTCTATGAAGCTATTAAATGTAACTGAATCATCAAAGGAGATGCTACCTCTGATCCCTTCCAACAGAAAACATTCCCATCCCCAACTTATACCTTATTTCTGTGTTAATGTGGTTAGTCATCTCTGTTTCTGAATAGTCTTCTACTTATTTATAATAAACTACCAAACAATGGCATATATTTCCTTTTTCTCTTTTTTTCAGTTTTAAAATAGAATCTCCCTCCCCTCTCCTAGTAGTTAAATGAGTCACTTAAATTTAATTTTATAGTCTTTTGAGTTCCAATAATACAGACACATAAAGCTAGTGTAGTCATGCCCTGCTTCTGGAATTGTTACTATCCATATAACTATACCAATAAATAGAAAGATACATTCAGGCATTTTAGCTAGAGGCTTAAAAAATGTATGCCTCACTACATGAGAAGAATTTTGAGAAAAGCTATTCTCCTTGAATATTTGAAAGTTTTGGAGGGTTATACTGACTTTGAATGAGCGCTTTAAATTGTGACAAACATGGGCAGAGGCATATTAGGCCAGTGTTCAACTTATTTACTCAAGTACATGCTGTGATTCCTCCTTAACATAGAAAGGACCTATCGAAATTTATATGGAGTAATAAACCTATTCAGCCAAAAACAATTCTAGGGAAAAAAGAGATGAGAAAATTTCCCAATCCCAACTTTGGAGTATTCTATAAAGCTATAGTAATCAAGACAGTGTGGTACTTGAGTAAGTCAGATGCTCAGATAAGTGGAACACAATTGAGATTCCAGACACAGATCCTCGGGTATATTGAGAAAAGATCAAAGACTATAAAATGGAGCAAGGAAATTCTCTTCATCAAATGGAATGCAGAATACTGATCTGGTCAGTCACATGTAAAATTAAATAAAATAAAAACCTTAGAATTCTGTCTGAAGCCATGCAAAAAATAAATAAAAAATGGAGTAAAGACTTCAATATCATACCTAAATCTATAAGTTATATTGAGGTAAACATTGGTAGAACTCATCATGATATTACATTTTGAGGCATCTTCAATGACTCAATGCTATATTGGTCAAGTCAAGGGAAGAAAAGATAAATTAATGACACTGCATCAAATTAAGAAGCTTAGTTACAGCAAAGAAATAACTAGAATAAAGATGTTCCTACATACTGGGGGAATATATTTTCCTACTATTCTTTTTACAATTAACAATAGGAACACTTAACAACAGAAACAACTCCATTAAAGATGAAAAGAGATGAACAGCTATTTCCTTAAAGAAGACTTATAGATGGCCGATAGGTATATGGAAAAAAAAAAGCCTTCTATCACTTGCCATCCGGGAAATTTAAGTCAGAGCAACAATGTGATATTAGTTCACAACAGTGTGATTGGCACACATAAATAAAAACAACTGATGTTGGAATGGATGTAGGGTAAAAGAAACCCTCATCCATTGTTCAGTGAGTATGCCAACTTGTTAAATCTCTCTGAAAAACAATATAAAAACTAAGAATTGTGCTTCTATATGACCAAAAATTCTACTTGTCATATACCTCCAGGGCTCAAAAATATCATATTAAAAGTACATTTGTTCTCGTATATTTATTGCAGCACTATTCAAAATACATAGGATCTGGAAACAACCTGGATGTTCAACAGATGAGTGGCAAAAAAACTATGGTTTATATAAACAATGGAGATCTACTATTATAAGGAACAATTTGCCATTACATGGATGGAATTAGAGGGCATCCTGCTGAGTGAAGTCAGTCAGAAGTAAAGACAGATAAAGAATGATTTGTCTCATGTGAGAGATGAAAGGAAGCATAATATTGAAATAACAAATGATCAAAGGCAAGAGAACCCGAGAAACAGTCTACAGAATTAATGTTACAAAGAATTGAGAAGAGTGAATGGGAAGGGATTTGGAGACAATAATGGAAGGAAGGGACACTCTGGTGGATGGTGAAATGTTAGGGTGTTTTTTGTTTTGTTGTTGTTGTTGGTTTTATTTTTTTCAACCACACCCGGTGACACTCAGGAGTTACTCCTGGAAGTGTGCTCAGAAATTGCACTTGACTTGGGGGACCATATGGAACGCTGAGGGATCAAAGGTCTGTCCTAGGCAGCCTTACCATTTGTGCCACCGCTCTGGCCTCTATGTTAGAGTGTTTTAAAAATGAACTCCTATAATTAACAGTATTGAAAATAATGTGCTTCAAATTAAAATAAAAAGGAAGATGTTTTTCCCAGGCTCTCCCTTCTCATTCTTCTTTCCATCTGCTCCTCTTCTTATGTGCTTCATTAGAACTAGTACATTTGCAGATACTGGTGAAGCAAGATAAATAAGGCCTGATTTTGGCTTTGAGGTCAGAAGACTAAGATATACTTAAATAATATTTTTTAATTTTAATAATTTCTTTAAACACCACAGTTACAGAAATGTTCATAGTAATAGAATGTATGCCGCCCTGTGGGGAGCCTAGCTGATGGAACCTAGAACAAAGGACACCTCAGAAATCCCTGACCTTGTCACCCACGTGACCAGAGGCGCCCATGCCCTGAGAACAAAGGAAATAGACAAATACTAAAGTAATTCAAAGCAGCCCAATACATCCAGCCAGAAAGAAAATCATAGAGCAACTTGCCTTTGTGTTAGCAAAAGATTAATATGTTTACAGCTGGTTTTTTATTTATGCTTGCTAAGTAAAATTTATAGAACCCTGTTTGAATCTTGTGCTTTCAGTATAAACATGTGCTCTCTACCTCTTTACCCCTCCCTATTACCTGCCCCCAGCTTATGCTAATGAGTGCTTGCAATTGTAATTGGTGGAAAACCTGTAACACCCCCTGACGTATTTCAGCCCTTAAAAGCTGATCTCCCCGACAATAAATCCCTTTTGAACAGCATGTGTTGTCTTGAGGACTTTTTTTTACTAACTTCTCAAGTTTTTCTTCACAGATCGGTTCTGCTCGGGCAAACCCACGAATTACTAGCAACCTTCATTTCCACACCCCCGCGGGTTGGGGGTCCCCCACGGAAGGTTGCACCGCCCTTCACCAGTACAATGTTCCCACCACCAGTATTCCCCATTTTCTACCTCCCTCAACTGTCTCTGGGACAGGCATTCTGCTTCCTTCCCTCACTATTGTTGTCATGGTAGTTGTCATTGTAGTTAATGCTCTTTCCCTCTCCCTCTAACTTATTACACTCAGCATAATAACCTCCATGTCCATTCATGTAAAGGAAAACTTTATGACTTCATTTTTCCTAATGGCTGCATAGTATTCCATTGTGTAGATATACCATAGTTTCTTTATCCACTCATCTGTTGTTGGGCACTTGGGTTGCTTCCAGATTCTGGCTATTGTAAATAGTACTGTGATGAACATAGGAGTGCAAAAAAGGCATTTTGTATGGTATTTTTGTGTTTCTAGGGTACATCCCTCGGAGTGTTATTGATGGATCATATGGGAACTAACTTCCAGTTAGTTCCAGAGAACTTCCATTTTTTTTTGAGGTATATCCATATTGTTTTTCATAAAGACTGGATTAGATGGCATTCCCTCCAGTAGTGAATGAGAGTCACTTTCTCCCTACATTTATGCTGGCATTGGTTCTCTTGTTCTTTATGATGTGTGCCATTTTTTGTGGTATGAGATAATACCTTATTGTTGCTTGAATTTGCATCTTCCTGATTAGTGATGTGGAGCATGTCAATCAACATATACACCATATAAACAACAAAAAAATAGAAATTATATTATTATATCAATATATACAGAGAAAGCATTTAGGACATTCCAATACCAGTTCATGATGAAAATTCTCAACAAGATGGGAATGGAAGAAACTTTTCTCAATATAGTCAAGGCCATTTATCACAAGCACATGGCAAATATTATACTAAATGGGGAAAAACTGAAAGCCTTTTCTCTAAAATCTGGCACAAGACTGTCCCCTTTTACCACTTTTGTTCAACATAATACTAGATAATAATAATAATAATAATAATATTGCACTTGTCATAGCAATTAGGCAAGCAAAATATATCAATGGCATCCAGATAGGAAAGAAAGAAATCAAGCTCCTATTGTTTGCAGATGATATGATACTATATTTAGAAAATCGTAATGACTACTAAAAAGCTTCTAGAAAGAATAGATTTGTATAGTAATGTCCAGACTACAAAATTAACACAAAAATCAATGGTATTTTTATATACAATTAATAATAGAGAAGAAATAGATGTTAAAAAGAAATCCCATTCATAATAGCACCACAGAATCTCAACTACCTTAGAGTCAACTTAACTAAAAAGGAAGATCTATATAAAGGAAACTATTTAAAAAACTGGTTCAAGAAATAAAAAAGGAAACAGAAAATGTAGATATATACCCTGTTCATGGATTGGGAGGATTAATATAATTAAAATGGCAATACTCCCTAAAGCATTGATTTAATGAAATTTAATGAAATCCCTCCAACGATACCCATGACATTCTTCAAAGAAGTTGATCAAATACTCCTGAAGTTTATTTGGCACAATAAACACCTACAAATAACTAAAGCAATCCTTGGAAAAAAGAAGATGGGAGACATCACTTTCCACAACTTTAAAGTTTACTACAAAGCAATAATTATTAAAACAGTATGGTCAGTCACATGCAAAAAAACAAACTCAGACCTCTCTTTAACACCATGTACAGAAGTCAAATCACAATAAAGACCTTGATACCAGATAAGAAACTATAAGGTATATAGAAGAAAATTTAGGCAAAATACTCCATGACATTGAGACTAAAGGCATCTTCAAGGAGGAGACATCACTGTCTAAGCAAGTGAAAACAAAGATAAACAAATGGGACTACATTAAAATGAGAAGCTTCTGAACTTCAAAAGAAACAGTGTCTAGGATGCAAAGACTGGTGATGTAATGAAACTATTCACTCAATACTCATCAGATAAGAGGCTAATATATAAGATATACAAGGCCTGACATAACTCAGCAGGAAAAATATATAATCCCATCCAAAAATGGGGAGAATAAATGAACAGACATTTCCTCAAAGAAGAAATGCAGATGGCCAAGAGGCATATGAGAAAAATATACTTAAATAATCTTATCACCAGATAAGAGGATACAGTTAAGGTATGTAGAGGAAACATTATTTATTTGAGTAGAAGGACATTTTGAGCCAGATCTTGTGGATTGGAATACATAAAAGTAACTTTTAATAACAAGTCTGAGCTGGTGAGATACAGAGATTTTAACACTTGCTTTCCATATGAATTTTACTGCATATAGTTGCTGAGTTCCATCCAGGTCTAGGAATAGTCTCTGAGCACCTCCTGTATGGCCCTAAACATTATTCTCCCACCATTAAAAGAAACTATAGTGTAGGCTGGAGCAATAACACAGCAGAAAGGTCATTTTCCTTGCAGTTGGTTAGTATCCCACATAGTTCTCTTAGTATACTAGGAGCAATTTCTATTTTTGTTTTGTTTTGTTTTGGGCCATACCCAGCTGCAGCACTCAGGGGTTACTCCTGGATCTCTGTTCAGAAATTGCTCCTGGCAGGCACAGGGGACCATATGGGATGCCAGGATTCGAACCAACGTTGATCCTGGGTCAGCTTCTAGCAAGGCAAGCGCCCTATTGCTGTGCTATCTCTCCAGCCCAACCAGTAGCAATTTCTGAGTGCAGAGACATGAGTAACCCCTGAAAACTACCAGGTATGGCCCCAAAACAAACAAAAAATAATAAGAAAGAAATTATACTGACAACTGTGTTAGTCCATGACTGTTGACTGCTTCCTGTATGTGAAGTACAGTTGTCAGTATTTCTGTGTGTCTTCTCACTTAATCTTTATTATCTCTTTTACGAATCAGAATTTTGAGCAATGGGAAATGGAAAACTTCATGCAAAAGTCTATTGATTTATGATGGTAGAGCTAGAGTTGGAGCTTGAATTAGCTGAAGAAGGAAAATTGGAAGCTAGAACATTGAGAATGGAAAATTGAAAAATGGAAAGACATTCCTGCGCAAGCAATGCACAGGGGTGGGTGTTATATCACTGTGAAAGGGACCTACTTAGATAGGATGGAGAGACATTGTGTTGGCAATGAGAAGGTTTTGAGTTTTACTGATGGAGATGTGATGATTTGAGCAAAATGTAGAAGAGACCTGGGTGGCCAAGCATTGGCCAAGAGGTTTGATAGCTGGAATGGATCTAGAGCCCTTCACTGGCATTCTTGACCGACCTGTTTCTTTGAGTCTGAACTTAGAAATTCCCAGGGAGATCATCTCTCAATCCTAAAACTAAGGAAGAGCTATTGTTGTTGTTTTTCCCCACCTCGGTGTTTGCTCATAGATCTTACTTAGTACCTCTTTTCCCAACCAGACTGCAAACTCCTGAGTAAAGTGATTATTTAGATCTGGTCTGTTCACCCTGAGAATCTAGAGTCTAAATTCTAGAGTCTGGCACACATCAGGTACTCTATAAATAGTTGTTGGCTGATCTGGCTAGTTGAATAGTTATTAGATCCTTTATTTACTTTCATCATTAATGGATCATCTGTTTATTTCATTGTATCATATTCTCCACATTTTTATGAACTAAGTTATAAGAACCTCTCAAACCATTTTTATAGGAGGTATTCAAATAAACTGAAAATTTACTTTTTCCTAAAAACTTGGAGACTTTGCACATGTTTGTAATATGAAATCACTTCTTCATTTTCCTTCCAACCAGCACATCAAACTCATAACTTATAATAAATACCATCAAAAACGATTATACATCTGTGTAGGCTCAGCATATCTGGATAACTGAAGGATTTGGGAAGGGGAGTATTACTCATAGATACTAGATCATCTTCTGTGGATTCTGGAGATGTGGCCAGTAGAATCTTTTCAGCGACTGATTCTTCTTCCAATTATTTTTTTCTTGATACTTGTTAGGACTCAGGACCATGCTATTGAATTAATATGCATGTGAATTCCAAACTTGTTCATGAAACATCTGTCCCACAGTTGATGTAGGGAGCCAATTTTTGCCTAGAGTAATGAGTGCTTGCTCCCTTTTGGAGAGTTCTTCATGTTTTTAGCAAGTGTGGAAGCTGTGTGTGGAAATTGTGTGTGGCTTAACAGTGCCCTCTCACTGTATATGCTCCTCACACCAGCTTGGCCTTGCTAGCGCCCTTTCTGAAATGAGTCAGTTCATTATCTGTGCATAGACAGGAGTCTTCCCTCAGATGAGGGGTTTTCCAGGCTGTCATTTTTGGCAGAAATGACTGATGGGCTGTTGTTTAGAGAAAGGCAATTCTGCACTAGTCCTTTCAAAGCCTCAGTCTGCCTGTTCTCTTCACCCTGACAGCTGACTCTGGATGGAGAACATGTAATGACAGAGCTACAGCATTTTCACATTCATTCCTTCATTCGACCTGGATTGGTGGCTTTCAATTTATAATTTATTTTTTCTAACAATATCATTTTTTACCGCCTGCAGGCGCATACACATCTATTTACACAACTGACCCAAGATTGATGACAAACAAAACACTTGTTCCTATTTGCAGTATACCCTTGTATGTTCTATTCTTTATTCCACATAGAAGTGCTTAGAGAATGATTCCATATGCTGGAATTGAATCTATATGCTGTGGCAATCAGAAAAACAAGGGTAGATATCTTATATCTTTGTTAGGTCTGAAACCTACTCTGGTGTTCTGCATCTGTGAGTGAAGAAGAGATTTTTGAGGTGAAATCCCAGTATAAAACAGAGAGACAGTGGCAAAGCTGGTATTGTAATCAGCTTTCTGAATGTTGAGCCAGTATTATATATAGATATATTTTATATAAAAACATACACACATATTTAAGTTTGTGTTTATTTCACTTTTCTCTCACATTAGGCCATGAACGAATAGCTCTAAGACCTTTTGTAAATTTCTGCCTGACTCAGCTCATCCCTTGCTCTCTTTGCTAAAACCCGTTACTACTTGCTTAGATGACTCAGCTGATTTCAAAGTTGTTTCTGTTGCACACCCAGTGGTAGTTTGCTTTGTCCCCATTTCTTCAGGTTCATAGCACAAAATGACTATAGTATAAAAGTGTGTGTGTGTGTGTGTGTGTGTGTGTGTGTGTGTGTTGGGGACTCCCTCTGCTGATTGGGAGCTGGCCTGGCAGTATGATGTCATTGAAGGTACCCACCAGTGCTAGGTGTCAGAAGAGTCCACAGCAGTCCCAGTGGTGCTGGGACTGTGAAGTGCTGAGGATGGATGTTCAGCTCTTGAGCATACAACGAATTTTTTTGTAACCCTTTGCACTAGTATGTAAATCCCAGCTCTTGTTTGTAAGTTTTGGTCTCATACCTTTCATTCTAACTAGAGGGTCATGGCTTAACATTTTGTTTGAAGTAGCACATAGCAATAATCATGATTCTTAGAAGTGTGATTCACAAAAGTGGCTCCTCCTCTTGGTGAGAGAAAAAACCCAACTCCTTCCTTCATCATATAACTCCAAGTTCCAGCCCTAGAAGAAAAGAGAGATGTTCAGAGATGCCTGATTTTATTCAGATATGGTCAACCCATTTTTGGTCCTGGTATTTCTGCCTTACTTAACCTTTTCCCTAGTCCTCTGGTTCCACTGAGTTTTTTGGGGAGGAAATATACTCACTTTCTATATGAGGTGGTGCCTGTCAGCAAGTGTGGACATAGCAATTGTATTTTGCAAGCATGGTTTTCTTATTTCACCAATTCAGGAAAACAGGCCATCAGCCCCTATAGCATTTCCTCAATCCCTGCTCACCTTTGAGCTCCAGAGAGTTTAGCTGCTAGAGGTGTCGTGGGTGCTATTAGCCTCCTGTACTCTGGGCTGTGTCTGGAAGGTCCCAATGAATTCCATGCTGAAGCAGAATGTGCTAAAAATGCCTCCCATATGGGCCAGTCACTACCACTCCACCTCTGTAAGGCCAAGTGCAGTTGCTAAGGAATTCTACACTTGTCGATCAGGCAAGCCCAGGTCTCAGAAATGGCTGTGGTATCACTTAGCATGAACACAGCTGGCTGTATTTTAGCCAGGTCCCCACCAGGATCCACAGTGGGAGACTGGTAATTAATATCAACTTTGAAGCCAGTGGGACACCAATCTACATACTGGATGCTGTGTTTGGTCTTGATGGTGGCAATGGCAGCATTGATATCTTTGGGGACCACATCACAACAGTATAACAGGCAACTTGGAGTCCTAGTTTTGCCTCCAGCAGGTACCTGGGCTAAGAATACCTGTACTGACATCTGCAAGGGGGCATATTGTCTCTCATTGGCCCTCCCTTGTGTGTTCAAGAGCAGAGCTCTGCTCCCTCCTTAGGAACACAAAAGGCACCTCTTGGTGCTTTTTTATTTTTTGTTTTCATCACTCTTGCCATTGGCTGTGCTGAGTGGAAGGACCCCTTTCAGTAACATAGTTTGTTGGCTGGTGTAATTCTGATTGAGACAAACAGCTTCACTTAGAGAGAAACGTTAATTAGATGCAAAGAGGGAGTTATTGCATCCTGCGATGGGGGTGAATAGGGAGTGAGGGAGAAGGGAATTAAAAAAAAAAAGAAGTTCCACAAATAAATTATCTCCTATTTGTGCAATGTTTTATGCTTGTCAGCTGTCTATTGCCAGAGAGCCGCAGTGGAGCTAAATACTTGTGACACCTTGCCCAATCAAGGTATGGCAAAAGAGTGTAATGGGAGCCTCTTTGTGACAACCTTGCTAGTTTACATTAGCTTAACCAATCACTTTTTCCTCTGTGTTGGGAGAAATTTGTTAAATTAATTCAGTTGCAATTAGCAGATTTATGGGAAAGTACCCTGTTATCCTTTAATTGGAGAGCATAAAACTACAAACTGAATCCGCGAGTTCTATTTGTGTAATAGGCAATCTATCTACGACAAGATTTGATCGATGGAGTCGTATGATGCCCTTGCCTTGTTTTATATTGGCTGTCAGCGCTTAACTGGGACTGAAGTATCTGGGTAACAA